>NW_027185798.1:40509786-40662978 GCF_028583685.1 Petaurus breviceps papuanus
GGAAGGAAGGAAGGAAGGAAGGAAGGAAGGAAGGAAGGAAGGAAGTAGCTTGCCTTAGGGGCTGCTGGCTTGCACACAGGCAGAGCAACATTGGTGGATTGCCCTGGGGTTTGGAGCCTTGCTGTTGGCTCACTGCTGCATGGCCTGTCCTCATGCTGTTGGACCTTGCTCCCTTCCCACCACAGTGAGACAGACCTTTCCTGCTGATCTGATGAGCTCCTTCCTGATCCTAAATCAGTTCTGAAATGGTGTTCCAGTTGTTTGGAGGAGAATTTGGGAGGTCTCCAGGGAGCTCCTGGCTCACTCTGCTATCTTGGCACTGGAAGTTTATGGCTGTGTTATAGTGTTGGTCCATCCTAGTGAGTCAAGGAATCTTAGGAACTCTCTCTGGTGCCTTGTCTCAACCCATTTACTATGGAAGGGTAGAAAACAACATGGAACCCTGAAAAGAACACTGTACTAAGAAAAAAGAGACCTGAGTCCTGGTCCGACTCTACCTCTAACAAGCTGTGTGACCTTGGACATATCACTTGACTTTAGGTTTTTTTTCTCCCTATCTGTAAAATGAAAGTATTGGACTAATTGATCTCTGAGGTCACTTCTAGTTTTTATGATCTATAAGATCTGTGAAACTTCAGTGATTCCCTGGAGTCCAGTCATCTTTACTGAAAATACCTATATGCTGCACACTAAAGACTATGGGACCTCCTATCTGACTTGCAGATGATACTTTCCATATATACTACACCCTCCAATAGAAAGTGAGCTCCTTGAGAGCAGAGACTTCCTCTGCTTTCCTACTTCTATCCTTAGTGCTTCGACTTCATACAAATTAAGTGCTCAATGAATGTTTTTTTTTTCATTTGTTCATCTCTCCATCCACTCATTCTTCCCACTAGAACCCTTCCTATTGTAGGTCTATGAGAGCATTTTGTCCTAAGTTTGGAGTCAATTGAAATGCTTCAGCAGGAGTTGGATGTTGTTGTACCAGTTCATCAAGTTACTGTGATAAGATACATGATATGGCCCTATGAGCCAGAAGATGCTAGGAAAAGTGAACCTTCCAGCTCCTTGTTAAATATTTCCCCCTAAGCATATACTATTACAATGTGATAATCAAATTCCTTCTCATCTGTGGGTAAAACATGCATAGTGTATAAAGTAACTTAGACTAAAAAGCATTATCTTAATGGATTTGCTCCAATCATGGAATCTTTAGGTTGTAAGGGAATTTAAGGATTATTTATGCTAAGATACCAAGAGAATGATGATGATGATGATGATGGTGGTGGTGGTGATGATGATGGTGATGACCTCCAAAAATGTTCAATCCACTGTCCAGTTGGGAGGGATGGAGGACAAAGCCAAAGTAGGAGAATGATAACCAGGATTAAGCACAATGAGAAGACTGCTATATTAACTACGAAGGTCAGTCAGGAACCATAAAACAGGTGAATCAGGTTCATACAATGCCACTCATGAGGTTACCACTCTGGTCAATGTAATGTAGCTGCTCTTCGGGGTCAAAGAAATAGAGTGGCATAAAGCTAGAAGACAAAACTAATGATAATGAGCTCGACATGGAGGACTTTGGAGTGAGTGACCCCACTTTGTGTTCTGGTACCAAGAGAAGGAAAAATATTCTAGAATTAGAAATGCCAATACCACAACTACAGGAAATACTGACATGTAGATGGCACTGACTGCTAAAGTGGACAAATCATATGTAGGAATGAAATGGACTGATGGCATGAATACTTTCATCATGTGACCACTAGTATACCTTTTTAGTGTAAAACTGGAAATTCTTCTTTTCAGTTATAGAAAAAGCAGTTATACTTTTATCAACTGTAGCCTCAGCTCCCAGGGACTCAATATCATATTGCAGAGTGATTCTAGGCAATCATAAGATATAACATCATTCCTAAACCCAGATTAGATGAAATAAGATGCGAAATTGAAAAGATATTTAACTCTGAAGAAGAAAAGTTAAAGAATTTAAAGTCATCAAGCATATTCACTTAATATAAACTCTAGAATATTACCTGGATCCTGAATCCAACATGAGTTGTGTTTGCTTTTTTTTTTTTTTGGAGGGGCAATTGGGGTTAAGTGATTTGCCCAAGGTCACATGGCTAGTAAGTGATAAGTGTCTGAGGCTGCATTTGAGCTCAGATACTCTTGATTCCAGGGTGGGTGCTCTATTCACTCTGCCACCTAGCCACCCGATGAGTTGTATTTGGAACAAGACCATGAAGAATGCATTGAAAGTCATCATTGAAAAGTCCTATAGGGTTGGCTAGGTAATACAGTGAATAGAGTAATGGCCCTGGAGTCAGGAGGACCTGGGTTCAAATGTGGCCTCAGATACTTTACACTTACTAGCCAGGCAACCTTGGGCAAGTCACTTAACCCCAATTGCCCTGCCTTCCCCCCTCCCAAAAGAAAAAGGAAAGGAAAGAAAAAGAAAGAAATATCCTACACCCAACTGGGCAACAGGTTCCACATCAACAAGCACATGTGCAAGGAGACCACCATCATCCTCAGCAAGAACCTCTGCAATAAGATCATGGGATAGGTTACACTTTTAATGAAGAAGATCCAAAGAGACCCTGTGAGAGGCATCTCCATCAACTTGCAGGAAGACAAAATAGAAAACAGGGATAACTATGTCTACGAGATGAGTGCTTTAGATCAGGTAATCATTGAAGTGGATGCTGATAGCAAAGAAATGTTGAAAGTCCTGGACTTTGGTAGTTTGTTCAACCTGGAAATTACCCAGCCCACGCTTAGGATGAACTTCAAAATACCAAAAAGAGCTATTTAAATATTTACCTTGTCTTCTTTCCAATAAACTTGAGGACACCCCTTCCCCCCCCCAAAGCATTACTACTGAGGTTTGAGAAGCAGAGAAATCAGAGAAGAAAGAGAACACCCAAGAAAGCAATAATTAAAAAGATGATGACAAATAGCAAATCCCAATCAAACAATTAGAATTAGAAAAAAGCAGAATAAATCTAAAATATATAATATTAAAAATAACTGACTTAGAAAAAAATCAAGGAGAAACAATCAAACAATTATTGGACTATCTTAAAACTATAAGCAGAAAAAAGGCTAGATATCAACTCTCAGGAAATTATAAATGAAAATTTCTCAGAATTCTTGGAATCAGATGGAAATTTGAAAATAAAAAGAATCCGCTGGTCCTCTTTGCAAAGAAATCTAAATTACATATCAAGGCAACACCATAGCTAAAATCTAGAGTTTCCAGGTCAAATAAAAAATACTTTAAGTAGCCAAAAAGAAGACAAAATTCCTAGATTTAGAAGATGCCAGTTTAAAAAATAGGGGAGCTTGGAATATGATATTCCAAAGGGTAAGAGAAGACAAAATTGTCAAAAACAACCTATCCAGCAAAATTAAGTGCAGTTATTAATGGGCGTTTATTAGAATAAAGAACTTGCAGGTATTATTGACAAAAAGGCCAAAACGGAGTACATATTTTTGAAATGGAAATCCAGGCACTAAGAGAAATATAAAAATACCCATATTTGTTTGATTGAAGGGGAATATGAAACAAATGTCTTCCCTACTGTAATATCTTTAAGGTGATGAAGAGAGATTAAAAATGGCAGAGGATCTATAGGTGATTAATGTTATGTTTTTAATGATCTTAGGAGAAGACAGAAAATTAGGAGACAGGACAACACTGGGGAGTAAGAGAGGAAGAAGGAAAAAGAAATTTGTATTATATAATAAAGGTATATAAGACGAAGAGTAAAATAATAGTGGAGGAAAAGATAGGGGAATACATATCCCATGAACTTCACTTTCCAGATTAAGGAAGTTTGAATACAATTACACATACTTCCACACAGAATAATTATAGAAATATATTGAACTCAAAAGAGAAATCAGAGGGGACAGAGACAAGGAGAGGGGGAGAGGGGTCTCTGAAGTAATACAGTATAGGTGAAAGAATAGTCAAAAACAAAATAAACTCAAAATGAAGGGAGGAAGATGAAAGGAAAGTTCAAAGAAAGAGGAAGAAAGAGTAAAAACTTGGGAATAAAGGTAGGATAAGGAGAAGAAAAAAATCTCCAGCAGAGAGAAATATGTTGTTTCTTAATGTCAGTCAAACTCCCTCTTTTTTCACCTATAAAGAAGAAAGTGGTAGCAAAAGGTGGGGGTGGGGGTGGGGTGGTGGAAGAGTATAAGACAGGGATGGAAGGAAATGTACAATTAACAATCATAACTTTATAATTTCAATGTGAATAGTATGAACTCACCCATATCTGAAAAGGATAGCAGCATGGACTAAAAAAGTAAAATACAATGTTATTCACAAGAAATATAGTAGAAATGCAATAGTTCACATAGAACGAAAATAAGAGGCTGGAGCAAAAGCTATTATGATTCATCTAAACTCAAAAAAGGAGGAATAACAACAATTATTTCAGATAAGGTTATAATATATATGTGATAAAATAGATAAGCAGGCATATTACATTATATTATAGGCACCATAGATATCAACTCAATAAAAAATACTTAATATATGTGTACCAAATAGCACAACATCTAAATATTTAAAGGAAAAGTTAATCAAATTAGAGGGAGAAATAGATAGTAAAACTATAGGGGGTGGATTAAAGTAGTTTCTTTTAGTCCTAGATAAATCTAACCCCAAAAATAGAACTTTAGGAAAATTAGAGTTGAATATCTGGTGATTATTGAGTGGGAATACAAAAAATTTACATACTTCTCAGCTATACATGACACTATTATGAAAAGTGACCATATTTTTGGGCAAAAAGACCTCACCAAAAATGTATAAAAGTAGAAATACCAAACCCATCATTTACTCATTGCAAAACATTAGAAATCATATTAAATAAAAACCCGTTAAAGAAAGAATCAAAAAGTAATTCAAGTCTAAATTACAAATGCCACAATACTAAGGAACAGGTAAGTCAAAAAACAAATTAGAACAAATAGAAAATTTTATCCAAAAAATGCCCAAAACAAGACAACATACCAAAACATATGAGAATAAGTAAGTAATTCCAAGGGTGTAATTTATATCTCTAGGCACTTTCATCAACAAGAGAGAAAAAGAACAAGTAAATAAATTGGGCTAAAAAGTTGAATAAAAAATAAATCTGAAATCCTCAACTAAGTAACAAGGTAAAAATTACAAAAATTAAAGAAGATATTAATAAAATTAAAAGCAAAATATTAAATTGAGAGAAAAAACTAGGAGCCATTTTTAAAAAATAAACATCTATCTAGCCTGATTTTTTTAAAGAGAGAAAAATCAAATAGTTATGTAAAAATGAAAAAAAAGAGACCTTAAAACAACTAGGGAGTAAATAAAGAAAATTTGCCCAATTATATGCTAATAAATAGTCACATAAATATAAAATACCTAAATTAGAATCGACTGAAAATTTATTGAAAAAATAGTTTCAGGAAAGTTGTGAAATGATGATAATGATAGCAGCTAACATTTATGTAGCGACTACCATATACCAGGCACTGCACTAAGAGTTTGACATATGTTATCTCACTTGATCCTCATAATAACCCTAGGAGATAGGTGCTATTATTATTCCCATTTTACAGATAAGGAAACTGAAGC
This sequence comes from Petaurus breviceps papuanus, assembly GCF_028583685.1. Taxonomy (NCBI): domain Eukaryota; kingdom Metazoa; phylum Chordata; class Mammalia; order Diprotodontia; family Petauridae; genus Petaurus; species Petaurus breviceps. Next base: position 40,515,431 of record NW_027185798.1, read on the forward strand.
AGACTCCAGTTAAAGTGACTTACTTAGGGTCACACAGTTAATAAATGTTCCAGGCCAGATGTGAACTTAGTTCTTTCTTACTTCAAGCCCAGCATTCTATCACTATGCCACATAGCTATCTCTATGTAAAATAAGTATGTGTGTATGCATGTGTGTATGTGTATATGTATCTATGTATGTATGTATGATACTTCCATGTAAACCATTCAGTATTCCTGTATATGATCAATAAAACCTAGCAGGAAGATCTAGGAAGAGAAATTTCATTAAAAATATAAGATTCAAAATATTTGGGAGTGTGCCAATAAAGACTGACCTAGGGATTATATAAATCTCATTTTAAAACAAAAATTCTTTGAAGAAATAAAGATAGACCTAAATAATTGAAGAAATATTAATTGTTCATGGGTAGATCAAACCAATATAATAAAAATGACAATGCTACCTAAATTACATTACTTATTTAGGAATGTACCAATCTCCCAAAAGAATATTTTATAGAGCTACAGAAAACAATGATAAAATTCATATGGAGGAACACAAAGTCAAGGATATCAAAGGTAACAATGGAAAAAGACATGATAAGAAAGAATGTTTATCAGTACCAGGTATCAAACTGTATTACAAAGAATAACCATAAAGAGAGTTGATCATTGGAACAGATTAGGTACATAATATAAAGAAGCAAGCAAAAAACAATGGCATAATGTTTGATAAACCCCTAAATCCCAAATACTGGGCTAAGGACTCACTATTTGGCAAAAATTGCTGGGAAACTACATAGCAGTCTGTCAGAAATTTGATTTAGACCAATATAATTCACCATATTCTAAGATAAGCTCCAAATGGATATACGACCTAGATATAAAAAAAAATCACATTATAAAGAAATTAGAGGAGCAAGGGAAAATATATTTGGATATATGGACAGAGGAAGATTTCATGATAGGTTCACACAAGATAAAATTCACAATTCGATTATATCAATTTAAAAAATTTTTGCACAAATTTGGTATCATGAAATTAGAAGAAAAACTAACTGGAAAAAATATTTGCAGTTGGTTTCTCTGAAAAAGATCTCACATTCAAAATACCTAAGGAAATTATTCAACTTTCTAAGACTAAGAGCCATTCCCTAACAGCCAATTGGTCAAATCAAAAGATGTGAACCTATAATTTTCTAAGGAAGGAATCCAAGCTATCCACAATTATATTTTTAAAAATGCTCCAAATCATTAATAATCAGAGAAACAAAATTAAAGCAATTTTGAGGTTTCATATGAAAGCTATACCTACTCATCAGACTGGAAAAGATGACAAAAGAGGAAAATGACAAATTCTGGAGAGGATTGGTAAACTAGGCACACATGCATTGCTGATATAACTGTGAATTTATCCAGTCATTTTGGTCAGCAATTTGAAACTGTACCCAGAAGATACCAAAGTGTACATAGCTTTGGATCTAGTTGTATTTTAGTTGTTTGGGCCTTTACCCCAAAAAAATTTTTTAAAGAGGAAAAGGATCTATATATGCAAAAATGTTAATAGTGGCTCTTTTCATAATAGAGAAAAAACAAAAATTAAAAGGGTGTACTCATACTGAGGAATGGCTAAACAAATTGTGGCATATAAATGTGGAATGTTATTATACCATAAGAAATGATGACAAGGACGATTTCAGAAGAAACTTGGAAGACCTTTATGAACTAATGCAAAGTGTAATTAGTAGGACTAAAAGAGCAATATATACAATAACAACATCATAGAGAAAAATCACCTTGAAAGATGTTAGAACTCTGATTAACACAATGCTAAGAGTCCAAAAATATGAAGATGATACACTCCACATACCTCCTGACATAGTTATGAATTAAAATTACAGAAATAGAAATATGTACATAATAAGAGAATTTGTTTTGCTTGACTATGCAATTATGCAGGACTTATTTATTTAATGGAGGTAGAAGAGATCTATTAATTTTTTAAAAAATAAAAATAATCGTCAATTATTTAAAAGATAAAAACAACAAAATATAGTGATCTAACAGAAGAAATCAAAATCATATAAGCACAGGATGTGCACACATATCATCCCTGTCATCCCATTTCCTCCTTGGCCTTGTCCCAGGGGGTTTCAGTTATTTCCAGTTGTTTCAGTAAGTCTACAAAAAATTAGTTTGACTCTCAATACTTTTATTCAAATACAAAAAGCAGGTGTTTTATCCACCTGTTCCATAGTCCCCAGAATATTAAATATAAAAATAATAGTAGTATATTGGGTTGATCTAAGGCCATTTCTATTTGAACTATATCAAAAAATTAATAAAATGAAAGAATAATCAACTATTCTAGAACTGGAACAATTTTATAGACAAAATTGTTGTTCACAATTACCTAGACATAACACTGATCTATAAATAAAATTTAAGAAAAATATTTTTAATATATTTCTACACCAATAACTCATAAACTCAAATCTATGTCAAATAAAGGTTACCAAAGCATAAAGACTGTATTTTCTTATTTTTTAAATCAGGATTATTGAACAAGTAAACCAGGGGAATGCTATTGATACAGTTTACCTTCATTTTAGCAAAATATTTGATAAACTATCTCACTTATTTTGTGGAGAAGACTGAGAAATGTTTAGTAGAAGGTAATATAATTAGGTTCTATGTACTGAATGGCTGGATTTTGCTGAAAGGTTTAATGTTACCTCGGAAGAATTAGAGTGTCCCAAGGATCTATATTTGGCTCTGTGCTCCTAATCATTTTTATCAATGACCTAGATAAGACATATATGTTATGATTATCAAATTTTTAGATAAAATGAAGCTAAGAGGTATAGCTAATACATTGTATGACAGTCATAATCCCAAAAGATCTCAACAACTAAAGTACTGGTGGGGCAGAGTGGGTGCTCCTTGATTGGAGAATGACTAAAAAAATTATGTATGTGAATATAAAAGTATATTGTATTATAAAAAGATGAATTATAAACTCAGAGAAATATGGAAAGATTTGTATCACTTGATACATAACAAAGTAAGCAGAAATAATGGAAAGTATATACATGATCATAAGAATGTAAATGAAAACAATATTAAAAAGTTTTGTAATGTTATGAGGTTTAGTGAGATCAACACCAGTCTATTTAGACAGTTCCATCTTTTCTTCATTATCAGAATAATTTAAGTTCTGTGTCAAAGTTTCATTCTTGAGACTTTCCCTCGTAAGCTGACTTATTCCCATAGAATCTTAGGTCACAGGATTCTTCATATTTGAATTGTTTGAAAACAGGTGTCACAAAGTCATTTTAAAAACCATTGAGAATTGTTGCGGCTAGGTGGCGCATTGAATAGAGCACCAGCCCTGAAGTCAGGGGGACCTGAGTTCAAATCCTGCCTCAGACACTTAACACACACACACACACACACACACACAGTAACTAGCCATGTGACTTTGGGCAAGTCACTTAACCCCATTTGCCCTCCAAAAAGAAAAAAAAAAATCATTGAAAGTTCGATATAGCTTTCTTAATGATTTTAAGTCCTAAAATGGTGTGGCCATTTTCTCTCAAAGTCTTAGTGTTAGCAACCGATTCTTCCTTATTGGTCAGCTAGGTCCAGAGTAGCCTTCTCCTTGTTACTTTTTCCACTTTTGGACGAGTGAAATTATTATCAAAGCAAGTCTAGAATGTTGTAGTTGCTCTGTGTTTAGCAAAGAGAGAATTCTAACAGTTACTTGGATAGGTGAATCCCCCAATGACTGCTATATCCTCTCTCTCCACACCAACTGCACGATCTATTTCTTTAACTGAGCACTATTTTTTTTTATTCCATCTGGGAAGGCTGTAATATACTTGTACCACGGTACCTCCTCTTTTTTCCCTTCCATTTATCCTCACTCACGTGTTTTCCACCATGTTATTTAACTCTGTTTTTGTATTTCTTTTTATCTAATGTGTTCCACTCAAATATGACATTCTACTACCACATCATTCAATGATTCCATGTCTCAAGTATGCAGTGAGGTAGTATTTACCTGCTTTTGTTAACATTTGTAATTTATTTATTATTCATATTGACATCAGAGATTATGAATACCATTATTCCCCCTTACCTACAAAGGTAGGTATAAACCAGTCATCTTTGTTATTCTTCATTATTTATATCAAATGTTCCTTTCTTTGATATGTTTTATTAGTTACATGTGAGCAGTTTTCTTCCCTTCCGCTAGTTTATAGTATTAGCAGCAGTAGCAGTAGTAATAGTTGACATGTGTATAAATGCTTTAGAGTTTTCAATCCCAGACCTTCCAGGTGCACATCTACCACTGGTAGGATGGTAGGATATGAGGACAGGGCAGGGGAACCTGAGTCCTCAAAGTCACATGTGGCCCTCCAGGTCCTCAAGGGCGGCCCTTCGGCTGAATCCAGATTTTTCAGAACAAATCCCCTTAATAAAAGGATTTGTTCTATAAAACTTGGACTCAGTCCAAAGTTTGCACCTGAGAACCTGAAAAGCCACATGTGGCCTCAAAGGCCATAGGTTCCTCATCCCGTTATGAAGGTATGTCACCAGCATTTTCTTTTAAAATGTAATGTTTTCTTTTAATTGTTGTTGCTTTGTTTGTTTAGTATTTTTTTGTCCAAATCTCAATATCCAAACTTAGGCTCAAGGGAACTTATCAGAGGATCCCAGATTTAAAAGAACTTTGGAGTCACTTGTTTTACAGTTAAGTCCTTAACTGAACTAGGAATTCTCTTTCTATATTCCCAGCCAATGAACACAATCTCTCTGACTGGTGGTTTCCAATGGTATAGAATTCATTACTTCCATTAGCAACCTACTCCATTTTCAGGAAAAAGGAAATTGTCATCAAAAAAAGTTAGCTAGCATTTAAGACACCATGCGAAGTACTGGGGCTACAAAGAAAGTCAAAAGACTGTCAGTCTTTACTCTCAAGGAAATCATAATCTAATAGGGGAGATGATATACAAGCAACTATGTAGAAATTTGTGTGTGTGTGATAATTTGGAGAAAATCAGCAGAGAGAAAGCATTAACATTAAAGGGGATTAAGAAAAGCTTCTTAGGGTGGCTAGGTGGCTCAGTGAGTAAACTCCAGCCCTGGAGTCAGGAAGACCTGAATTCTGTTCCAGCCTCAGACACTTAACACAAGTTACTTAACCCCAATTGCCCCCCAAAAGGCAAAAAAAAGGCTTCTTGTGGGAAATGGGACGTTAGCTGAAACTTGAAGGAAGCCAGGAAAGCCAGGAGATAAGGAGGGAGAGAGTTTGAGGCATGGCAGACAGATAAGGAAAATGCCCAGAGTCAGGAAATGTAGTGTTTTATGCAAGGAACAGCAAGGAAGTCAGTGTGTCACTGGATAGAAGAGTGTGTGTGTGTGTGTGTGTGTGTGTGTGTGTGTGTGTGTGTGTGCGCGCACGACAGACAGACACACACAGGGAAGCAGAGACAGAGAGAGGCAGAAAGAGAAAGGGTGGGATAGGGGGAATGGAGGAGAGAGAGTTATAAGGTGTAAGAAGAGTCGAAAGGGGTCAGGTTATGAAGGACTTCAAAAGTCAGAGGATGTAATATGACTTTTCCCATTGGTCCTAATTCTCACCTCTGGAACCCCAGTAGAATAAAAATCCCTCTACTGCATTATAACCTTCATATATGTAAAGACTGATTTCTCCCTTTTTATCTTCATTATAGTCCAATACCTTCACATAGCATGAGTTTGAGCTATCCTCTCTCCTCCCCAACACTACCTTTGCCCTGTTCACTCTCCTCTGGCCTAAGTTCAACTTGTCTATGTCTTTCCTGAAACATGGCAACCAAAACTGGACACACCATTCCAGGTATGTCTGACCAGGGCAAAGTACAGCAGGAATATCACCTATGAGGATCAAATGAGATAAGATATGTAAGATGCTTTGCAAAGCTTAAGACACGTAGATGGATGGAGTTACAGTAGATCACAGTGATGGTCTCTTCCATATTTAACATGATTCTGTGTTCTAATCTCTCTAAATGTAACCAACCCAAGGTTGCGTTTGCTCTTTTGGCAGTCACAAAGAACTGCTGATTCCTTTTCTGAGCCCTTCAGTGGCTAGTATTCTTTTATTCTTTCCTCCCTCAAATAATCTTATAGATATTTGTGTTTATGTGTTATACTCTGCCCCAGGTAGAATGTAAGCTCCTCGAGGGTAGGGACCATTTTTGCTTTTATCTTTGTATCCCCAGTGCCATGAGTACAATGCTAGATGAATGTCTGATATATTAGCATGGTTTTGATTAATTTGTATTGAGCTTGTATTTTACCAATACCTCCAAGACTTTTTTCTTTAAAAATGTTAATTTTATAAGAAAAACCATTAAGCATCAATGTAACTCTAATTTGGTAACTAATTTCATTGAAATTAATTATTTTAGTGCATAAAGAATCAAACCACCCTTTAAGTCCTTCTTTTACATCTGTCTCTACAGGAGGACATTTTTGTCCATTCGTTGGGTGATGGCAACTTTAGCTGATGTCATTTTGTAACAAAGGCTTTTAACTTTCGAATTACATCAGCTGGGGCAAGACCATGAAGTAATTTAGGACTATGTGCTGAGCACAGTAGCAAAAAAGTGCTCCCTATCAAATAATGGATGACTATGCTCACATCTTGATTATTTTCTCCTCAATTTACAAAGAGATAGATCCAGATCTAGGCATAATGGCTTGTCCAAGGTCACTCAGGCAGTAAGTGTAGAAGCTGGTCTTCAAACCCAGCTCAAAGCCCTATAGCTTTATTGTATCACTATGTTGCTCTAGGCTTTTACTGAAACCAAGGGCTAAGAATCATTCCCTTTTATGCCTAAATATCTTTGTTTCTTCTGTAAGATTTCTGAGGTTCTCTTTCCATGTGCCAGGGTGTGAAAATTACAGAGTTATTTTGAGATAGCCCTATGGAAATCTAAAGGGATTCTAACTGATTCATTTATGAGATTCATTTCTATAAAGACATGAATCAAACCTGCTGATTTTACATATAACAGTTAAAAAATATTTTCTAAGTTAGCAAAAATGTTATAAAGAAACAGTGATGAGTCAGCATTTAATCCTTCCTAACATAAATCTGAGAGCAACCCTTGCCAATTTCACTTAAGTCAATATATCTTAAAACACTATGCCTATATAATGTTCCCGTTCACTTCACAGCTGTCACTGTGCATGGGCCCAGCAGCTGGAATGAAGGCAAGCTCGTCACACCTAAACTTTGAATTTCCTGCCTTTTATTTTTTTGTGTGTGTTGCAGCCTTGATGTTGTTTAAACAGCACTCTGTCTATTTGATTTCCTCCTTCTCTGCACAAAGCCCAAACAATTAAAAAAAAAAAGCAGCTCATCCTTCACAGCTGGTTATAAAAGTGTGTTCTTGAGTTGAATCGGCCCTCTTATCTGCACACATAAATATGTATTTAAGCATTTTAATTGACTGCTATTTATTCAGTTAAATAGTTTCTGGGACAGAAACCTACAATAGAGACTAGATGGATGTCCTTTGTCTTTAAAGGTGACATTACTGATAGTGATGTCTATATGTGAGCACAGATGGAAATGAAAGAACTCAGAGTCCCTCCCAAACTCCACAGAAGACTATCCTTGGCTATTTGCAGTCTTCTGTTTCTTAGGACTATTTCTTTGCCTCAGAACTTTGAATCCTGTCATTTTAAAACTGTAGAATGAGACTTATAAGTTAGCTCGTCATACCTCCCACCCAAACTGGGACTCCTCTCTGCAATATTTCTGGAAGGTAACCACCCAGTCTTTCCTTGAACACCTTCAGTGATGTGGAGCTTACTAACTAATGAGGCACTCAGTTAGGTGGTGCAGCAGATAGTAGAACTGGATTGGTATTAGGAAGACCTAGGTTCAAATCCTGCCTCAGACTCTTACTAGCCTCAGTTTTTGTATCTGTAAAACAGGGAAAACAATAGAATCTAAGAATGGCTATTCAAATTCTGGTGTTTGAATGTGATGGAATAATATTGTGCTGTAGGAAATGATGGAGATGGTTTCAGAAGACCCTGGCAAGACTTACAGGAACTGATACAAAGTGAAATGAGCAGAACCAGGAGAATAAAGCACACGGTACAACGATATTGTAAAGATAATCAAGTGTGAAAGATCCACCACAAATCCAAAGAACATGATGAAAAATGCTATCCACCTTCAAATAGATAATTGATGGACTCAGTACAGATTCTTGTGTATTTTTTTCTCTTTTTCTCATTTTCTTCCCCATAATAAAACTAATGAATAAGTTTACTTTGTAGAAATTCATATAGATAATTAATATTGTATTTCTTGCTTTAAAAAATAATAGTCTCTCCCTCACAGGGTTGTTGTGAAGTTCAAATGAGATAACATATGCAACACTTTTCAAACCCCAAAATACTATGCAAGTGTCAGCCATCATTGTTAGTATGAGTTATCCATTACAATTACCAATAGCTCTAATTATTACAAACTTGTCGCCTCATCTCTCCTCTCTAACTTCCATATAGTTTAGTCTTGAGAGCTAAATAGGATAAATCTTATATCTCTTCCAGACAAGATCCCTTCAAATATTTAAAGACATTGAAACTATTAGGTTTCCCTTCTCTTCTGCAAGCAAAAGTCTTAGTTCTTACATGATGCTTCATATGTCATGATTTCCAAATGTTTTACTTACCTGATTGCTCTCATCCAGATTGAACCAATTTGTTAATGTCCCTCTTAAAATGTGGCACCTGGAACTGAAAACAAAATCCAGGTATAGTCATATTAACATGGAGCACAGTAGGATTATACCCCTTAAATTAAGCATAATGTTTCTATTAAGGTTTACTAATATGAATAAGTCAATCTCTCTGGGTTTTCAAAGCCAGCAGGCTCTTTAAAGGCTACCCAGAGATCTGGTCAGATCACATGAACACTCTTCTAGTGAGTGAACCCCAAAGCAAAACTCACCTCAGAGTATATACAGCCTTCTTCAGAGCCAAAGAGCATCACAACTCTCATGACTGGCTGCCTAATTACAAAGTAACAAAAGGTGTGGGGCTTCCTGAAAAACAAGCTTCCCCTAATCAAGCTTCTTTTGTTGGGCTCCATGTGAGGCCTATTAATGGGCAGGGAAGATTTTCACCTCCCACAAACATTACACATTGAAAGCACCAAAAACTTAGAGAACTTCAGAACGATCTCTGAAAACATAAAGTTAAAAGTCAAGAAACAGATTGGAAAAATGAGCAAATGACAAAAAAGGACCAGACCATAAAAAGTTACTATTGTGACAGGGAAGATCAAGATACTAACTCAGAAACAGACAACTATGTCAAAACATACAGAAGCAAAGACTAGAAGGGAAAAAAAACTGTAAATGGAACACAAACCCAACAAGAATTTCTGAAAGAGCTCAAAAAGGATTTTAAAATTCAAATCAGAGAGGTAGAGGAAAATTTTGGCAAGGAAATATGAGTAATGCAAGAAAATTGTGAAAAGAGGGTCAACAGTCAACAGAGGCACAAGAGATACTAAAGAAAATAACACCTTAAAAAAACAAAATTGGCCAAATGACAAATGAAGCACAAAAAGCCACCAAAGAAAAGAGCTCAAAAAGGCAGATTTGTACAAATGGAAAAAAGGTACAAAAATTCACTGAAGAAAATAATAACTTTAAAACTAGAACTAAACAAGTGGAAGCTAATGACTCCATGAGACATCAAGGAACAATGAAACAAAATCAAAAGAATGAAAAAATGAAGTATAAAATATTGGAAAATCAAATGTCATAAAAATAGATTGAGGGAAGATAATTTAAAAATTATTGAACTGAAAGCCATGATCAAAGAGTCTAGACATTACCTTTCAAGAAATTATTGAGGAAAACTGTCCTGATATCTTTGATCCAAAGGGTAAAATAGAAATTGAAAGAATCCACCAATCACTTCCTGAAAGAGATCCCAAAATGAAAACTCCCAGGAACATTATAGCCAAAGTCCAGAGCTCCCAGATCAAGGAGAAAATAGGTAGCCAGAAAAAAACAATTGAAATATCATAGAGCCACAGTCAGGATCACACAAGATTTAGGAGCTTCCACATTAAAGAACTGTAAGACTTGGAATATGATGTTCTGGAAGGCAAAGTAGTAAGGATTACAACCAGCAATCATCTACCCAACAAAACTGAGTGTAATCCTTCAGGGGAAATGGATATTTAATGAGTTATAGAATTTTCAAACATTCCTGATGAAAAGATAAGAGATTAATAGAAAATTTGACATTCAAATACAAGATCCCATGGAAGCATATAAAGGTAAACATGAAAGAGAAATCACAAGAGATTCAAGAAGGTTAAGCTGTTTACTTTCCTCATGGGAAGATAATACTTGTAACTCCTAAGAACTTTATAATTATTAGAGCAGTTAAAAAGAAGATACATAGAGTTTGGAGTTGATTATGATGGGATGATTTTTAAAAATAAAATTAAGGGGTGAGCAAAAGGGATGTACTGAGAGAGGGAGAAAGGAGAGGTAAAATATGGAAAATTATCTCACATAAAGAGGCATGAAAGGAAGGGCTTTTACAGTGGAGAGGGAGATTGGAGGTGGTGATGGGTGACCTTTGGACTTTATTTAAAATTGGCTCAAAGAAAGAATAACAGACTCAACTGGATATTAAAAATCTATCCACTCTAAATGGAAGTATGAGGGGAAGGGGATGAGAGAAGGGTGGTTGTTGGAGAGTGGATTAAAGAAGGCAGTGGTCAAAAGCAAATAGATTTTTTTAGAAGAAGCAAGGTAAAAAGAAAGAGAAAGAAAGATAAGCAGGAAGAAAACAAGATGGAGGGAAATACATAGGAATCATAACTGTAAATGTGAATTGGATGAACTCACCCGTAAAATAGCAGTAGTTAGCAAAATATGTTAAAAACCAGTATCCAACAAAATGTTGTTTACAAGAAATGCTTGAAGCAGAGAGACACACATAGCATACCTTGCTGTCAGCTGTACATAGCACCTTCATAAAAACTGATCATTTATTAGGGCATAAAAATCTCACAACCAAATAAATAGAATCTTTTCATACCAAGATGCAATAAAAATTACATTCAATAAAGGACCATGGAAACATAGATTAAAAATTAATTGGAAACTAAGCAATCTAATCCTAATGAGTGGGTCAAGAAACAATTAATAGAAATGATGAATAATTTCATGAGAGAGAATGGTAACAATGAGACAACATACTAAAATTTATGGGATGCTGCCAAAGCAGTACTTAAGGAAAATTTTGTCTCTCTAAACACTTATATCAAGAAAATAGAGGAAGAGCAGATCAATGAATTGAGTATGAACCTAAAATATATATAAAGAACAAATTAAAAATGCCCACTTAAACACCCAAATGGAAGTCCTGAAAGTCAAAGGAGAGATTAATAAAATTGAAAGCAAGAAAACCATTGAACTAATAAATAAAGCTAGGAGCTGGCTTTATGAGGGTGGGAAGGGGGAACAAAATAGATAAACCACTGGTTAATTCTATTTTTTAAAATAAAAATAAAATAAAATTACCAATTTCAAAAATGAAAAGGGCAAATTCACCACCAAACAAGAAGAAATTAAGGCACTTATGAGGAATTATTTTGCCTAATTGTAAGCCAATAAATCTAACAATCTAAGTCAAGTAGATTGATATTTATAAGAATATAAATTGCCCAGATTAACAGAAGAGGAAATAGAATATTTAAATAAGCCTATATTAGAAAACAAAATGGAACATGCCATAGATGGGTTCCCTTAGAAAAAATCCCTGGGACCAGATGGATTTACAAGTGAATTCTATCAAACATTTAAAAAACAATTGATTATGGGGTGGCCAGGTAGCACAGAGAGTAAGAGCACCAGCTCCAGTGTTGGGATGACCTGGAGATCAAATCCGGGCTCAGATACTTAGCACCACACCCAGAAATAACTGGCCATGTAAGCTTGAGCAAGTTACTTAACCCCGATTGCTTAAAAAAAATTGATTAGATACTAAATAAACTATTTGGTAAAATAGGTAAAGAAGGAGTCCTTACCAAACTGCATAGTACTTTATCAGTTAGCAATAATTTATTAAGTGCCTGCCATGTTCTGGGCAGTGGGGATATAAAAAAAGAAAAGGAAAACAAAACATAAGCCCTGCTCTCAAGGAGCACACAGTTTAATGAAGGAGCTAACATGTAAACAACTATGAACAAACAAGATACATACAGCATAAATTGGAGATAATCAATGAGGATGATAGAATTAAGAGGAATCAGGAAGGGCTTCTTGCAGACAGTGCAATTTTAGTTGGGAACTTGAGGAAACCAGGAAGTAAAGATGAGGATGGAGAGAATACTAGGTTTGAGGGACAGTCAGTAAAAATGCAAAGTACAGAGATGGGATGCCTTGGGTGAGGAACAACATGGAGGCCAGAGTCTATGGATTGTTAGAGTACATGGAGGGGATTTAAAGTATAAAAAAACTGGAAAGGTAGGCAGGGACCAGGTTACAAAGGCCTTGAACACCAAGCATAGGATTTGGGCTTTTTTGTAACAAAAATTATTTTATACACAGATTTTGTATATAAAAAAGGGCTATCTAAGAATTAGTATTTTCATTTATAAGGAATTTCTCTATTCCCCTGGGAGATCCAGAATACCCTTTTTTTTACTACCACTTCTGGTCCTTATCTCAGGAGTACTGAAGCTACCCTGGTCTGCTAAATTTTTCCTCAACCTATGAAAGAGCAGTGGAGAAATGACACTGTCCTGCAAAGATACTATCATTGATCCCATTTTCAAGGAGAGACATAGCAAAGTAGGTCAACAGCGGCTATGATACCTCTGGTCTCCATTTCTGGCAATATTTTAGCATGTATCTCCTTGGACATGTTACTGAATAACTGAATCAACCATGCACTCCCCTCATTTATGTAGCTTTTGACCCCAGTGCAATAGACCAAGCTTAAACTTCACCATGCATCAGATGCCAGAAAAATACAAGGAACATCAAGACCTTTTCAAAATATTCCTTGTAAAAATACTTTCTTCATCAATAGCAAGACTTTATGGAGTACCCACAGTGTGCAGAATACTCATTAAAGGAAACCTCCTTAAACAAAATACAATCATTCTCTCTACACCTGCGTATTTTTTTTTTTCAGAATTTAAGGTCACACTGTGATTTTAATTGATTGCTCAATATTTATCCATTGTTAACTAGGTACAAGGCATTACATTAGCTGCTATGGGTGAATACAGAGGTGAGGATGACAATAGATTGGTCCTGAAGCACTTTGCGATTTCCTACAGAAAAAAATGTCACAAAAGGGTAACTACCAAATGCAAGGTAGAAACGGCCAAAGGAGCGCCGCCGTCAATAGCTGCTATCAGAAGGATAATTGACTCATGGAGTCAAAGAATGTTAACGATGTTGTGATGATACCATAGCCCAGAAATTCAGCATTGTTATTATGTGGAATTTATATGGTTTATAGGGGTTCAATCTCAGGGCAATCTCTCAAAAAGTTTTTTTGCTTTGGCTCATGTTCCTAGGCAGCGTTTCCTCTGGGAATATCAAAATAATGTTCATGTCTAGGTCTCTAAAAACAACAACAAAAACAGTAAACGGACCCTTGGTTCTCATGCAGGCACTCGGGTTAACATTACATTGAATATAGGGGTGTGCTAAGGGCAGCTCAAACCGACTCATGAAAACCAATTGTCAAATTTTCAGTATGAAAATTTGCATCCAGGAAATCAGTACATGCTACCAATCAGGATATGATTGGTTGTTTTGTTGATCATCTATACTTTAAGTGATGGAGAAAATGTTAATAGTGCATATTAAACTTAAAAGTGTTTCATGTATTCTTTCTTTATCCTAAAGTCAGTTTTTTTTTTTTACCAGATCATCCCTGAACACAGGGCATTTGTATTTCACCTAACAACACAAACACTTTGAAGCCACACACTAGCCAACAAATAATTAATACAGTTCTTCCCTCTTATGAGTTCCACCTTTCCCAGAAATCTCTGGGGCTATTATACTTACTACTTTAAAGTTTAAACTACATTAAAGAGAAAGTACTTAACAGTTGAAAGCAAGTTGACCCCTTCTCTTTGTTTGAACTCTACCTGGATAAATTTCCAGCCTTAAATCTATCTATGATGCCCCAGAGAACTGTATAGTGTGCACCAGTCCTACCACCAGTACTACTATGTGGTCAAGGTCATACCCACAAAAGGGGAAAGAATTAGGTTTTGGAAGAAGCCAATACCATTCTCCAGACCTGCAGAGTTGACATGGCTCTTAATAGTGGTAAACAGCAAAGCCCAGAGACGTAACTATATCTCCACATACTCCTCGACTCTAGGTCCTTCTTGATCTTGGAACTCTTCCACTTGACCAAAACCTTGTTGTATAGAAACTCCTTCTTTTCTCTCTAGAAGGCTGTATTCGGGAACTTGAACTTAAAAAAGAGATATTCATCTCCAGGTGATGCTTCTACCCTTTCCAGGAAACTTGTTTCAAGAATTGTTGCTACCCTGCTACTACTGCTTCATCACTTCTGCCACCTTTTGGGCCAAGATATTCTCCCTTCCTAGGACCATATGGTTTCCCCTCTGGTAACTTCCTTGCTACTTTGGCACTGCCTCACTATTATTATCATCATCTCTGGTGCCAAAGGTCCCCTGGAAGAAAGCTGCTCAGAAAAACTGGCTTTCCTCCAAACCCAAGTTTGCTTCTGTCTTCTATCTCTCTTATATCAATGTCTTCTCTCTTCTATCTTTCTCAGTTTTCATCTCTTTAATTCTTTTCAGATATGTCTGCTTGCTTTTAAAAGCCAAGTCCAAGGGTGCACCTAAGCTTTACATCTGCTATCATTCAATTCAATATTTTCAAAAATCCATGATTGAATTGATCATCCTAAGCATAGTTTATTTTTTTAACATTTAAATGTTTTATTTATTTTTAACATTTTTTTCTTTTTAAATTTTAAATTCTAAATTTTCTCCCTCCCTCTCAGGGCCTCTGCTACCCACTGAGAAGGCAAGCAATATGTTATCAATTATACACGTGAAGTCATGCAAAACATATTTCCATATTAGCCATATTTCCAAACAGAGAAAGAAAAATAAAGTGAGAAAATTATACTTTAATTTGCACTCAAGAGTTCATCAGTTTTCTCTGAAAATAGCATTGTTTTATAATGAGTCCTTTGGAATTGTCTTGGATAATTGTATTGATCAAAGAAGCCAAGTCTTTCACAGTTGAGTATCATTACAGTGTTGCTGTTACTGTGCACAATGATCAGTTTTTTTAACTTCACTTTGCGTCAGTATATATGTCTTGCCATGTTTTTTCCTGAAACCATCCCCCTCATAATTTCTTACAACACAACAGTATTCCATCACAATAATATACTACAGCTCGTTCAGCCATTACCAGTTAATGAGCATCCCCTCGATTTCTAATTCTCTGCCATCACAAAAGAGCTGCTGTAAATATTTTTGTACCCATAAGTCATTTTCCTTTTTTCTTTGATCTAAAAGATAGACTTAGTAGTGGTATTGCTGGGTCAAAGGGTACACACAATTTTATATCCCTGTGGATGTAGCTTCAAATTTTGCTCCAGAATGGTTGGACAAGTTCATTAGTGTACCAAGTTTTCCCTTGTCACCTCCAGCATTTGTCATTTCTGATAGGTGTGGGGTGCCACCTCAGAGTTGTTTTAACTTGCATTTCTCTTATCAGTAATGATTTAGAGCATTTTTTAAACATGACTATAAAAAGCTTTGATTTATTCTTCTGAAAACTGCCTGTTTATATCTTTTGACTATTTGTCAATTGGGGAATGGCTTTTATTTTTATAAATTTGACACAGTTCTGTACTCAGTATATATTTGAGAAATGAGACCTTCATCAGAGAAACTTGCTGTAATAACATTTGATATTATTTCATTGTGTATGGTATATTTTAGCATAATGTAATTTCCCCGATTATCTCTTTTAATTAAGTCTATTTCTACTTTTGCTTTGTCTGAGATTGTGATTGCTATCCCTGCCTTTTTTAAATTAAATTTTATGTTTATTTTTAGTTTACATCATTCATTTCCACAAGATTTTGAGTTACAAATTTTCTCACTTTCTTTCCTCTACCCACCACCCCAAAACAGCAATCCCATTGTATACCCCCTCCCCCAATCTGCTCTCTCCTTTATCCTCCCCCATACCCCTTCTGACTCCAGTAGGGCATGATGGATCCCTATGCCCCAGTGCCTGTATATCTTATTTCCCAGTTGAATATAATGTATATTCATATATATATATATACACATTACACATTTGATTTTAAAACTTTGAATTCCAGATTCTTTCCTTTCCTCCCTCATCACCCACCCTTAATGGTAAGACAGGCAATTCAATATAGGTTGTACCTGTAGCTACACAAAACATTTCCATTAGTGGACGTACTGTGAAAGACTGACTATATTTCCCTCCATCCTATCCTGCCCCCAACTTGTTCTATTCTCTACTTTTACCCTGTCCCTTTTCAAAAGTGTGTGCTTCTACTTCCCTCCCCCTAACCTTCCCTCCCCTCCATCAGCCCCCCTCTCATCCCCTTCCCCCCTACTCTCCTGTAGGGTGAGATACCTTATTTAGCGTGTATGTCATTCCCTCCCTGAGCCAAATTCAATAAGAGTAAGGTTGACCCATTCCCTTTTGCTTTCCTGTTCTTCCCCTAAATTTAACAGTTTTCCCTTACCTGTTCTATATGAAATAATTTACCCCATTCTGTCTCTCCCCATCTCCTCTCATTATATTCCTCTCTCAGCTCTCAATTTCACCTTTTAAGTATTATCCCTTCCTATTCAACTGGTCCTGTGCCCTCTGTCTATGTATACCTGTACACATATATACACACACTCATATATGTATTCATATACCCATATACCCTCCTATATAGACATATATATGTGTGTATACATATATGTACACATTTATATTCCTTTCAACTATTTTCATACTGAGAAGTTTTATGTTACAATTATCGTTTTTCCATGTAGAAATGTAAATGGTTCAACTTTGATAAATGGCTTATGATTTCTTTTCACTATTTACCTTCTCATGCTTCTCTTGCTTCTTGTATCTGAATGTCAAATTTTCTATTCAACTCTGGTTTTTTCATCGCGAATGCTTGAAAGTCCTCTATTCCATTGGATGACCATATTTTCCCCTGAAACATGGCCCTGTGAAAAGATGAGGTGCGTGTTATTTTAAATGTCCACTCTAGGTATACATGCATGTGTATGTATGTAGATGGATCTGTGTGTCTCTCTTGCCTTTCCCCCTCTCTTAGATGTGAACTCCATGAGGGCAGGAACAAGGTCTTGATGTTCTTTCTCCATGCTCTGTATATTTCTCCTTGATTATTTACTGAATAAATGATGAATTTGAGTCATGGCCCAGGGCCCCTTTGGGCCCAAGCCAGCGGGGGAAAAAATACTCAGTTTTGCTGGCTAGGTGATTTTTGGTTTTAATCCCAGCTCCTTTGACCTCCAGAATATCATATTCCAAGCCTCTCGATCCCTCAGTGTAGAAGCTGCCAGATCCTGTGTTATCCTGATTGTGTTTCCACAATATTCAAATTGTTTCTTCCTGGCTGCTTGTAATATTCTCTCCTTAATCTGGGAACTCTGGAACCTGGCTATAATATTCCTAGGAGTTTTCTTTTTGGAATCTTTTTCAGGAGGTGATTGGTGGATTCTTTCAACCTCTATTTTGCCCTCTGGTTCTAAAATATCAGGGCAATTTTCCTTGAAGGATGATTTCTAGGCTCTTTTTTTTTATCCTGGCTTTCAGGTAGTCCAATAATTTTTAAGTGATCTCTCCTGGATCTATTTTCCAAGTCAGTGGTTTTTCCCATGAGATATTTCACATTGCCTTCTATTTATTCATTTGTTTGGATCTGTTTAATAGTATCTTATTTTCTCATAAAGTTTTTTTTTTTATTTTCTCATAAAGCTTCCATTTGCTTCAATCTAATTCTGAAGGAATGATGTTCTTCAGTGAGCTTTTGAGATTCTTTTTTCCATCTGGCAAATTTGGCTTTTTAAGGCATTCTTCTCCTCACTGGCTTTTTGAACCTCTTTTGCCATTTGAGTTAGTCTATTTTTAAGGCATTATTTTCTTCAGTCAGGTTGTTGACTCTCTTTTCATGATTTTCTTGCATCATTCTCATTTCTCTTCCCATTTTTTCCTCCACTTCTTTTATTTGGTTTTCAAAATCTTTCTTAAGCTCCTCTATGGCCTGTAAGTAGTTGATAGAGAAGAGACCTTTGTCCCAAATCACTGGGTTTTTTGCAGCTGCCACAGCTATTAGTTGCGTGCCTTCTCTGAAGCCTCTACACACTTTGGCACACTGGTCACACACCTCAGGACCTCCACCCTAGACAGCAATCCACATCCAAGCAGGTTAAAGCAAGAGCGATTACCCCTCAGAATGGTTGCTTGGTCCCCCTACAATCTGCAGGCCAGGAGCTCTGAAGCAGCCCTGTGGCCCCCGCACTTCAGCCGCTTCTCACTCCTGGGGCAGAGGCCAGACTGCACTCCTGGACTCCCTGTTCCCAAAATCTACACTGACCTGTCACTTCGTCTTTAGCATTTATGGTTTGATCATTCTGGAAACTACCACAGCTGCTGGTGATCTACTCTCCCAACATCCCTCTAGCCATGGCTGGTCAGGCTGCCCTGAGATTAAAACCACAGGCTCAGGCGAGGCTGGGCTCAGCTCCCAGTGGGCTGTGATGGCCCCTTCCTGCTGGCCTGTCAAGCTGCCTTCAGTGGGAGGTTTGTTTCTCTCTGTCACTTTGTGGGTTCTGTAGCCCTAAAGTTTGTTTAGTCATTTTTATAGGTATTTGAGGTATACAGCTATCTTGGCTTCTCCCTCTATCCCTGCCTTTTTTATTTCAGCTGAAAAATATTGAATTCTGCTCCAGCCTTTTATTTTTAACTCTGAGTGTGTCTTTCTATTTCAAGTATGTCTCTTATAAACAATGTATTGTTGAATTTTGGTTTCACAATTTTATGAGTGAACTCATCCCATTCCCATTCACAGTTATGATTAGTTACTGTGTATTTCCCTTCACAGGCCAGCTAGGTGCAGTGGATAGACCACTGCACCTGGAGTCAGTATGACCTGAGTTCAAATCCATCTTCAGACTTGTGCTAACTGTGTGACCCTGACCAAGTCACTTAGCCCCATTTGCCTCAGTTTCCTTATCTGTAAAATGAGCTGGAGAAGGAAATGGCAAAACATTTGAGTATCTTCGGCAAGAAAATCCCAAATGGGATGACAAAGAGCTGGACTTGACTGAAAAATTATTAAATAGCAACAATTTCCCTTCATCCAATTTTCTTCTGTTTCTTCCTCTCTCTCTTTTATGTTCTCTGACTTCAAAAGTCTGTTTTTCTCCTAACCATTGCTTCCCTTAATCCACCCTTCCTTTTATCTTTCCTCCTTTCACTTTGTTTCTTTCCCTCCTATTTCCCTGTTGGATAAAGTTACATTTCTATGCACTATTCTTTGAACCAGTCTTGATGAGAGTGAAATTCAAGCATTTTCTACCATCCCCTACTCATTTTCCCCTCCATTCTAAAACATCTTCTGTGTGCACCTATTTTATGTGAGAAAAACTTCCCCATTCTACCTCTCAATTCTCCCTTTTCCTAGAACATTCCTCTTTCTAACCTCTTAATTATTTTTTGGAAATTCATTTAAACATAATTGACTTCTACCCATGATGTCTGTCCATGTAAACTCCTTTTAACTACCCTAATAAAGTTATTAGTTACATATATTATCTATCTTCTCCATAAATAGTTTTAACTTAATTGAGTCCTTTATAGTTACTTTTTCGTGTTTACCTTTTTATGATTTCTTTGCATCTTGTGTTTTAATGTCAATTTTACTATTCAGCTCTGGTCTTTTCATTAGTAATGCTTAAAATTCCTCTATTTTATTATATATTCATTTTTTCTACTGAAGGATTACACTCAGTTTTGATGGGTAGAAGATTGCTTGTTGTAATCCTAACTCCTTTGCTTTCCAGAATATCATATTCCAAGTCCCACAGTTCTTTAATGTGGAAACTGTTAAATCTTGTGTAATCCTGACTGTGGCTCTATGATACTGAAATTGTTTCTTTCTGGCTGCCTATTTTCTCCTTGATCTGGAAGCTCTGGAATTTGGCTATAATATTCCTCAGAGTTTTCATTTTTGTTTCTCTTTAAGGACAGGATTGGTGGATTCTTTCAATTTCTATTTTACCCTGGGGATCTATGATATCAGGGCAATTTTCCTTAATAATTTCTGGAAATATGATGCCTAGACTCTTTGATCATGGCTTTCAGGTAGTCCAGTAATTCTTAAATTATCTTCCCTCAATTTATTTTCTAAGTTGTTTTTCCATTGAGACACTTCATAGTTTCTTTTATTTTTTTTTCATTCTTTTGACTTTATTTTATTGTTTCTTGATGTCTCATTGGAGTACTTAAAAGCCATCAGTTTCCACCTGCCCAATTTTAATTTTTAAGCTATCATTTTATTCAGTGAACTTTTGTACCTCTTTTTCCATTTGGCCAATTCTGACTTTTATGTTCTTTTCTTCAGTGAATTTTTGCACCTCTTTTAACATTAGGCCAATTCTTGTTTTTAAGATGTTTATGTTCTTCAGCATTTTTTTGTATGTCTCTTTTACCAAGTTGTTAATTCTCTTTTCATAATTTTCTTGTACCACTCTCATTTCTTTTCTCAACTTTATCACTCTTATCTATTTGTTCTACTCTCCCAAGAATTCGTGTTGAGTTTGGGTCCAATTAGCATTTTTATCTGAAGCTTTTTTGTGGCTGTTTTTGTAGTGTTGTCTTCTTCTGAGTTTATGTCTTGGTCTTCCCTACCAACATAGTAGCTTTTTATGGCCATTTTTTTATTGTTGTTTGATCATTTTTTTCCAGTCTATTTCTTGACTTTATGTTAAAGTTGGGTTCTTTTCACCTGGGGTTGGGAGGTACTGTTCCAAACTTAAGGTTTTCTCATGCTGCTATTTTCAGAGTTAGTTCTGTGAATCTATAAGTCTTGGTTCTTCCAAGGTGGTGTGATCTGGATAGGCCTCTACCATGGTGTCACATACTTCTGCAGACCTCTTAAAGTTTTCTTAGTCCAGAAAAGTTCCTCACACTGAATTTTATTGGTTCTGCCACTCCAAAATTTTATTTAAGGCTTCATTTTAAAGTTTTTGATGGGGTATATTGTGAGAGTTCAGTTGGGTGGCTGTCCCTAATCCATCTGTTTGGCTCTGAGAAAACAACAAAAACCATTCCAAAGTAGCTCAACTGTTATATCAGCAGGGATATTTTTACTTGTATAAAAATTTCTCTTCAACACAGATCTCATTCTCCAGGCTTTTCAAGATTGACCATGTTATATCTGGTTTCATTCCTGATCATTATGATTATTTCATCTACTTCCCCCTCATTTTATAGACAAGGTAAATGAGACTCTTATAAGTGATGTGAGTTGTACAGGATTATACTGTTAGTGCAATGACAAAGCTTTCTTCATTTAATTGATTCACTCATTCAACTCAACATTGGTTTGAAGGATAGTCTAGCATACTGGAAGAGATAATGAATTTAAGTCAGGTATCCTGGATTTGAATTTTGTCTAATATATTTAACTCATCTGGGACCAGGACAAACCTCTTATCCTTTCAAAGTCTCATCTATTAAATGGGAATGATAAAACCTCAAAAAGGTTGTAAAAAAAGGGCTTAAATATCCATAGACATATGAGTTGATATTATTATGTAGGTGATATTATTATTATTAAGGGCTTGTCATGGGTTATAAATTGAACTCTGTGTTGGTAGAGATATATAAAAACTTGCCCATTCTCAAGGATAATATAATATAGTAGATATTATTATATTCAATTCAATTCAATATCATTTTAAAGCCTTTATTATATGTAAAGGAGAGGCATCCAATGGAATGGTATATAGAGAGTTGATTTCAGTTCAAGTTTTTTCTGGCAGATACTTACTGCATGGCCTGGGTCTAGCCACTAAATCTCTCAAGACCTTAGACAATTCTCTAAAACTGTAAGTTATAGAAAAGGTGCAGATCTGTGCTGATAGAGAGAATTTCCTTGGTGGATGAAATCACAGGTCTATGCAAACAAAAATATATAGAGCATTATCGTAGACACTGAATGAGTTTTATCTTCTCCCTCCACCCCAAATCACCCTTAAAAATCCAGGGTGAAGCAAATTCATTTTGATCCATTGGGCTCACTCACATGGTTCAAGTTAGAATTGTTTTCCTTTCATTTTTAGTCTCTGTGTCTTCTTGCTTCTCCAAGTTCAACCCAATCAGTCAATATTTATTAATCACCTATTCTATGCCAGGCACTGTGCTAAATATGGGAGATAAAAATATGAAAAAAGAAAGACAGCTCTTTGCCCTCAAGGAGCTTACAATCTAATAGGGGAAAACAACACACAAAAGAAAACTAATGGGTGGTGTAGCAAGGAATGTGGTGGAAGGACACTCAAATGTTTCACTTCCCCAATTAGAAATTTTCACATTCTTCTCTCTGACCATAACCTATTGTTTGCTCCCTCCCTCTGCCTCATCCCTCCTAAATCCAATCTTCATGTTCATTAAGATAGATGCCCAATCATTCCATATCTCAGTACTTCCTTAAGCCCTTATTTCTGTTCTGACATTTTTTTTTTGCCTTTCCACTTCTAGCCTGTTTGATAGGCTTTCTTCCAGGCCAAGGGCATAATGTAGCTTAAGGCAGATGAATCAGGTCTAGGACAAACTATATCTCCATGAGAGCCACAACACTGTCATGCTGAGGGCAGGACTATGTTGACAAAACTTGACCTTGACCTTGAACCTTATTATCAGCTGCCTTCACCAGCAGACTTCACTATTACTCTTCCTGGATTTTTTCCCCTATGATAAGCATATTTCCACCATCTCCCATTTTCCCCATCCCCATGATAAATTCGAATGCTGCTAGAAATAAAAAACACTACCTAAACTTAGCTATCTGTTTCCATGTTCCCATGCCCCTCAATCCAACCTTAACAAGGATCCATTCCAGATTTACCTTTTCCTTCTACCACAAGGTGGAAGACAATTGCTAGGATGCCAGTTGAATAATTAATGAACTCCCTTTCATCTTAAGTTTCTTCCTTTCTCACTTCCATCTTCTGGAAAACAGTAAAGCCTGATGATATTGTAACCCCTAGCTACTCTTTTCAGTCCTGATTGTACTTTCACTCCTACCCCTGACTTACTGGTTGTGGTAGGAGCTTTCTAGACTCTCCTTCTACCACCATCATTCACCAATCTCTCCTCTTTTTAGGTTAATTCAAATCATAGTTATCAAACAATCCAGATGAAGTCCCTATCATCTATTCACTCCCAGACCATTCTCCCTCCTTTCTCCATGAGTTGAGTGACTGGCTTAAAGTTTTCCTCACTTCAGCTCTTTCCCTCATTATAGAGAACTTCAACATATAGATACATGTTTCCTCAAATACTCTAATTTCCCTGTTCCTTAATCTACTCAACTACCATGACCTATCCTATATTAAGGAGGAGACGCAAGAAGTCATGTCTTCATTCCTTTCCAAGCTACATTTCTGATTTTCTATACTGTCCTACACACCATTTCACCCAGGAAGCTCATTTCACTCTCAGACTTCATACACTGAAAGTACCTTTTGCTCTGCAGGATTTTCCTTATAGGTTGGCTCCTCCCCAGCCCCTCCATTTTAAGGAAGAGCCCAAGGTCATCTATGTCTGCATTCTTCTCCATGCTGCACTTCTGACTCCCCTGGACATTTTCTACAATGCCCTTTTATCAGGTACCTTCATTTCTTCTCTCTTGTTCCCTTTTCAGTCCCCTCTAATATGTTGTCTTTCTTTTCTAGAATGTGAGCTCCTTGAGAAAGAGCAGAGACTTTTTCTGTTTGCATTTATGTTCCCAGCACTTAGCACAATGCCTAGTATAGACTAAAAACTTAATAAATGCTTGTTGACTTGGCTTGATGCCTCCACTCCCCCTCAGCTACACAATGGGATGATCATATCCATGTAACTTTGTCATCACCTACAAGTATCCTACTTCCATGCTGAAGAACTCTAAAATTCATTCATTTGATTTTAATCTTTTATCTTTTCATTTCCTTCTGTGTCTCTCTCTTCCTAAAATTCCTCTTTGGCCTCAAAATGACCTCCAGTCATCACATCCCTCAGCACTATCCTGGGCCCCAATCCCAGCTCTGGCTACATTTCCTTCCTTTCCTTGACTAACTTAACTCCACACTATCCTCTTACTATTATATCTCTTGTTCTGTGTTCTTATTGCCAATCACACTTTATCAAAAAAAAGCAGCCTCGTTCTCTAGTCTTTCAAGATCTATTTAGATCCAGTGTGTTAACTCTCCCTCAGTTTATGTCTCTTCAAATTTGATGAGTGTACCATACTACAGACTACCTGAACATAAAGAAGAAATAAATGAGAAGTTTGGAAAGCCAATCAAATGTCTGGCATGAAGATATGATGCAGTAGGAATGGAGTCATTCAGTTACTCAAACATCTGACAGAGGAACTAATCTCTCATTTTCCTTTGATGATAACTTCATCCTTCAAAAGGTAAAGGAACCAAAAAGGAGAGGTTCTCTTCTGGATCCATTTCTCAACAACAGGGAGAAACTGATTGCTGGGATAAAAGTCATGGAACCATTTTGAGAACGTGACCACTCACTCCTGGACTTTGTGATAGATAGATAGAGGAACATTGGGACTAGCTTAAATTGTACCCTAGACTTTGAGTAAAAATCATTTTCAGGTCACATGAACTGAAATTCTAGAGTGATGAGTTCTCAAGAATGAAATTCTAAAAACATAAGTAGAAATGGTTCTATTTAGTGTTAAGAGGGACAGTTATCTAAGAAAACTGATATCAACCAACAAGTTTTTAATAAGTGCCTACATGTGCCAAGCACTATGCTGGGTCCTAGAGACACAAGTACAAAGAATGAAACAATCTCTACTCAAAAGGAACATATGTTCTAATGTATAAGTACATGTAAATATATTCATAATAAATATAAAGTGAATAAACATAAATTTTTGCTAAGTAGTTCAGTACAAAAGAGTGTGGTAGGGAGGGCAATAGCACTTGGGGTGAGGGATCAGGAAAGACTATACAAAAGATGCTGCTTAAACTATGTCCTAAAGGAAGAGAAGGACTTTATGAGGTGAAGGTAAGGATGGAGTGCATTCCAGGCATCAGAAATGATTAATATCACAGCAAAGAGATGGGAAGTGTACCATATGTAGAGGAAAAGAGAGAAAGTCAATTTGGCTCTATCACAGCACAGGAGGTGAAATAATGTAAAATGAGGTCAAAAATATAGGTTGGGATCAAGACATGATGGACTTTAAAAACTGAACAAGGAAATGACATTTTATCCTCAAGCACTAGAGTTGACTGAGTAGGAGAGTCACCTAGTCAGATCTGCATTTATAGTAATAACTTACCTTTACTTTGGCAGCAGTGCATAGAATGAACTGGTGGAGGGAGACGAGGCAGAGAGATCAGTTAGGAGGCTATTCCAATATAGGTGAGAGGTACTGGGGGTCTGACCTAATATAGAAACTATGTAAGTGGAGAGGAGGGGTCAGACACAAAAGATATCAAGAAAGTAAGAAAGTCAAGATTTGGTAATTGACTAGACATATGAGGTGAAGGGGGTCTATGATAAAACCAAGGCTATAAAGCTGGGAGACTGGAGGATGGTAATGGTTTCAATAGATATAGGAAAGTTTACAAAAGGGGAAGTTTTAAGTGGAATGGAAAAACAATAGGAAGATAATTAATTCAGTTTGGGTTATATTGAGTCTATGTCTAGTAAGATTTGAAATGTCTAATATGTAATTGGTGATAAGCTGGTGCTGGAGATAGCTGATCTACCTATCTACATATATATACATACATACATACATACATACATACACATGAGGTTATGGATTGGATACAGATACAGATTTATCTGAAAGTTATATGCATAGAGATGATAATTAAACACATGGGAACTGATGTGGTTTTACCCAAAGAAAACTTGAAGAAGGAAAAAAGACCTAGGATAGAGATTTGATGAACACTCACTGTTGGGGAGCATGATGTTATTAATGGTTAATTTCTTCATCTGTAACATGAATTAGAGAAGCAAATGGCAAACCACTCTAGTATCTATGCCAACCAAACCCCAAACAGGTCACAAAGAATTGGACACAACTGAACACAAAACAGTATGTTTAATGAGGCAGTAAAGTAAACTTAAAAAGAGTGGTCAGAAAAAAAATTTTAATATATACATACATATATATTATACATACATACATACACACATGCATATATACATATTACAAAAACTCATGGTATTTACAACTGAAAGTCACTTAGAAATCGAATAATCCAACTGTCTCATTTTCCAGATGATAAAACGGAGTCCCAGAGAGGTGATGTGATTTGTTCAATGTTTCCATGCAAATTAAAGCAACTCTGAAGTTCCATCTTATGCCCATTAGAAGGGCAAAGATGACAAAACTAGAAAAGGACAAATGAAAGGAATTGGGGATTATGCCCCCAAAGTGACTGAATATACATATTCTTTTAGGCATTTGTACCGTTACCAGGTCTATACCTCAAAGAAAGAGGAAAAGGATTTCGATGTACAAAAACTTTTATAGCAGCTCTTTGCATAATAGCCCCTAGCTACTGAAAATTGTAACAGTAGCTCAGAGCTGCCCATCTCTCGTATATCAACAGAAAGGATTATTATTTCACCACAACAAATGACAAAAGGGATAGTTTTCGAAGAAACTAGGAAAACCTCTATGAACTGAAACAGAGTGAAGTGAGCAGAACTGGGAAAACAATTTGTAAAATGACAGCATTCTGAAGAAAAATAGCTTGAAAAGACTGGTCAATGGAATGATAAACAATGGGACCTGAAAATTAAAGACAAATCATGATATCTACTTCCTGCCAGAGTGAGGATGTGCCCAAAATACAGAATGAGACACACAGTTTTGAATACGGTCAAGGTTTGATTTTTTTGACTGGACAATGCATATTTATCATAAGATTTATTTTTATTTTATAAAAATTCAGTTTGGGGGAAGCAATTAGAAGAAGAGATAATAAATGCTTACACATTTTTTAAAAACCTTACAAGTAAAAGCAGTGCAAGTCTGTCTCTGTCTCTTTCTCTCTTACACACACACACACACACACACACACACACACACACACACATCTCAGTAAACTCCAGTGACTTCCTGCTATCTCTAGGGATCAAATCAAAAAGTCCTGTTTTAGACTTTAAAGTCCTTCACAACCTGGATTCAACTTACCTTCCAGACTTATAATACATTAGTCCCCTTCACACGTTCTGCAAACTGACCAAATTTCTTTCCTACTGTGCATCACACTTGACTCTCAATTGCCCACCTCTTTGCCTCTGTACAGATTGTGCCCCATATGGTACACAGTCCCCCCTCACCTCTGCCTCATAGAATCCCTAGTTTTCTTCAAAGATCTACTCAATTACCACCTTGCTCAAGAAGACTCCCTCCATGTGCTAGCAGTAAATGGTATTAACATGCTGTATGGATTGGGTTAAAATATAATCTGACTCTAGCACAAAGTGATGATTTGCTGAATCATCCTGAGCCATTGACTCAGAGGTAGCTTAAGTGAATTAATTAGAAACAGTTGGAGTAGACACAATGCCATACAGGCCTCCATTAAAAAAGGCAGGCTCAGCTAGAGAGGCTTCTCCAGAAAAGAAGATAACCTTGAGCAGAGGCAAGCTATCCTGGGCAACAGACAGTGAGACCAAATGCATTCATTTCATTATGCCAGGTTTTTATTGACTGCTCACTATTTACAATGCTCTGTTGGACACTGAAGTCAACATAAAATTGAGAAAGACAGGGATTCTGCTCTCAGAGAGGTTACATTATAGTAGAAGGAAATAAGTAGCTTTGTGATATAGTGAAGAGCAACATGGCTTAGGAGAAAGTGAACTGGTCTTGGAGTCAAGGAGAACCTAGATTCTATTCTGGCCCTGAACCTTATGGTCTTTGGAATGTTCTACAAATCACATCATTTCTCTGAATTTCCATTTCCTCCTTTATAAAATCATAAGGTTTGATTAGATCAATAGTTTTCAAAGTGTATCATGGGAGCCACCAAGACCCTTTCAGGGGATTTATGTGGTCAAAACTATTTTTATAATAAAACTAAGACTTTTAAGTGAATATCAATACATATAATTCACATAAAAAAAAGTCTATGGTGCATGAGGGAGCCTCAATAATTTCTTTTTTTTTTTTTTGCTTTTTGGAGGGCAGTTGGGATTAAGTGACTTGCTCAAGGTCACATGGCCAGTTTTTGTGTTAAGTGTCTGAGGCCAGATTTGAACTCAGGTCCTCCTGACTCCAGGGCTGGTGCTCTATTCACCGCACCACTTAGCCACCCCCTCAATAATTTCTTAAGAGTGTAAAGGAGTAAATGACTCATATGTACAAAAGTGTTCATAGTATCTCTTTTCATGGTGGCCAGGAATTGGAAACTGAGGTGGTATCCATGAATTAGAGAATGACTGAATAAGTTCTGGCATATTAATGCGATGGAATATTATCATTGCTATAAGAAATGATGCAAGGAAGTTTTTCAGAAAACTCTGCAGAGATTTATATGAACTGATGCAAAGTGAAGTGAGGAAAACCAACTGACCAATTTTTGCAATAACAATATCATAAAGACAAACAGCTTTGAAAGTCTTTGGAACTGATGACCAGTCCCAATTCCAGAGGAGTCATGAGAAAACATGCTATCTTACCTCCTTACAAAAGAGGTATTGGACTCAGGAAGCATCTTTTTTCTAATTCTTCCTCCTCCTCTTTCTTCTTCTGTGGCTAAGGTGGGAATTTGTTTTGCTCAATTGTACATTCTTCTAATGGGCTTTGTTTTGTTTTGTTTTTTGAATTCTCGATGGGTGTGAGAGGGAAAAGGGAAGGAAGAGAATTTGAAGCTGAAAATAAAATAAATTTTAATTTAAATATGAGCATAAAAAGATTCTTAGACCAAAACGTTTGAGAACCCCTGGATTAGATGACCTCTAAGGTTCTTGATAGATAGAAGTCCTATTATTTCATAAGTAGTAATTATTTTGTAAAGTGGGATATCCTAAGCATCATAAAAGAACGAAGAAAGGAAAAGGGAGAAGGGGGAAGGCAATAAACACAGATATAGTGCCAGGCACTGTGCTAAATGCTCTATAAATATTATCTCATTTGATTCTTACAACAGCTCTGCAAGGTAACTGCCATTATTAGAGTCATACAACTAAGAAGTTTGGATTGAGGTTGGATTTGAACTCAGGTCTATCCTGACTCTAAGCCTAGTGTCCTATCAACTGTACTACATAATTCCCCAAATGACTAAATAAGGAATTCAGAGAAATGTGGAAAGATATGTACCAAAGGAAATGGAATGAAACAAACAGAATCAGATGGATACTATACATAATGACCACAGTAATGTAAATGAGGAGATCACTACAAGAAAACCAACTTCTGAGTCATTGACAAACCCATGACTACCTTGGAGAAGAGAAAATAAAGCATAGCTCTCTCCTCATAGCAGAGAGGGCAGAATACAGTAAACATCCTCAGACTCTGTCACTGTATTGGCTGGTTTTGTTTACCTGTTTTTCTTTGTTACAAGGAGTATTAAATTTTAGGGTGGGGGGTGTATTCCAGAAATAACAGCAAGAAAAATCAAAAGGCATTAATAAAATTCATTTTTTTGAAGTGCATGATTCACATTTTTACCCTCTTTCTCTCTACCCTCCCCTCCTCCCACCTATAGGTTGTATATCGTTCATCATAAATTCCCTCTGAATACCTCAGAGGTTAATTTCTTGTCATCACAGGACAAGGATAGGAATGAGGTAAAGACCCTGTGATCTCCTGGGGACCTGAAATTTGGGGTCCCTGTAAAAACAAGTGGCTAAAGTTTGAAGCCTGAAGGATGCATCAGTGATCAGAAATTTTGCCTAAATGGTGGGAAGAAAAATTAATGTACAGAGGCCACACTCTTTCCCAAACCCTCTTAACCCAAGTCTCTCATCCCATATGGAAAAAGCATCTGGTGGGATGACCTTTATTATTTTGGGGAGTTCTTATCTGAACAGTTCTTGTCCAAGCCTGTGTTGTTCTGTTTTTTGTCCACCAAACTGAAGGAAGGTTACAATAGGACGGGACAGAAGTTTGGACATCTCAGCCTGGGAAAACTGCCCCCATAAACCTGACTTGTTACATCTGTCCTGCTGGCAGCCACAGGCTCCACCAATTGTCCAACTGGCTCCACGCCTCTCGCCAGAGATTTGGTCAGAAGAAGAGTTGGCTCCCTAGGATCTCTCATCCTGTCAAAAACAAACATTCCACCCTTGACAGCCCCAGGGATCTGTGTGGATTGTGGCTGACCACAGCTGCCAAGAACAGAGCCGATGATCTCAGCAGGTGTATAAAGAAGAAATATAGTAAGTGCTTAATAAATGCTTGTTGACTGGCTGACTGGGAAGACAGAGGGTTTGAAATCAGATCCTTCACACCCTCCATTATTGTCTCCCCAAAAGTATCTTTTCTTCTCAGTCTTTGGCATGAAAGCCATCCCTTTCTGCAAGATGGAATGTCAGGGTTGCAGTCACATATCCACATAAATTGATGGATGCTTCAGTTTGTATCTAGATATTGGGCATCATGGAGAGCCAGCCTGAACTTTTTAGAGTCAAAACCCCCTGACTCCTGTAACTCTAAACAGAATCTTCCCCCCCACCAACCAATCAAAAAGAATTTAGAAAATTTCTTTAAATTGAATTAATATATGGCAGGCACTGAGGACACAGACAAATAAGAAAATCCCTGACCTCAAAGAACTTATATTCTAAAGGAAGCATCAACATGTTAATATAAAATATATAAATCACATACAAGGCAAAATGGAGGAGGATACTATGCAACATGGTGGGGGGTAGGGATCAGGAAAGGCTTCCTATATAAAGTGGTACTTGAGTTGAGCTTTGAAGGAAATCTAGGGCCCTAAGAAAAAGAGGTGAGGAGGGAGTGAATGTCAGGAATGGAGAGAGAATGCAAAGGTAGAGAGAGGAGAGATAGGGAGTTGTTATGTGAGGAAGAGTAAGAAAGTCAGTTTGACTGGTCCATAAAGTACTTGAAGGAGAGTATTATATAATAGGAGTCAAAAGCAGATAGTCATAGCAGGCTCTGAATGGTTAACAGAAGAGTTTGTAATTGATCATTATGGCAATAGGAAGCCAATGAAGTTAATGGAGCAGGCTTTCGGAAAACCATTTTGATAGCTGTGTTGATTGAAGAAGGAAGAAACTTGAGGCAGGGAGGCCAATCAGAAGGCTATAGTAATAGTCCAGCTAAGAAGTGATAAAGGCCAGAATTAGGGTAGTAAACATGTGAGTAGAAAGAAGGGGGTAGATATGAGAGGCTGTGAAGCAAGTGACTAGATCTGTGAAGTGAAGGAGATGAGGAGTTGAGGATGATTCCAAAGTTGCCACCCGGTGACTAGTAAGGTCCCCTTGACAGTAACAGAGAAGTTTGGAAGGTGAAGGTGGGGAATATGATGAGTTTTGAGTTTGTGATACCTATAAGACAAGTTTGAAATGGGCAGTAGGTAGTTGAGAAAACTTTTCATTAGAAGATGAAAGAGGAATGATTATATTTGTAGGGGGTGTTTGTTGGTGGAACCATGGTTAGGGGAAAGGGGAAAGATGAAAGGGAAGGGCTTTATGGCCCCTTAGTTCTTGCATCCACTGAGTCTGTCAGACAATCCTGCTAACCTGAGAAGGTTTCCAGAGCTACTTTTCTGTAGGAAGAGAGCGCGCACTGAGCTCTTTACTTTGGCAGATACTTGGCCGAGGTTGGTTAATGACATTCACATGGCTTACGCTTCCCTGGGAGAGAGGAGTCAGATTCTCCTCATCCTGTTCCCTCCCACCCCACCCCATTCCAAGGCTCACGAGACCAGAATTCAAGCTACTGCTTGAAAGCTCTGCATCAGTAAATGGGAAAATGAACTTCACAATTCACACTCCACTTCTTCCTATACTCAAGGACCCTTTAAGGAACTGGTGTCCAGAGCAGAGATCAGCTTGGTCCTGTAGGTGGGGAAGAAATCTGTGGAACTTGGTGACATTTTCTTTCTGTTTATTCTTTATGTTCTAATGGAATTCTGTGGTCCAGACTGGGTTGCAGACTCTGTGCACTTAGAGTCAGCTAAAGTACAAAGGGGAAAAAAAAGAGAGAGAAAGTAGTGGGAAAAATTAGATTCTTGATTTGTGTCCAGATGGTACTGGACGAAAATAGACTCAGAGATTCTCACTGCAAACTTGCCTCTGGTATGAAGCTTCTCCCCCACCCCCAACCCCTGTCCCCACCCCTTTCTTTTAAGGTCCTCTTGGTAGGAAAGGGAATGTGGAAGAGAAAATACTGGGAAAGAGGATTTTTCTTTTTCCCAGCCATATGTTAAAGTATGTGTACAGGTTTAAGTTTTGAACTTCCGTGGAATGCCAGGCGGTGGCATATGAACTTGACTATGAGGCCAGTGGACTGAGACAAATCTCCTTCTAACCACCTTGGACTGAGTCCTCTCCCTACTGTCCCTTCAGAAACACAGAACTGATGTACTCTGCAGGTGGCACCCTCGACAAGTGTTAAACCGACTAGCTAGCAGTATAAATCACCACCACTTCTGACAGCTTTGGGATGGTCATGGAGGCCACTCATGGTTCAAAGGACGCAAATCCAAAGAGAATGAGAACACTTTGAAGACTGTCAAAGACCTGACTTGGAGAAACTGCCTGCAGGGAGCAGTGATCCTTCAGAAATGCACATTTGCCCCAGAGCATAGGGAGTGCAAGAAAGCTGCCTCTGGATTTCCTTGGTGCTTGAAGAAGAGAGAGAATTTTGAAGTCTACAGGATGCCTTCTGCTGGTGCTAGAAAACAACACACAATCAATTCAGTTCAACAAGCATTTATCAAGTACCTACTATGTGCAAGGTGGTGGGGGAGGGGAGAATATAAAGTTAAAAGTTAAAACAGTCCCTGCCCTCAAGAAGCTTACATTCTTCATTCTATTCTTTTTTTTTTTTTTTTAAAGCAATTGGAGTTAAGTAATTTGCCCAAGGTTACACAGGAGGAATGGATCCCGGGTCCTCCCGACTCCACTGCGCCACCTAGCTTCCCCTCTTCATTCTCTTCTTACATTCTGAATAGAAAAAGGAGATTCTTGATATATCTCAGATAAGTCTAACAACTCTCTTCCAAAGGTCATAAACTTATGTTGCCTAATTAGATACCACCCTGACAGCATGAGCATCATTCTTTCCCTCCAAACCAACTGCCCAAGAAATGCTTCTGTTCCTTCATCACAAAGATTATCCAACAATTTCCCTATTGGACTGCTCAGGAGCCATAGAGACACCCTCAGGCAACCTGCAAGATAAGCTGTCTTCTAGTCTAACCTAGAACCTCCTATAATCACAGAACCACAAAACTAGAACTAGTGTTCCATCTAGTCCAGTCCTCTCATTTTACAGATGAGGAAGCACAAGCCTATGGAGGTTAAGTGATGTCTCCAAGGTCACATAAGGGGCAAAGTGTAAGAGGCAACATTTAAACCCAAGTCATCTGACTCCAAATCCAAGTGCATTATACCACACAGCTCCCCAGCAACCTATGGCAGATATTAAAGCCAAGATTGGGCATGTCAATGACCTCAATGGTTTGAACAAGGTCACTTCTAGGTCTTTAGCCAAAATGACATAACATATGTGAGATGCTTTCAACTTTGAAGCATTGTGTGTCAGTTACTTTTCTTGTTTTTAATGTACATTTGTTAAATATTTATCTTTTCCATATTCTGATTTCTCTGTTTGATTGGTAGTTCTCCCCTAAGTTTTTTAGATGTTCCACAGAGACGGGACTTTCATCCATTCCCAGGCATGATTTAAGTCAAATCTGACTGAACAGGCAGTACTAATATTAAATGAAAAAAGGGAATCATCTCAGCTTTCAAAGCTGGAAGGGATCTTAGAGGCCATCTTATCTATCCCACACCTAAACAAGAATCATCTTTTTTCTTTTTTTCATTTACATATATAATAAATTTTTATATGTATGTAATTTATAGATAATAAATTTTTCTCCCTCCCCCCACCCTAGAGATGGCTACCATTAGACACAAATGACATATATATACATATATGTATATGTACATATACACATACATATGCAAAATTGTTCTATCTATACTTCTATGTATCAGTTCTTTCTCTTGATGCAGATAGTGTCTTTCTTCATATGTCATCTTCTAACAACATGTGTGACCAGTGGTCATTCAGTTTTTGTCTAATATTTCCTGAAAGGAAGAAATCACTACCTGTTGAGACAGTTCATTGTCCTCCTGGATAACTTACTATTGGGAAGTTTTTCCTTACATAGAACCCAAATCTCTATAACTTTGCAAAATCACAGAACTTCTGATTTTAAAAGAACCTCAGAGGCCATTGAGTCTAATCTGATGGGTGTCACCACTATGATGTAGCTGCCAAACTAGATGGACTCTGATTAAAAAGGTCCAGTAACAAGAAACTCAATACCTCTGGGAGAGAACCCATCTCACTCTGAGATACCTGTAATTGTTAGGAAGTTAGCATCCTAATGGTAATGCATTATATTTGTGCATATATAGTATCATATTTGTTTAGTGCTAATGTTTTATATCTGCATACTTTTCAAAGAATTTTCATCTCATTTAAGTGTCACAAGAACTCTGAGAAGTAGGTGACATAGGTGAGATAGCTCCTATTGTCCTTTACTACCTGTGTGACCTTAGGCAAGTTACTTACCTTCTAGGTCCCAATTTTTTCCTCATTAAAAGAAAGGGGTTTGTCTAGATAACCTCAAATGTTCCTTTCAGCTCTGGAGATATATGATCTTATGACCTACCTATGTCACCTTGGACAAGTCACTTAACTGTTCTAGGTTCCCATTTCCTCATCTCTAAACTCAGATGACTCCAAAGTTCCCTTCCAGCTCCAACTATAAAATTGTATGATCCTATTACATTGAAAGGGGGTAAGTGACTTGATTAAATTCACTGAAGGATTCAGAGACAAAATCAGGATTAAGACCAAGGTCTCCTCATTCCTAATATGTCTACTGCTACACCATTCTAACACTTGGCCAGATTTCTGCTGCCACTTCTCAGAAAAGAACAGGGAAAGGTAAATAGGCATATGGCTCTCAGGCACCAGCATCCACCCTGGAGACAAGATTCCCCCTTTAAGATGAGGAAAGATGGTAGGAAAAAAGCAGATATAGTCAACCTAGTAGGATGCTAAAGCAGCCAATATAATAGATAGAGTAGATAGAGAGATAATAGAGATAAATGAATATAGAGGGATAAATATAATAATAAATATATAAACATTACATTATATAAATTGTATTATTATTTGTCATATTATATAAATAATATATAATGACATGTATGATAAATTAGTAGTTATATATGTAAATAGGTAGACAGAGGAACAAATAAACAAATATGGAAGTAGATGGATTAATTGAGATAGGTGAATAAATAAATATACAAGTAGGTAGATAAATGAATGGATAAATATGTAAGGAGAGAGAGCTAGGTAAATGAATCAATACTTAAGTAGATGATAGAATAATAAAAAATGAATACATAAAGAAATAAATCAAAATTAATTTTAGAGTATAAATAAATCAATAAATAAATACATAAGTAAATAAATAGGTATACAGATGAGTAATAAGTACACATAAGTAGTTAATAGACAGAAATGGATGGTGAGTAAAATAAGGAAATTAGAGGACATTCAAAAGAATTTTTCAGTATAGTAGAAAAGAAAGTAAACGTAACACCTGCTACATTTTGACTTATCGTGTGATGTCTTGTATGTCCAGACCTAGGATTCTGGACCATCTGGGAAAAATTCAGTTCACAGCAATGCTTTCGAGTTTATGTGGGACCATTATCCCTCAAATGGACCCAAGATAAAGGAAGATTTCCATGGAAATAAAACTGTATGAGGGTTTGTAGTGAAGACTTTTCATCACTTTCTATTACCATAATTTGTTAAGTGCTAGACAGATATCTGTTCAAAGCAACTTATAGACTCAAAAAGATGATTCAGAATTTTAAATCTGGCATGCACCTGTGCTTAAGAGGTGATAGGGTAGGAGATGAGAAAAAATGGAGGGGAGAGGAACTCAAGAAAAAGCTTTGGTACAAGAAGCAAATTGAAAATCTTTGATGGGGAATATGGGAACATGTCAGTCTTCAAGAAGTCTTGCTGCCTTAATGAAGCATAAGAAAGCTATGATCTGAGACTTCAGAAACAACAGCCCTGGGATCAAGCCAAGAGTGAGATAATAGATGAATGAGCAAATGCCTGCCAAGGAGTAACCCTGATTTATTTCTCTGGACTTCACGATGTGTACATTGCTTAGTAAACAGGTGGCTATTTAATCCCCAAATGGCAAGTTGGAAGGAGAAATTTCCTAAAATTAAAGGCCCCACCTTACTCAGCTCAGGATCCCCAAAGCAATGCACAGGGCTTGGCAAAGGAGTTATACTCATCCAAAAGGAATGATTTTAAAGGAAATGCTTTATAGTTGTGCCATATTTAGCACAGTATGTGTTCCCTGAACACCATGTGTAAATTGAATGTTTGCAAATTAAATCACATTTCCAGTGCATTAGGGGAGCTAACTGTTTCAGAGAATCCTTTGATGGCTCCTTTTAGGATGTAAATGGTTATCCTCTCAATGCCTTGTAAATTTGGATATATATATATATATATATATATATATATATATATATGCCTTTTACTGGAAAATCTCCTAATGAAAAGCTCAGGTACATTTAAAGAGATTTTCACACTTATTTTAGTTCATGCCCCCCACCAAAAATAAGTATAGTACTTTCTCTTGGCTTCCTCCATCCCTAATTTGGCACTCATAGGTTTGAAGTTTGCATCCACTGAGGGATGTCTATTTTTAGATTTCAAGGTTGTCTGTGGGTCTGTATTTCAAAGACTCTAGCTCACAAGCCCCTGTTGGTGTGCTCACCTTTTATAGTCAGAAAACAGACATATTTAACCCAAAACAATGGTATCAACTAAGATGGCGGAGCAAGAACAACATAGCAAGAACAAAACATCCCCTCTACATAAACCCAGGGTATACACTTCCACAAATACATGCAACATTCATGCAAAGACTAGACACAAGCAGAGCAAATTGGTAGGGAGGCACACAAGTGGGGAATTTATGAGACCAAGGTAACTCATGCTTCCATTACTTCTGGGCCCTAATATACTTTCCCTTCTCTTGTGGCCAGTGCTACAGAAGCATTATGTGCTGCAAAAGATTTCTTCAGAAAAGTGGAAGAACAGAAGGAAAGGGGTGAGGCACATGTCTGGGCTTGAAATAGAGTTCAACTCTATATCCTAACCTGCCTCCATCCTTTCAGTGCCTCAAAGACCAAAACACCAAATGACAGAAAGAAATAAACCCCTAGCTGCAATAACAACAGAGTGGCAGTGTTCTGAAGTGTCAGACCATAGAACTGAGAGATAGAGTGAATGGGGAAGGATACTATTGAAGATTGATGACTAAAGGGTTATGAAGCACTTCGCTAAGCCTAAGGAAAAGAGTCCAGCATCCAACTGGGCCCATTTCTGTGTTCCCCAAAGTCATTTGGGTCAGAGACTTAAACTGATGAACTGTGAATTTCCCAGTATGAAAGGAGGCTGAGATGCTTTGAGATCCAACCTCCAAAGAAACCATTATCAAAGGGGAGGGAGTCAGGAAGTGAGCAATAGGAGGAAATAAGGGTAAGGGGGGGGGGAGACTGAAATTACCAAAGATTTAGGAAGAAGAAAACTCAATGACCTTGAAAATAATCAGATAAATTAACAGATAAAACATTAAAAGCAGAAGGAAATTTGGCCTTCAGATCCAATAAATGAGTTCAGGCATCTATGAATAAATATTGCAAAAGATGATAAAAAAAAATCTGGAAAGATTTATATGAACTGATACAAAGTGAAGTGAGCATAACCAGAAGAACGTGTACACAAGTAACAGCAATATTGTACTATGAAGTACCATAGTATGACTTAGCTATTCTCAGCAGTACAATAATCCAAGACAATCCCAGAGGATACATAATGAAAAATGCTATCCACCTCCAGAGAAAGAATTGATATTGTCTGAATACAGACTGAAACTTTCTTTCTCTCTTTTTCCTTCTTTCTTTCTTTCTTTCTTTCTTTCTTTCTTTCTTTCTTTCTTTCTTTCTTTCTTTCTTTCTTTCTTTCTTTCTTTCTTTTTCTTTCTTTCTTTCTTTCTTTCTTTCTTTCTTTCTTTCTTCCTTCCTTCCTTCCTTCCTTCCTTCCTCCCTTCCTTCCTTTCTTTCTTTCTCTCTCTCTTTCTTCCTTTCTTTCTTCCTTCCCTCCTTCTTGTTCATTCATCTCATACAAAATGACTAATAAAGAAATATTTTAAATGATTGTACACATATAATCTATATCAGATTGCTTACCATCTCAACAGGAAGTGGGAGGGCAGGGAGGAAAGGAAGTATAGAATTTGGAGCTCAAAACTTGAAAAAATGGTGGGGGCAGAATAAAATGTTATTAAAAGAATAAATACAGCAAAACAGAAGAAAATGATTCAACACGATGAGACAGAGGACATTGTGGAATTTGGGGAGAATGTGAAACCACAACACACTGTTACAGGGGGGTTTAAAATAAATAGAATTATAAGAGAAAAATTTATAGCCTGCCCCACAAAAATAATTGACAGCATAGAAAAACCTGAATCTATGATGGTAAGTCTCACTAAAGAAATAAAAGAAAGAATAATAGACAAGAAAGGAAAATGTACAGAAATGGAGGAAAATCTAGAAGAAACTAAAGAGTAACATTAGAAGAAAACATGCTATCCAAGCAAAACATACTTTTCTTAAAGACACCATACGTAGAAACAATCTAAGGAGTGTAGATTTCCCAGAAATACACAAAACAAACAACCTGAACATCATAATGCAAGAGATAATACAAGAAAACTTACCAGAACTGCTAAACACAGATAATAAAATACCACTTGAAAGAATTCATAGGTCATCTCCAGGGAGGGGAAAAAGGTAACAACTCCAAGACATGTATGTTTAAATTTAGCAGTTAAATCAGAAACAACAAGTTGCACAAGCAAATATGAGAAAGGCCTTCAATTTCCAAAAAAAAATTTTTTTAGGTAAAAACAATTCCAACAATACAAGACTATTCTGCACACACCAGAATATACAGGAAGGAATGGAATACATTTTCTGATGAGCTCTGGTTATAGACTTACCATGACTTACCATGTAGATCTGAGCTTAATCATAAATAGTAAAAGACAAACGTTTAATAACAAAGAGGCATTTCAAACATTCTTAGAAAGAAAACCAAACCAGAAGAAATTATTTGCTTCTCAAATGCCCCAAACAAAAGAAACACAGAAGGGTAAATGAGTGCAGAAGCCAAGGACCACAACAGAGTGACAGCAGAGGGATCATTAAGGCTCTTCTTTCTAAAGGAACATAAGGAGACAAGTGTAAAGGTGAAAGTTAGGTGGAGGTAACAGTAGAGAGGCAGATCTTTGACATTATGGACAGAATCTTGTGATTTTTTGCTGACAGATGAATCAATGTTTTGCTTTGTTTTGTTTTGTGGGGCTACAATACAAAATTGGAAATTGAGTGAAAAAGGAGAGGGAGCAGGAGAATAGAGGTGAATGTGTGGTGTGTCTAGGTCAATTGAGGGTTAGCAATGAGTGGAAGGTGCTCCCACCCAGTGGTCTCTCAGGAAGATAAGTCCCTGAAAGGGACAGGTCAGGAAGAATTAAAAAGGGAAGGAAGAGAAAGGTTTTGTTTTGGTGGTGGAGGTGGGTCGTCCCACTGATTAATTTTTCTGCCAATGAAGAAATGTGTTCTATGAAAGGAGATGGAGACCTTTTGCTTGAGGTGTCTGAGGGAAAAGATCATTCAATTTACTTTGATGAGAGATGGGAGATGAGGGTGGGGAGTTGGAACACCTAGACGTAACTGGTACTTGCAAGAGTAGGAAAGCGTGAACCCAGGGAGGAAATTTTGAGGCAAATGGGAAAAGAAAACATCTAAGGTGGGTTTTAGATTAATGGTAGACTGCAGAATCAGGGGTATGGAGGGGGTGGGTCCTACCATGAGGCAGTTGCAGGAATTAACATTGTTCTGTGTGTCCCCCAGGTCATATACTGTCTTGCTGTGGCTCTCCATGGATCTTCTATTGCTTCTGCCAGCAACTGATCCATCTCATACTCTGCCCTAGGCTGTTCTTCCTCTACTCTCTTCCTGGTAGAGCCCTCTTCTTGCCCTCCATTTGTAACTGTTCTCTCTTTTCCTCCCTGCACTTTTATCTCCATTCATCTTATAGGATTGAGAGCCACAGGGGGTTCTAAAAATTGTCTAGTCTGAGACAATCTCAGTAGAAAGAGATGACCACCTAGCCCAACCCACACCTGAATAAATACTTATTATAATATTCTTGGCAAGTAGTCATCCGCTGTTTGGTTGACGACCTTTAGTGAAAGGGAATTTATTATCTCCCAAGGCAGTCCATTCCACTTTTGGAGAATTTTAATAGTTAAGAAGTGTTGGGTTGGGTTTGGTCTTGTTTTTCCTTAGTTCCTTCCTCCCATTTTACAGATTTACATTGAGTCCATAGTTCCTGCCACCTCGGTCCTATCATTATCCCAGAACACACAACAATGGCACATACTATTTCTACTTCTTCAGCAATTCACTCCCTTGCACCACCCCCCTAATCCTAAAACTGGCTTTTGTAGCTTTTCAAAGTAAGAAAGTTGGGGAGAGAAAATCCAGAGTTTATAAGCCTGGCCTAGTCTTAAACTAGATTTTCTTAACATCCAAAATGCATAAGAAACCAAGCAATATTTGCTGGTCTGTCTTTATGTGAGACATTTGGCCAGCAGCCTTTTTTTTCCTATGAGCCTAATATTGAGGGGAGGGGAAAAAGGGGAGGAGGAGAAGGGTGGGAGGAGACCTCTTTAGCTACATTTCTAGAGATTAGTTTCAGGACAATGAATTCCAAAAGCAAATGGCCTTTCAATGATTTGACAGCAGAGAGACTCCAGAAACCAGCTTTCTCTGAGCCAACGAGCAAAATTTCCCTGCAATAAAATCTGTTTCCATCCAATCAAGTTCAAGTTCATGAGTTGCTCAATGGTACCAATTAGTACTACATTTCAGTAAAGTTAAATACATTTCGTGGACAGATTCGGGCCCACACTGAATGTAACATGAAAAAAAAAGGAGTAAAACTTTATATATTTATGGAGATTTTTGTGATGATAAATTTTGGGAAATGTGCCACTTGAATTGCAGATAAAAGTCAATATTGGCTGCTTAAATTAATCTTTTGCTTACTTGGAATTTTCTCACTAATAGAAGTGAGGATGTAGATTCTTATTCTGACTATTGACATGACTGATAATTCCTCAGATCCAATCTTTCCTTCCAGCTGTAGAATTATATACTATGACAGTGAACTAAGGTATAACTCTTACTGGGCACCTGGTCTTTGGCCCAGGGTGCTAGCATATAGAAGGTTATATGCTTTCTCTGTAGGCAAGGAGATTGTACTTCTTCCCTGCATTCAAAACTGTTACCACACCTCACATCACAGTTCTATATAGCACAAACATGCCTCAGTTTCCCTTTTCTAGGGCCCACCCTCCCTCCTATACCACCCAAAGATGTGGGCCAAATTCTCCAGGGGAAAGTCTCTTTTCTACTGAAATAATCTCAGGTAGAGTTCCCAGTTATATCTCTAACCTTTTTATGAAAGGATCAATGATTTCATTGGTGATGTAGACTCCAGTGAGGAAGTACCTTCCACCAATTCAGATCAACGCCTGCTCTGCAGTTTGTAGACTTAGAGTTGATTGGGACACTGAAAGGCTCAGTAACTTTCCCCAAGGTCACACAGCTGGTATGTGTCAAAGGCAAGACTCAAAGCCAGGTCTCCCTAAATCAGAGGCCAGTCCCACCAGTACAGATTGTAAGGACTCCTACCTATATACTCAAGTACAAGGTCTTCTTCCAGTTCTCAAAGTAATTCAATTAAATTCAACAAATATGTATTAATTGTGCCAGTTGAATATTGGCAACTTCTTCAACAATATGTGCCAGTTACTGTGCTGGGCACTGGGGATACAAGAAAAAAATAGTCCTTGACTTCAAAAAGCTTACATTTAACTAAGGGATGCAGCCCATAGACAAATAAACATAATACAAGGAAATTGAGGAGAATGGGAACATCGACAACTAAGGTGGTCAGGGAAGGATATATGGGGGAGTTGGCACCTGAGTTGAGCCTTGAAGAAACACAAGGATTGAGAGAAATGAGGTCTCAGGGAGTATATTCTGGGCACAGAGACAACTTGTGAAAATGAATCTAGGCAGAAGTTGGAGGAATAATTTAGGGAATTCAGTAATCCAGTTTGGCTGGAACATAGAGATTGTGAAGGGGAGTATTATGAAATTAAACTGGATGGGTATGTGGGAGTCAGATTGTAGAGGGCCTAAAATGACATGTTAAGGAGTTTGGTTATTCTAGAGACATTAGGGAGCCACTGTATTATTCCATAAATCCTCACTACGCCAAGAATAGAAATAATAACTCAAATTTTTATAGCCCATTAATTTTTTTAAAGTTTTCTCCAAAATATTCTCACAAGGTAAGTAGTATAAGCATAATATCTCACCTGAGCCACAACCTTAACTTCAGCTTATTCTTGTGTATTGCATTCCCAGAGAGCCAACTACTACCTTGAATTTTTAGGAATAACACCGTTAGGCTGTGTACTCTGACTCCTATAATTCATGAGTCCCCACCAGTGTGCTCTCCATTAACAATAAGCCAATAGATGCAATTAGCTCATAGAAAAGTCTTTAGTAAAATAACAGTATAAACAGTAGCTACAAAACATTCTCCCCATCATTGCAGGATTCACTCTTCAACAAATAAGCATGAGCATAATGACAATGAGTCATAAGCATGTAGCAAATGCAATTCACAAATTCTTTGTCCTGCAGAGCTTGGAAGTCCTTTCCTTCATTATACTCTCTTCACACTGAATTTGTCAACCTCATTACTAAGTGGTAAGCTCCATGAGGGCAGGTACTATGTCTTACTTTTGAATGCTCTGCCTGTTTAGCCATCCTCGGTAATATTGGAAGTAAAACTAACTACCCTTCCATTATCATAGAATTATTCTCTCCCTGCATTATATAATACAACCAAACTGGTTTTCCTCTGATCTTGGAACATGGTAGTTCATCTCCTTTCTCTGGATCCTTTACACTAGCTATGCCTCTTGCCTGAAATCTTCTACCTCCTTACTTCTGCCTCATAGAATGTTTCTGTTTTTTCCTTCAAGATACAGGTTAACTACTATTTTCTATACAAAATGTTTCTTCATCTCCTTTTCTCACCTATTAATCCCATACCCCAAAATTGCCTTGCATTTGTTTTGTGTTTATTCCCCTTATATTTATTCTCTATATACTTGTAAATGTCCACACCATCTTTTCCAGTTGAATGTAAATTCCCTGAAAGTAGTAATTATATCATTCTTTGTATGTCTATCCCCAGAAGTTAGTACAGTAATTGACACCCAGTAAATTTTTAATAAATTCATGTTGTCTGACTAAAGTTACTTTCTAGCAGCTATTTGGAATGGGGGTAGTAATCATTCATTCATTCCAGATACAATTTCAGTCAGAAGGTGAACTTTAATGAATCATTTGACTATATTCAGGAGACAACTTTGTATTGTTAGTAGAGCTGGGCTTCTTTAATTCAAAACTGGCTTGTTCCTTGACATGGGGAGGCATCTGCACTAGCCTATAGGTCTACTCTAAAATTTAGACTATAGAAAGCATCATGCTGCTTCCAGATATCAAAAGAACAGAGATGCAGGAAACACATGACCAGACTAGATCAGAAATCATAGGCAAGATGTAAAGATACAGGACTCTAAGCAGTCTCTCCTCTCTTCTCCTAGAACATGGGCTGATTACTCTTTTTGTCATGGCTCCTCTTTAGCAGTTGATGAAACCTAAGGGAATTCCTCAGAATACCATTTTAAAATTCATAAAAAAACATATAAAGCTTAAAAGGAAAACTATATTAAAATGTAGCCATCAAAATATTTTTTGAAACAAGTCCTCAGACCTCAGGTTAAGAACCCTTTGCATAGACCTAGAGGATGGAACAGCAGAGAATAGCACTAACCTTCATCTTCCCTGAGGGAAAGTCTCTCTGAGAATCTATAAGCAGTTACAGAAGCAATAAATCAGGAAATATTAAGCAACTTCTATGTGTCATGAACCTCCATAAAAGAAGGGAAGTAGAATTAAGTCTATCAAAGGAAGTGCCAGAGGGTCTCCAACTCATTGTCCTTTCCATCTCCC
Organism: Petaurus breviceps papuanus; assembly: GCF_028583685.1. Lineage (NCBI taxonomy): Eukaryota > Metazoa > Chordata > Mammalia > Diprotodontia > Petauridae > Petaurus > Petaurus breviceps. Next base: position 40,560,306 of record NW_027185798.1, read on the forward strand.
CTGAGTATTCTCCCCCTCCCCACCCCAGGATGCACATACACTCAAAGGAAAGTCAGATGCCAAATAATATTGGGAAAAAATTTAATATTATTCATATTTTTAGTCTTTTTAGTGTTATTTTATTCCTGGGTGTCCTCGCTAGCAGAGAATTTCTCCCAGTATCTAAACCTATTTGTGGAACTGAATTGAATTTGTAACCCTATGCCTGTTCCACTCAAAGAAAGAAGTACAACTTAGATGGAAAAGAAAGATCAGGAAATTGTGGATTTTGATACAGTTTTCCCAGGCTAATAAACCTACCTATGAAGGACTGATCTTCTAAATGAAAAAGCATTGCAATTTCCCAGAAATAGCCAGCTGCTATTTATTAAGGCTTTTATGTTTGTGCTGTTAAACTAATTTGCGCAGTTAAAAAGAAGTGGGCTCCAGCATCTTATTTTTGAAAATTCCCATGCTTCTACAATGTTTAAGATCCTCTTCATTATTGTAGAGAAGAAATATGATGTAGTATAAAAAGGCCTGGATTTGTGGAGCCAAGAGACCTGGAATTGAGTCCCAGCACCAATATTTATTAGTTGAGTGACACTGGTCTCTCAACCTTAGTTTCCTCATCAACAAAATGGAGATAATAATGTATTTTGTGCCTCACATCCATCGGTACGTGTATCTGAGGCAAGGGCATCAGATGGATGATAAATTGGGTCCAGAGTTGAATAGGAAGAAGGGAAAGGGCTGGATTATCTTTGATATACTGCTGAGGATGGATTTGGTGGTGCATACCTGAAGGTTGGAAGGCCAAGCCTTGAGCTCTGGAGGTCTAAACTATAGCAGGATTAAAGTTAAAGATTGGTTGTCTGCTAAGTATAGCACCAATAAGAGGAGACTTCCACCAGGATGACTAAGGAAGGGCAAATCCGCCCAGGTAAGAAACAGAGCGAGTCAAAGTCTCTGTGCTTATCAGCAGGGGTATTGACCCACTAGTGGCTGCTGTACTTCTAGTCTAGATAAGACAAGGGAGGAAGGAAGGAAGGAAGGAAGGAAGGAAGGAAGGAAGGAAGGAAGGAAGGAAGGAAGGAAGGAAGGAAGGAGGGAGGGAGAGAAGGAGGGAGAGAAGGAAGGAAGGGAGAAGGGAGGTAGGGAAGGAAGGAAACAAGGAGAAAAGGAAGGAAGGAAAGAATGGAAAAGGAGGAAAGGAAGGAGAGAGAGTGAGATAAGGAGAGAGAGAATGCATTGACCTTTGACCCTAACTTCTTTTTGAAACAATCATCTTTTTAACATATTCTTTTAGTAAAACTGTTAGAATGTGAGTCATGGAATACTCTAGTGGCAGAAGAACTAAAACGAAGTCTCACCTATCAGGCAATAATCAAGGGCATAGAAAGTGTGAGCAAGCTGTAGCACATTATAAAGGAACTGCCTGGGAGAAGCAACTTAAAAGATGCCATGATAAAAAATGTACTCCAGAAAAAAAAAACAGAGGTAGGGGGATAGCCATGTAGTGGTAGCCCGGGTGATCCACTGGTATCCACATAATATCGAAAGAATTCCAAGAATCCCCTAGGACTTGGGTGAGCAACTTCTGTTGCATTAATGAGAGAACATAGACAAGAGTCATAGAACATGTGGCAGGAATATGTATATATATATACATATATATATATATATATAATTGAAGGAATGAATACTTATAGCATTGTAAAGTATTGCAGAATAAACCACCTACTTCACATGATTCTTGGAGAAAACTTGTCTTTTAAACCTTACAGAGCATTATATCAGCAGGTTACTAGAGGATTTGGTTGTCAGTCAACAATTCTAAGGGGAAACAGCATATAAATCACTAGGTAATATGAGATAGATCTAATATAATCTCACAGGAAAGTCATTCGTATGAGGAGCTGGCATGAGAGAAAGGCCATGAAAATGAGAAGTGGGGTGTCATGTTTGAAGAATAGTATGTAGGCCAATGTGTTTCAGTGGATTCCAGCTGAGCTGTTTGAAATCCTAAAAAAAATTATGCTGTTACAGTGCTGCACTCAATATCCAGCAAATTTGGAAAATTCACCAGTGGGCCCTGGATTGGAAAAGATCAGCTTACAACCCAGTCCTAAAGAAGGGCAATGGCAAGAAATGTTCAAATTACTGAGCAATCACACTCATTTCACCTGCCAGCAAAGTTATGCTTAAGATTCTGCAAACTATGTTTCAACAATATATGAACCAAGAATTACCAGAAGAGCAGGCTGGCTTTCAAAGAGGCAAAAGAACTAGAGACCAAATTGCCAATATTTGCTGGATTATGGAGAAAGCAAGAGGGTTTCAGAAAAGCATTTACTTCTGCTTCACTAACTACATTAAAGTTTTTGACTGTGGATCACAAAAAAGTGTGGCAAGTCCTCAAAGAGACAGGAGTACCAGATCATATTATTTGTCTCCTGAGTAACCTGTATGTAGGCAAAGAAGCAACAGTTAGAACCCAACCTAGAACAACTGATTAGTTTACAACTGGAAAAGGAGTATGACAAGACTGTATATTGTCATCTTATTTAATTTATATGCAGAGTACATCATGTAAAATGCCAGACTGGATGAATCAAAAGTTGGAATTAAGGTTGCCAGGACAAATATCAATAATCTCAGATATGCAGATGACACGACTCTGAAGGCAGAAAGGAAAAAGGAATTAAGAAGCCCCTTGATGAGGGTGAAAGAGGAGCATGTAAAAGCTGACTCAAAGCTTAACAGCAAAACAACTAAGATCTTGGCAACTGGTCCCATCACTTCCTGGCAAATAAAGGGAGAAGAAATGGAAGTAGTGTCAGATTTTATATTCTCTGACTTAAAGACCACTGCAGAAGGCAATTGAAGCCATGAAATTAAAAGACGTTTGCTCCTTGGGAGGAAGGCTATGGCAAATCTAGACAGTATACTAAAAAGCAGAGATATTACCTTGCCAGCAAAGGTCCATATAGTCAAAGCTATGTGTTTTCTAGTAGCAATGTATTGCTGTGAGAGTTGAACTATAAGAAAAGCTGAACACCACAGAATCAAAGCTTTCACATTGTGGTGTGGGAGAAGACTTTTGAGAGTTACTTGGACAAGAATGAGATCAAATCTGTCAATGCTAAAAGAAATGAATTCAGATTATTCACTGGAAGGTCCAATACTAAAGCTGAAGCTTATATACTTTGTCCACATAATAAGAAGATGGCACTCATGGGAAAATACCTGATGTTAGGAAAGATTGTAGGCCAAAGGAAAAGGGGATGATAGAGGATGAGATGGATAGATTGTGTCATGGAAACAACAAACATGAACTTGGACAAACTTCAAGAAATAGTGGAGGATGGAAGGGCCTGGTGTGCTATGGTGCATGAGGTCACAAAGAGTAAGACATGACTGAATGACTGAACAACAACAGAAAGTAGGTCAGTGTAGCTAGATCGTAAAGTGTGGAAAAGAGTAAAATGCACGAAATTTGGAAAGGTAAGGAACAGCCAGGTTCTGAAGAATTTGAAATGCTAAAAAAAGAAGTTCATATTGGCTTCCCGGGAGCTGCTAGAATTTATTGAGTAGGGGAATGACTGGTCAGACCCACACTTTAAGAAAATCACTTTGCCAGATAAGTGAGGAATGAGGGGGGAGATCATTGAGACAGGGAGACTTATTAGAAGTCTATTGGCAACAGATTGCCAAGTGAAAGTTGAGTATTGCACCAAGGGGAAGAATCTGGGTGACTGAGATGATAGTGGTACCCTTGACTATAGCAAGAACATTTGGAAGAGGGGAAAACTTATTAGGGGCAAAGATACTAAGCCCTATTTTGGACAAGGTAAGCTCGAGATTCCAGTGGGACATTTAGTTTGAGATGTCTAAGAGGCATTTATTGATATGATATTAGAGTTCAGGAGAGAGACTAGGACTAGATATGTAGGTTCCAGAATCACCTGCATAGAGATGACAATTGTACCAAGCATCATGTGAGATAGTATACAGAGAAAAGAGGATCCAGAAGAAAGTCTTAGGGAACACCCATTGTCAGCAGGACATGGAAGAAGATTCATTGAAAAAAACTGATTGTTACAAGCAACACAACTTTTAAAAGTGAGAGGTGATTTTCAAAGTATCTAAAAGATACAAAGATATAAACAACTGGACAAGTGATGTATTGTGTGATTGCTCAAGAAAGGTAATCAAACAAGCATCAATACCTATTGACTGAAGCACTTATTTTTCCATCTCTACAAAATATGAGAATGATCTATGTATGCATCAAGAAAACCTTTGAGAAAAATATTAAAAGGGAATAGGCAGACTTTCACAAATTACTTTCTATAGCAGATTATATTTTCATATCTTCATAGTCAAACAACTGACTGAAAGACATAGAAAATACAAGATCCCCTTGTGTTGAATATTGGTTGCTATAACAGAAAGTTACATTTTCTGTTTCAAAAATTGATCCCTTCTGTATTTATTTTACTTTCATTCTGAATATAGTCCTTTCTGCTCACCTACCTCATAAGCAATCCCTTATAATATTTTTAAAGAGAAAAAAAAACAATTCAGCAAAACAACCAACATAACTTTGATACATAACAGATGCAACATTTTACCCCCACTTCTTCAATGAAGGCAAGGTTTATTTTCTCAAGTCTTCTCCGAAAGCAAACTTGGTCATTCTATTCATTCAGAGTTTAGGTTTTTTTAATGCTGTTATTGTTCTTTCTATTTGTTATAGTCATTATAGATGGTATATTGCTTTCCAGATTCTGCTTATTTCTCTTCTTCAACTCCTATTTTCCCAGGTTTATCTATATTCCCCATATTTGTCATTTGTTATGGTACTATAATATTTTCTTATTTTTATATACCTCAATCTGTTTCCAAGTATTGCTATAACTATTATGTTGTCTATGGGACTTTTCTCTGTTTGAGTTCCTTGGGGTATGTACCTTATTTGTGAATTTTTGAAAGGCATGGATATTTTAATCACTTTTAAAATTCTATGTCAATTCCAAATTAATGATATGAAATATTATATAATAATACATAAAATTCCATATTACTTTCCAGATGGTTATATTTTTTCAAGGCATTTGACTGTGTAGAGCAAAATACCACTTAAAGGCTCCCTCAGAAAGGCATTTCTCATAGATGTGCAACTGTCTTAAAATTATTTAATAGATGCAATGATCTTTGGTCATGAGTGTCAAGTGAGGCACAAAGAAGGGAGACACAAACTCACCAAAGATGGTCTCCTCTGCTCTCATAGAAGATAGCATGACATAGTGGATAGAGCACTGGAATTAGAGTTAGGAAGACCAGAGTTCAAATCCCACCTCAGATGCTTACTTACTGAGTGGGATCTTTTTGGTCTTGAGACCAATGGGAACGTTGGGAAATTCACTTAACCTCTAGGGCCTGTTTTTGCATCTGTAAAATTGAAGAGGGGGCAGAGTCAAGATGGCAGAGAAAATCCAGGAAGTTGCCTGAGCCCTCCCTAGTTTCTCTTGGAAACATTAAATCAAGCCTCTAAACATATTCTAGAGTGATAGAAGCTACAAAATCATGGAGTGAAATGATTTTCCAGCATAAGACAGAAGAATTTCAGGAAAGGGAGGTTTTTACACACAGCACAGCATAGGAACCAAGGCCCCTCAGTCCTGACTCACCAGGCTAGTGGCACAGCAGGATATCTGTGAAGTCTGCAGCCCCAACACAGAAAGTGAATTGCTAGCCCAGGAATTCCCAGCACAACAGGCATAACTATGCTGGAGCATTCCAGCACAGTGGGCAAGCCACTAGCAACCAAGGCCCCAGCACAGAAAGACAGTGAACAGGCCCCTGGTCCCCAACACAAGAAGTTTGGGACAGTGCCCTCTATGCCCCAGGAGCAGAGCTCAACTTTAAAAGTCACGAAATAGGCTTAAAAATCAGTAAAAAAAAAAAAAAGTTTTGGAAAAAAATAGAAAACAGCCCTGACAATAGAAAGCTATTATACAAACAGAGAAGATCAAAATGCAAACTCAGATGAGGACAGCAATGTCAAAATGCCTACATGTGAAGCTTCAAAAGGGAAGATGAATTGGTCTCAAGACCAAAAAGCCTTCTTAGAAGATCTCAGGAATGATTTTAAAAATCAAAGAGAGGTAGGAGAAAAATTGAGAAAAGAAATGAGAGTTTTGCAATAGGGAGTCAACAGCTTGAAAAGGAGATACAAAAGCTCATTGAAGAAAACAATTCCTTAAAAATTAGAATTGGGAAAGCAGAAGCTAATGACCCTATGAGACATCAAGAATCAGTCAAACAGAATCAAAAGAATAAAAACATAGAAGAAAAATGTAAAAAAAACAAACAAAAACAAACAAAAACAACTGACCTGGAAAATCAATCCAGGAGAGATAATTTAAGAATTATTTAACAACCTGAAAGCCATGATCAAAAAAGAGCCTGGGCAGCATCTTTCAAGAAGTTGTCAAAGAAAATTGACCCTGATATCTTAGAACCAAAGGGTAAAGCAGTAATTGAAAGAATCCACTGAAAACCTACTTAAAGAGATCCCAAAATGAAAACTCCAAGGAATATTGTAACAAAATACCAGAATTTTTATCAGGTCAAGGAGAAAAAAAATCATCGTCAGGAAAAACAATTCCAATATTAAGCAACCACAGTCAGGATTACACAGGACTTAGCAGCTTCAACATTAAAGGATCAAAGGGCTTAGAATATGATATTCCAGAAGACAAAGAAGCTTACAACCAAGATTCTATTACCCAACAAAAATGAGCATCATCTTTCAGGGAGGGAAGATGGATATTCAATGAAATAGGAGATTTTCAAACTTTCCAGATGAAAAAAAACAGAGCTGAACAGAAAAGTTCATACAAGACTCAAGAGAAGCATAGAAATGTAAATGGGGGGGGGCAGGAAACCATGTTATTCAATAAGGTAAAACTGTTTTATATCCCTATAAGGGAAGATGATACTTGTAACTCTTGTGAACTGTATATCTATTAGGACTATTTGAAGGAGTATACACAGACAGAGGTTGTGAGTATAAGTTGACTTTGATGCAATGATATAAAAAAATTAAGGGGTGATAAAAAAGGATTGTACTGGGAGAAGAGGAAAGAGGTAGGCAGAATAGAATAAATTATATCATATGAAGAGGTATAAAAGACTTATTACAGGAGAGGGAAAGAAGGGAGGGGATGAGCATTATCTGAACCTTACTCATCAGATTTGGCTCAAAGTGGAAACAACATTCACACTCAGTCAGTTTATTTTACCCTATAAAAAAGTTGTAGGGGCAAGAAAAGGAAAGAGAGGGTCTCATAGAAAGAGGGCAGAAGTAGCAGGGGAAAGAAAAAGGAGGGAGCTGATAGAAGGGAGGGCAAGTTGGTGGTCAGAAGCAAAACACCAATGAGGAGAGACAGGGTGAAAGGAGAGAGAAAGTCTAACTGGGGGGGGGGGGGTGGAAAAGGGGGGGGGGAAGGAAGGAGGGAAAAAAAAAACGCCAATAGAGAGAGGAGAGGGGGAAGGGGAGGAAAAAGTCAAGGGGGGGGGGGGGGGTTGAAATAGGGTGGAGGGAAATACATAGGTAGTAATCATATATGTGAATGTGAATGGGATGAACTCTCCCATAAGATGGAAGCAGATAGCACAGTGGATTTAAAACCAGAATCCTACTATAATTTGTTTAAAAGAAACATATGTAAAGAAGAGAGATACACAAAGAGTAAAGGTAAAGGGCTAGAGCAGTATATATTATGCTTCAACTGAAGTCAACAAAGGAAGGGTAGCAACCCTGATCTCAGACAAAGCAAAAATTAAAATACATCTAATTAAAAGAGATAGGAAGGAAACTCATTTTGCTAAAAAGGTACCAAAAACAAGGAAGTAATATCAATACTAAACATATATGCACCAAGTGGTAAAGCGTCCAAATTCTCAGAGGAAATATTAAAGTTATAGGAAGAAACAGACAGCAAAACTATACTAGTGGGGGACCTCAAGTTCCCTCTCTCAGAACTAGATAAATCTAAACACAAAATAAACAAGAAAGAAGTTAAGGAGGTGATTAGAATTTTAGAAAATTAGATATGATAGACCCCTAGAGAAAACTGAATAAGGATAGAAAGGAATATACCTTTTTTTCTCAGCACTATATAGCATCTACACAAAAACTGACCATGTACTAGGGCTTAAAAATCTCACAATCCAATGCAGAAAGGAAGAAATATTACACTCATCCTTTTCAGATCATGATACAATAAAAATATGTGCAATAAAGGGCCATAAAAAAGATAAATTAAAAATTAATTGGAAACTAAACAATCTAAATCTAAAGAATGAATGGGTTAAACAACAAATCATAGAAATAACTGATAACTTCATCAAAGAGAATGATATAATGAGACAACACACCCAAACTTATGGGATGCAGCCAAAGCAGTTCTTAGAGGAAATTTTATATCTCTAAATGCTTACATGAACACAATAGAGAAAGAGCAGATCAATTAATTGGGCATACAACTAAAAAGGCTAGAAAAACACAGATTAAAAGTCCTCAATTAAATGCCAAATTAGAAATCCTGAAAATCAAAGGAGGGATTAATAGAATTGGAAGTAGGAAAATTATTGAACTAATAAATAAAACTAAGAGCTAGTTTTACAGGGGGGAAACAATAAAATAGGTAAACCTTTGGTTAATTTTATTTTAAAAAGGAAGAAAAAAAACAAATTACCAGTGTCAAAAATGAAAAGGGTGAATTCACCACAAAGAAGAAATTAAAGGAAAAATTACAGACTATTTTGCCAAACTGTATGCCAATAAATCTGACAATCTAAGTGAAATGGTGTAATGGGAATGTAAGTTTTTAAGATCTTCCCTGCCCCTAGGCTAAAGTGCACCTGGAGCCTGGGGTGGGAGGCTTGTTTTTCAGTAGATACTTCTTGATTGGCCAGTGAGTCAATAAGGTTGTTACATTCTCTGAGCCAGGAGAAGGCTATATAAGCCCTGATATGAAGCTTTGTTTTGGGGCTCACTTTGAGAAGTGTTCTGTGATTTGATCAGATGAGACTCTGGGAAGCCATTGTTGAGAGCCCCTGGCTTTGAAAAACCCAGATGTTGATTTGATCCAAGAACCTGTATTGGCAGCCACCCTGGGGACACCAGGGTACTTGCTGCTACAAATGGCTGAATATTTACAAAAATATAAATTTCCCAGATTAATAGAAGAGGAAATAAAATACTCAAATAACTCCATTTTAGAAAAAGAAATTGAAAAAGCTATCAATGAACTCCCTAAAAAAGATTTATAAGTGAATTCTACCATTTAAAGAACAATTCATTTTAAACTATTTGGAAAAATAGGTGGAGTCCTATCAAACTCCTTTTATGACACAAATATGATGTTGATACATGAACCAGGAAGAACCAAAACAGAGGAAGAAAATTATATAGTGAAGCAAAAATTTTATATAAAATATTAGCAAAGAGGTTATAGCAATTTATCAGCAGGATAATACATTTCAACCAGGTGGGATTTCTACGAACAATGCAGAGCTGGTTCAATATTAGGGAAACAAACTATCAGCATAATTGACCATATCAATAATAAAGCTAACAAATCAAATGATCATCTCAATAGATGCAGAAAAAGTTTTTGACAAAATACAGCACACATTCCTATTAAGAAATTAGAGAGCACAGGAATAAATGAAGTTTCCCTTAAAAATAAGTAGTATCTGTCTAAAAGCATCAGCAAGCATTATCTGTAATGGAGATAAGCTAGAAGCTTTCCCAATAAGACAAAGAGTGAAACAAGGATGCCCATTTTCATCACTACTTAATATTGTACTAGAAATGTTAGCTTTAGAAACAACAGAAGAAAAAAAATTGAAGGAATTAGAATAGGTAATAGGTATCAGTCTTTGCAAATGATATGATAGTATACTTAGGGAAATAGAGAATCCAATAAAATACTACTTGAAATAATTAACAACTTTACAAAGTTGCAGGATATAAAATAAACCCTCATCAATCATCAGCATTTCTATATGTTACCAATAAAGCCTAGAAGCAAGAGATAGAAAAAGAAGTTCAACTTCAAATAACTGTAGACGACATAAAATATTCGGGAGTCTACCTGCCCAGGTAAATCCAGGAACTATATGAACAAAATTGCAAAAACACTTTTCACACGAATAAAGTTTGATCGAAATAATTTGAAAAATGTCAATTCCTCAAGGGTAGACTGAATAATAATAAATAATATAATAGATAATAGAAAATAAAAATAATAAAAATGACAATTCTACCTAAAATAGTTTACTTATTCAGAGCCACACCAATCAAGCTATATCAAAAATATTTTATAGACCTAGAAAAAAATAACAAAAGTCATCTGGAAGAACAAATGGCCAAGAATATCAAGAGAATTGGTGAAAAATGCAAAGGAGGGTAGCCTAGCAATACTAGATCTAAAACTATGTTATAAAGCAACAATCATCAAAAACAATTTGGTACTGGCTTAGCAATAGAGTAGTGATCAGAGGAATAGGTTAGGTACACAAGACACAGTAGTAAATAACTATAGTAATCTATTCTCTTATAAACCCAAAGACTCCAGCTTTTGAGATAAGATCTCACTATTTGACAAAACTTGCTGGGAAAACTAGAAAATAACATGGCAGAAATTAGGTATAGACCAACATCTCACATAGCATACCAAGATAAGGTCAAAATAGGTACATGATTTAGGCATCAAGGGTGATACCATAAGCAAATTAGGAGAGCAAGAAATAGTTTGCCTGTCAGATCTATGGAGAAGGGAAGAATTTATGGCAAAACAAGAGATAGAGAACACTATGAAATGCAAAGTGGACAATGCTGATTACATTAAATAAAAAAGTTTTGCACAAACAAAACCAATGCAACCAAGATGAGAAGAAAAGCTGGAGAACAATTTTTTATAGCCAGTATTTCTGATAAAGGCCTCATTTCTCAAATATGTAGAAAACTGAGTCAAATTTATAAGAATGCAAGTCACTCTCCAATTGATAAATGATAAAATGATATGAATAGGCAGTTTTCAGAAGAGGAAATTAAAATTATCTATAGTCATATGGAAAAATGCTCAAAATCACTATTGATTAGAGAAATGCAAATCAAAACATCTCTGAGGTACCACATCACACCCATCATACTAGCTAAAATGAAAGATTGAAAGGAAAATAATAAACTTTGGAAAAGATGTGGGAAAATTGGAACACTAATGCATTGTTGGTGGAGTTGTGAACTGATCTAACCATTCTAAAGACCAATTTGGAACTATGCCCAAAGGGCTATATAATTGTGCATACTCTTTTATCCAGCAATACCACCACTAGGTTTATATCCCAAAGAGATCATAAAAAGGTAAATAGACTCATATGTACAAAAATATATATAGCAGCTCTTTTTCTGGTAGCAAAAAACTTGAAAATTGAGAGGATACCCATCAATTGGGGAATGGCTGAATAAACTGTGGTTTATGAATGTAATGAAATACTATTGTGCTTTAAGAAATGATGAGCAGGCAGATTAAAAAAAAAAACTGGAATGACTTACATGAACTGATGTTGAGTGAAATGAGAAGACCCAGGAGAACATTGTACATAGTAATAGCAACATTGTATGAGGATCAACTATGATAGACTTAGCTGCTCTCAGCAATACAATGATCCAAGACAATTCCAAAAGACTCATGATGGAAAATGTTATCCACATCCAGAAAAAGAACTGTGGAGTTTGAACACAGATTGAAGCATACTATTTTAGCTTTTTTGTTGTTTTTTTTCCTTTCTCATGGCTTTTCTTTTTTGTTCTGATTCTTCTTTATCAACATGACTAATCTGAAATATGTTTAACATGATTGTACATATATATCCTATATCAGATTAATTACTGTCTTAGGGAGGGAGGAGAAGAGGGAGAAAGAAAAATTTGTAACTCAAAATCTTATAAAAAATTAATGTTGGAAACCATCTTTTTAATTAGAAAAAATAAAATACTGTTAAGTGGAAAAAAATTGAAGTGGGGGAAGAGAAATGGACCTAATGGTCTCTGAAGTCCCTTCTGGTTTTAAAACTGTAATTGTATGAAGTCCTGCTAATGAGACACGTTTCCTATGAGGTCTCCTAGATACTTTTCTCTTCAGATGATATTGTGCTATTGCATCAAGTCCTTAAATGCTACAACCCCTCCTCAATGGAATTCACAAACACTCAGAAGAGAATGACCTAATGATTATCCATTTTTTAAAATTCTACAAGTGAATAAAGAATGGCTATGGCAACTGGTAGCTGAATAGTCAGGCCATTGTTTTAGTCCATCATGACCAAGAATTGCAGATAGATAATGAACTTGGATCATAACCAAAAGGGAAGATTTTAATAATAAATAATTTTTTATTGCCACAAAACAGTTATTTAAAAAAAACACTAGAAGAAGGCCTATGGAGAAGGCCTAAATCTAAGGAGGATTTATGGAAGAACATGGACAGTAATCACACAGATGAGAAAGCATGGATGGGTAACAATATGAACTAGTGGAGGGATCACAAGTTCATGCAAGTATAGAAATCCATTCCCAAGATTTGAATTTGCCTTAATGATGGACTGGGGAAGGCAATGCAGGGGTTAAATGTCAGTGGTTTTAGAACAGAACAAGTTCAGACATCTCTGACATTCTTTGTTTTTTAAACTACTTGTGTGAAATGCAGCAGAATCTTTCCCCGTAATCCAGACAGATGCCATATCACTCAACTTAATATTACAGTGAAGAACATAGCTGGAGTGGAGACCTGGGCACCTATGGTATTTAAACCTAACAGAATTTTAAAACAACCTGACTTGGTAGAGGACTGTGGGAGTTACTTTGTCTTCTCTCCTAAGTACTGAGCACTGGTATGTGAGGTTTGATGAAGACAGAAATGGGGCTAATTCCGGCCTACTTACCTGAGTTGGGTGATTTAAAGGGTTAAAGTGGGCATCCCCAAGAGGATCTCCTTTGCCTAGTCATAGTAGTGCCTGAAATCTCACCATTAAAGATTTGTCTCTTTGGGTTAAGAATTGTCTTTTCTAGACATTTATATTCCCAAGTATACCTACAACATATCAAAACCCCAATACTTTAGTGTTAATTTAGTGCTAATTACTTTGTCACATAATCTTAGAACTGAAAAAAAACCCTTAGCTCCAAGCCCCTTATTTTAAAGATGAGGAAACTGAGACCCATAGAAATGAATTAATCCATTTTTTAAAATATCAACAAAATTGATTGTGATTTACACAACTGTTCAACAGTGGTCATTTGGGCATGAGGAGGTTTTCTGCCTCCTAGTACAGTGCTTTTTTCTCCATGATAGGAGTACTCCATGAAATAAATAGGACAGGAGAAGATACTGAAGCTGGGGAGAGCTGAACGTTATCTTCATCTTCTTTAAAATTTCACGTTAGGCATGGAAGTATGGGGATGAGCCAGATATCTGCTGGTAAATGTTTAACAGCAGGTTCTCTAAGGGAAAAAAGTACCCATGACACACTTTTAAACCTAACAGGCATTCTTAACATTTTCTCTTTTATTTTCTTAAGTCTAGAAAAGCAGCAAAACAATACACTCAAGTCCTAATTCGTAGTATTTGCTCATATATGAGGTGTAAACGCTCACACTGAATATTTAATAATCAGCCCTCATAAGCCTGTTCAAGATGGATCTAACAACCCTCTGGAAGGAGTTTAGTCCTGAGAGAAACACAAGAATAAGGCTCTGTGTGGATTCTAGTCTTCCTATCCTTGCAAAAGGAGAGTGGACACCAAAGTTGAGTGGACCAAGCCAAAAGACTAGTATTTGAGCTCCATCCCTGCCTTTTACTAGCTATGTGACCTTGGGCAAGTAACCTAACCTTGGGGACCTCAGTTTTATTATCTTTAAAAGAAGGAGTTGGAATAAATGATCCATGAAGTTCTTTCTAGATTTATGGACATAAATTGAGGTGTTATAATGATTATTCCCATACATGTGACAATGACTACTGTGGAGTGGTCCCAATATTTAAAGGCCAGGTATACTACATTTCATCCCTCTCACAGAGCTCTCCAATGCCTTTAAGAGAGCTTGAGGGTATCTAAGCTCTCTACTATATTGGTTGCAGCCCCCAATGATGGTGTTCCCCCAATTGTAAGGTCCCCTATGCCCCAGTTCTATTTAACCACTTAACAGTGAGATTAGCTTTTCCAAAGAAATATTTATTTCAAAGGTATAACAAATATATTAGTTTACCCCTTAGTGTGTGGAAGAATGCTCTCCCCTCTTCCTTGCATCACCTCATACCCTGGGGATATGAAAGAAGTTTTATTCACAGCTTAGGTCAGTTACTATAGAGCAGTGTCCCAAGTTCCAAATCCCAAGTAGTCCTTGAGCTGCAGCCTAGGTAACCCTTGCTTCTAAGGACTTCCTTGCCAGGTCAGCTGACTATAACATCAGACCTGGAATCCTAACTCCAAGGTGGCCATGGCTTGATTCTGGGCCTGGTAGGGATTACCAACTATTCCTATAAACTGAGAAGGCAAGCATTGTGTGGTGCCATGGAGCATAAAAGGGAGGGCAGGGGAAGAATGCCCTTCTCCCGCAGTGATTCAGTTCATGGGACTGGTGCTGTGGGTGAATGTGACCTTCACTCTCTTTAGAAGTAGCAAAGGAGCAGCAGTCCTCAAAACTACTTGGTACTGGCTGAGGAATAGAGAAGAGGATCAACAGAATAGATTAGGCACATGAGATTCCGAAGTCAATGACTATAGTAATCTACTGTTTGATAAACCCTAAGACCCTAGTTTTTGGGATAAGAACTCACTATTTGACAAAAACTGCTGGGAAAACTGGAATATAGTATGGCAGAAACTGGGCATAGACCATTATCTAACACCATATACCAAAATCAAGTCTAAATGAGTGCATAATCTAGGTATAAAGGTTAATACTGTAAGCAAGGAATAGTTTATCTGTCATATTTGTGGAGAGGGAAAGACTTTATGACTAAACAAGAATTAGAGAACATTATAAAATGTAAAATGGATAATTTTGACTACATGAAATTGAAAAGTTCTGTACAAACAAAGCCAATGTAACTAACCAAGATTAAGAGGGAGGTGGGAAATTGGGAAAGAATCTTTACAACCTATGTCTCTGACAATGGACTCATTTCTAAAATATACAGAGAATTGAGTCAAATTTATAAGAATACAAGTCATTCCCCAATTGATAAATGGTCAAAGGATATGAACAGACAATTTCCAGAGAAAGAAATTAAAGATATCTATAAGCACATGAAGAAATGCTCGAAATAACTATTGTTTAGAGAAATGCAAATCAAAACAACTCTGAGGTACCAGAATTTGGCTCACCAGTCAGATTGACTAAGATCACAAAACAGGAAAATGACAAATGCTGGAGAGGATGTGGGCAAATTGGAATACTAATGCATTTCTGGTGGAGTTGTGAACTGATCTAGCCTTTCTGGAGAGCAATCTGGAATTATGCTCAAAGGGCTATAAATAATTTCATATCCTTTGACCCAGCCATACCACTCCTAGGGTTATATTCCAAAGATATCATAGAAGTGGGAGGAAGACCCATATGTACAAAAATGTTTATAGCAGCTCTTTTTGTGGTGGCAAAGAATTGGAAATTAAGGGGGTGCCCATCAATTGGGGAATGGCTGAACAAGTTGTGGTATATGCATGTAATGGAATACTATTGTGCTATAAGAAACAAGGAGCAGATGGACTTCATATTTACCTAGAGAGGCTTATATGAACTGATGCTGAGTGAGAAGAGTAGAACCAGGAGAAATTTGTACACAATTACAGACACAACATATGTGTGATGACCAACTTTGATAGACTGGACTCTTCTCAGCAATGCAGTGATATAAGTCAATCCCAAAAGATTCATGATGGAGAGAAATGTGTGCATCCAGAGAAAGAACTAGAAAGAACTGAGTTTATATCCAGATGGAAACAAAATACCTGATCTTTTTCTTTTTCTTCTTTGGTTTTATGTCCTCTTTACCATTTTTCATTCCATCTGATACAATCCGTCTTTATAACCTGACTAATTCCTAATGTAAATGTATTTACAGATCCTATACTTGACTATATGCCGCCATGGGGGGGGGGAGAGGGAGGGGAACAAAATGTGAAACTCAAGGAATTGTGAAATTGAATCCTGTAAACTAAAAGGAAACAAACAAACAAAAAAGAAGTAGCAAAGGAAAGAAAAAAGATAAAAAGAGCAAGGGTCCTAGTCTCACAGTTTGCCAATGTAGAGGCTGTTTTGCCCCTTATATGGTAGGGGATGGCAGGATACCTCCATGCTAGGTGATCTGGCATATTCCAAAGCCCCCATTACACTCAGATGACGAGAGGATGAGAAATGATAATAAACCCTGAATGCTACATTTAATATGATGGGATGATAGAGACAGAGCAGGAAAAGACCTCATAGATCATTTTGTTCAACCTCTCCATTTTCCAGATAAGAACACTTAGGCCTAGAAAAGTTGAGTGATTTGCTCAAGCTCCCACAGTCATTTTGTGTCTGATTCAAGATTTGAACCCAGGTCCTTTACTATCTGTGTGACTCTAGGCAAGTCACTTAACCCTGTTTGCCTCAGTTTCCTAATCTATAAAACAAGAAGGAAATGGCAAGCCACTCCAGCCAGTCTCTTTGCCAAAAAAATTCCTAAATGGGGTTACAAAAAGTCAGACATGAATGAAAAAAATGACTGAAGAACAACAAAAAACCTCAGACTCCAAAGTCATGGATCTTTCCACTATACCACACAAAGTAGATGCTACCTTCATGTCCCCTCAGCTTTTTGAAAAACAAACAAAATTCTCCCTTGCTTCTCTCTCTCTGCTGGCTTCATACCATTCATTTTGGCAAAGCATTCTTCCAGTTCCTCCACATAGGCTGAGAATGGTTGAAAACATACTTTCAATATGCCTCCCATATTCTAGCAGATGAATTCTTTTAGCAGTATTAACATGAATAGTTTTATGATATATTTACACATCATACTTTTACATTTGCAAAGTGCTTGACCATTATTTTTTATTACATTTTTTATTAGCCATTTCAAATATCTATTTGAAACAATTAACATTGAAATTCCCCCTCTGACTTGTGGAAACTTTAGGTTACATCCATTTTTAGTGGTTACTCTTCTAAGAACTGCTCAGGATCTAGGGAAGATTAACCACCTTTTTAGGCAATTATGGATCTACAAATTTCCCAGGGTCAAAAGAACCTATGTGTATGTTAGTATGTGGGAGCAGGGGAGAGGGGAAGAAAGGCAGAGGCTCTGCCAGAACCTGCCACTCTGAGGAACTACAATAGTCATCCAAAGCCTTCAAACTCTGCAAAATGTATCTGAAAGCCTAGTAACAACTCCTTCCTCTGCTAGACACACTGGGCATCCAGAGAACTTCCAATGTTTACCATGCCCCACTATTTGAGAAATGTGTAGAATAAACTGAAATTGTGTAACCATTCCATCTAACATCGAAACTAATATCTACATTATTTTTTTAAGTGCTGAAAAGTATCTCAAAGTCTGTAAAAATGTTAAAGGAGACAGTGTGTTTCCAATGATTTTGCTTTCTTTGGAATGGAAATGCCCCCATAAAAAGGCATGATCTGTGTGCTTCCCTCCTCTGTTAGGAGATCTACAAACACTGCCCTAGATGTCTTGAGCAAACCTCACTTTCTTCCAACTCCAACCCATTTGGATATCCTCCACACATGTACAGAGAGTTTGAAAGATTGCTAAAAGTACCTTTAGAACAATGCAACATTGTACATTGTTCCTGTGATGCTGGCTTGTTTCATCTATTAACACAATTCTAAATTCCATTGATGACAATGTTATATGTGCTCATTTTAAGTCACTTATCCTTGCACTCCACCTCCCCAGAGCACAGCTGTTGTTTATAGTATATAGACCAAATGGCATTGCAACCCATCACTACAACAGAGAGGCAGGGTGGTATAGTGGATAGAGTACTTAACCTAGAGATATAAATCCAGGAAAAGATTCAAGTCCCATCCTTGACACTTATCTGGGTGACCTTGAGCTGGTCATGGTAATTTCTCTGAACCTCAGTTTATCCATCCATAATAGTGGGTAAAGAGGCATTATTGTACAGCAGGTAGAAAACCAACTTCAGAGTCCAGAAGACCTGGGTTCAAGTCTCACATCTGTTATATACTGGCTGTATGACCCTGGGAGATCACTCAGCTCTGAGTGCCTCAGGCAACTGTATCAGACTATAGATTATTTAACAGCTGCCAATCAGCATGAGGAGTTTTCTCATAGAAAGTTCCCTAAACTCATGAAATCACAATTCTGGGTGAGAAAGGAGGGAGGGAGAGGGAAAAGAACAGGGAGAGGGAGAGGGAGAGAGAGAAGAAGAAAGAAGAAGAAGAAGAAGAAGAAGAAGAAGAAGAAGAAGAAGAAGAAGAAGAAGAAGAAGAAGAAGAAGAAGAAGAAGAAGAAGAAGGAGAAGAAGGAGAAGAAGAAGGAGAGGAAGAAGAAGAGGAAGAAGAAGAGGAGGAGGAGATAATATTACTTACAGGTGTCTGCCTCTATTATTAGGATCAAATAAGGTATTTTATGTAAAATGCTTTATAAATGCCAAAACTCTATATAAATGTCAGTTATTGTCCCTATCCACCACACCATTTCCAAGTATCAGGTAATAGTACCTTTCCCGGGATAATAGTTAATACAATAAAATTCCATTTCAACAAAAGAATTGTAACAACCCCTTGAAGTAAGCTCATGAGATTTGGAGTGTAATGCTAAGTGAAGAAGGTCAGCCCTGGTCCTTCCTACCTCCCACCCCTAGATCACAGCACCACAATATTCAGAATTGGAAAGAATCATTGAGTAACGGCCAGAAGGGACCTCATCAGGAAAGTGAGGCCCAGGGAAGTTAAAAATGACTTTCCTAGCATCCCTCAGTTGCAGAGACCATGTGTGAACCCAAATTATTAACTCCTTTTCACTATACCATGAGAAAGAGTTCTTTGATGTTTGGTGATTTTCCTTTTCTGTCTTTAACTCTCATGTCATCTCATAGGATCATAGATTTAGGGCTGGAAGGGGACTTTACAGATCATACAATCCACCTGCCTCATTTTTTGGATGAGGAAACTGAGGCTTCCAAATGTAAAGTGTCTTACTCTAGGTCACACAGATAACAAGAAACAAAACTGGTTTCCAAACCTAGGTCATCTGATTCTAAATCCATTGCCTTTCTCTCCTTTGTGGCTGCTGGGTTCTGGTACTGAGTTGGCAGAATTTTAACTCGCAGACTTTCCTTGAGGATAATCTGGCAGTATCAAGCAGGCACAGGACCACTTCTTGTCAAGTTTATTTTAGTGGAAATTCA
This sequence comes from Petaurus breviceps papuanus, assembly GCF_028583685.1. Classification (NCBI taxonomy): domain Eukaryota; kingdom Metazoa; phylum Chordata; class Mammalia; order Diprotodontia; family Petauridae; genus Petaurus; species Petaurus breviceps. The sequence goes on from NW_027185798.1 coordinate 40,579,809, forward strand.
ACTCTCAGATTCTGTGAGCTTAAGAAATGCAATGGGAAGATTGTTGGACTTGAGTCAGGAAACCTAGACCTGAATTGCGTATGAGAACTGACCTGTGGGACCCTGGACAAGTCATTTAACATATCAGTCTTCCTTTTCTTATCTGTAAAATGGTGACAATAATCCTTGCTCTAATCTACCCCCAGGAAACCATTTGGAGGTAAGTGATTTGCAAACATGAAAGAGCTACAAAAATGTAAGTTATGATTGTTCATGTCCAGGGTCAACATGGAAAGTCTGCAAAAGCCACAGAGGTCCTGGGGACCCAAAGTACCAGCCTTATTGGTCTGTTCAGAACCTCCTCCCATTGTTGTTGGCAGAGCTGGGGTTTGCCCACACAAAAGGACGAGGCACACAGTGTGATGAAATCAAACTCAGCACCATTGTGATGCCCTGTTTAATCTCCAACCACTGTGGTATATCACTCGTTGGAGCTTCCCAGGCGAGCATTTTTTTCCCTCACCACAGTCTGTTTTTCTTTTAAAAAAAAATGAACTTGTTGCTCCAAGTGACTTGATGTCTGGCTCTGGGTACGGAGCTTGAGGGCAGATGGTGAAATTAAAATATGTTTCTGGATTTGGAGGCTGAAGAGTGGTTGCGGTGTCCTAACCAGGGTGGCCTCCCCAGCAAAATTGTGAAGTAGACAAATTTGCCTTCCACGTCCCCAGGCTGGGCCCCAATCACACCATTCCTGGCAATTCTCTCCTTACAGCTTCCAAGGCACCCATCAAGAGGCCCGTTCCTACAGAGCTTTGTGCTCTCTTAGCTGTCAACTAATACTTTAAGGAGACATGATTTCATTGGGGTGGGGACTCCTTCTGTCTGCTTCCCACCCCTTCCAGGAAGCCTGCTCCCTGGGGCAATATAAATGTCCTAAAGAATGGCCCTCACCTGGGTGAAACAGTGGTCTCAGCCCCATTCTGTGATGCTGTTGTCAAGGGCATGAAGGAGTTTGAATTGGGAGGGTTCCTCATGAGATTTCTCCATTACCCACTGTGTCCCTAGGGCACAGGTGGTCACCTTTTTACTGATCCAGATTATGACCTACTAGAACCCTGGAGCTGATTCAGATCCCAACCCCTCTACAGTTTTATGAATTACTGTAGCTGGAAAAAAAAATCCATTTCCTGGGGGCTAAGTCTCTGGTTCAACTCATTTCAAATGAACATTCACTTATTAGGTGCTTTCTTGGTGCCAATCACTATGCTAGGTGCTGAAATAAGAAGCTAAAAATAAAGCAATCTCTGTCCTTAAGAAGTTAATATTCTATCGGACAAAAACAATATATATATATATATATATACATGTATAAATTGCTCTCCTTGTTCTACTCATTTCACTTTACATTAGTTCATATAAGATTTCTCAGGTTTTAATGAAATCATCCTGTTCGTCATTTCTTATAGCACAGAGTATTCCAACACAATCATATACCACAACTTGTTTAGCCATTCCCCAAATGATGGGCATCCATTCAGTTTCCAGTTCTTTACTATGACAAAAAGAGTTGCTATAAATATTTTTGTATATATCAGTCCTTTTCCATTGTCCTTGATTGCATTAGTGTATAACTTTAGTAGGAGTAGTAATGCTAGGTCAAAGTATACGCACAGTTTTAAAGCCATTTGGGCATTATTTCAAATTGCTCTTCAGAATGGTTGGACTAGTTCACAATTCCACCAACAGAGCATTAGTGTGACTTTTTCACATCCCCTTTAGAATTTGTCATTTTCCTCATCTGTCATCTTAGTCTATTTGATGACTTGGGGGTGACCTAAGAGTTGCTTTCATTTGAATTTCTCTATTAATTATTTAGAGTATTTTTCATGTGACTATTGATAGTTTTGATTTCTTCTTCTGAAAATTGCCAATTCTTATCCTTTGATCATTTATCAATTGAGAATTTACCCTTATTTTTATAAATTTAGCTCAGTTCCCCATATATTTGAGGAATGAGACCTATATCAGAGAAATATCCTATAATTTCCCCTCTCGCTAGTTTCCTGCTTTTCTTCTGATTTTGACTGCACTGGTTTTGTTCATGCAGAAACTTATTTAATTTTATGTAATCAGAATTACCTGTTTTACTCCCTGTGTTCCTTTCTATCTCTTGTTTAGTCATGAACTCTTCCCCTATCCATAGATCTGACAAGCAATTTTTCCATGTTCTCCTAATTTGCTTATTATATCATCCTTTATGTCTAAATCATGAGTCTATTTCAAACTTATCGTAGTATATGGTGTGAGATGCTGGCTTGCACCTAGTTTCTTTAAGGCTATTTTCCAGTTTTCTGAGCAATTCTTGTCAGATAATGAGTTTTTGCCCTCTCAGTTACTGTGCTCATTTGTTTCTGTATACTATGTACCTAATAGATTTCATTAGTCAATTACTTTGTCAAGTACCAGATTGTTTTGCTGATTATCACGTTGTAGTATAGTTTGAGATTTGACACTGTTAGGCCCTTTTCTCTCACACTGAAACCCAGATTCTCTGAGTCCGGTTTTCATTCTACCATGAGGAAAAGTTTCTTGATATTTGATAATTTTATTTTTTTTATATCTTTAGCTTTTGTGTCTTCTCATGGGATCGTAGATGTAAGGCTGGAAGGGGACCTTAGAGATCATGCATTCCTCCTCCCTTATTTTATGGATTATAGATAAACCATGGACTTGATCTACCTATGAGCAATTCATACTTCTCTGGTTGTTTAGTTCTGTCTTTGCGTGGAGTGTTTTACAATTGTGTTCATATAGTTCCCATATGTGTCTTGACAGGTAGCATTTTATACTGTCTGTAGTTATTTTCAACGGAATTTCTCTTTCTATCTCTTCCTGCTGGGTTTTGTTGCCAGTATGTAGAAATGTTGGTGTGTAGGCTTATTTTATATCCTGAAACTTTGCTAAAATTATTCATTTTGACTAAGAAGCATGCCATCATATCATCTGGAAAAAGTGATAGTTGTGTTTCCTAATTGCTTATGTTTATTCTTTCAACTTCTTTTTCTTATCTAATTGCGATTGCCAGTACTTATAGTACAGTAAAATGTGACAACACTGACATCCTTCCTTCACCCCTGATCTTATTGGAAAGGCTTCTACTTTACTCCATTACAGGTAACGATTACTCTTGGTTTTAGACAAATACTATTTATCATTTTTAAAAAACTTCATTTATTCCTATACTTTCTGTTTTTAATAGTAATGAGCATTGTATTTTGCCAAAAGGCTTTTCTGCATCTATTGATGTAATCTTATGGTTTTGTGTTTTTGTTACTGATATGGTTAATTATGCTGATAGTTTTCCATATATTGAGTCAGTTCTGAATTCCTGGTACAAATCCAACCTGGTCATAATGTATGATATTTATGATAAATTGCTATAATTTCCTTGATAGTGTTTTATTTAAAAATTATGTATCAATATTCATTAGGGATATAGGTCTTTAGTTTCTTTCTCTGTTTTTGCTCTCTCTGGTTTAGGTATCAGAATCATATTTGTGCCAGAGAAGGATTTTGGTAGGACTCCTTTACCTATTTTTTTTTCTAAACAGTATATATAACTTTGGAATTGTTCTTTAAATTTTTGGTAGAATTATCTTGTAAATTCCTATGGTCCTCAGGTTTTTGTTTGTTTGGGTTTTTTTTTCAACCTGGGGGGCTCATTTTTTATTTGCTTAAATTATTTTTCTAAGATAGAGTTATGTTAATATATGATTTCCTCTTTTGTTAATCTGGGCAACTTACATATTCATCCATTTCCTTTAGATAATCAGTTTTATTGGCATATAATTGGGTAAAATAGTTCCTAAAATTGTTTTAATTTTAATCTTCATTGTTTGTGCATTCACCCTTTTCATTTTTGATGCTAGTAATTTGATTTTCTTTTTTTAATCAAAATAGTCAACGATTTATCTATTTTAATGGATTTTTTTCATAAAACCTGTTCCTAGTTTTATTTGTTAGTTCAATAGTTTTTAACTTTCAATTCTATTAATTTTTTCTTTGATTTTTAAGATTTCTTTTTGATGTTTAATTAAATATTTTTAATTTGTTGTGTTTCTAGTTCTTTTTTAGTTGTTTACCCAATTTGTTTATCTATTCTTTTTCTCTTTAATTGATATAAACACATGTAGGAATATAAATTTTCCCCGAAGTACTCCTTTGGCTACATCCCCAAAATTTTAATATCTTGGCTCATTATTGTCATTATCTTTAATGAAATTATTGATTTCTCTATGATTTGTTCTTTGACCTACTAATTCATTAGATATGCTTCAAAGATTCTTTATTGAATGTAATTTTTATTACAGGATGGTCCAAAAAGGGTGCACTCAATTTTTCTGGTTTTCTGCATTTGTTTGTGGTGCTTCTATACCTTAATATATGGTGAATTTTGTGAAGGTTCTATGCACAGATGAGAAATAGATATATCCTTTCTATTCCCATTCAATATTCACCAAGTATCTATCATATCAAACTTTTCTAAAATTCTGTTTATCTCCTTAATTTCTTCATAGTTTATTGCATGGTTAAGGTTGGAGATGGTAAATTGAGGTACCCCCTTGTTTATATTACAACAATCTTTTTTATGTACTAACATCTCACAATATAAAAATGGGATTTTTTATTGGCACATTTAACAATTTAAAAAAAAATGTGTTTCTAACAAAAAAAAAAGTCAAGTCAACATTTAACTTTTCCTTCAAGAATTTGGTGGCTATGCCATTTGGCACATATATGTTCAGAACTTATATTAATTCATTGTTTATTGTACCTTTTAGCAAAATGTAGTCTTCCTGATTCTCTCTCCTAATTAGATCCATTTTTACTTTGTCTGAAGTCCTGTTTGCTACCCATACCTTTTTTAACTCAACTGAGGCATGATGGATTCTGCTCCAGTCCCTTATTTTAACTCCATGTGTATATTTCTGCTTCAAGTGTAGCTCTTGCAAACAACAAATCTGGGGGCTCTGGCTGTTAATCCATTCTGATCTCTGCTTCTGTTTTATGAGTGAGTTCATCCTATTCACACTCACCGTCATGCTGTGTATTTCCCCACATCCTATTTTCTTCTGTTTATCCTTCTCTTTTTTACTTTATCCCTCCTTCCAAAACCTATTTTGTTTCTGACCACTGCCTCCCTTAATCTACCCTTCTTGTTATCCTCACTACCTTTCTCTTAGCCTCTTCCCCTCCATAAAGCCAAGCACAAGCAGCTTTCCAGGAGACTGCTACTGTGGACAGCTTTCAAGGTTCTCATTACACAGTATAGTGAACTCTATTTATTCAGGAACAAATTAAGGCAAAACATTCACAGAAATTAAAATACAGCATTCACAATGTTATGACTTAACAACTTGCCACTAAAGTGGCCACATAGTTTTCAACAAAGTGGTCACATAGTTTTAAGCAAATGATAACATTCATTGAGTAACACAATAATTTCACAAGTCCTTAATTCAATCATCCTTAAGGAGGCAAGCCTCCTTAATTGACACAAAGTACAAAGGTCAAAGTCCTCCACCCCTAGATCACATTGTCTTGATCTCTTCAATCAAAAAGTCCTCTTTCTTCTAAATTGGAGAAGTCCTTAACTCAATCATCTAAATATAAAGGTCAGAGTCCTCCACCCCTAGGCCACAATAAGTCATAATTTTCTCAGTTTGCATTAAATACCCAAGAGGAGGTCTTTTCATCTTGACTCAAGGCAGGCTCTCAGCTTCCATGGTTCCTCTTTCATGGTCCCAGCTCCTGCCCAAATCTATTCAACTGCCACCTGGGTTCAAAGGCAGATAGCTCTCAGTTCTTTGTCCAGCTTCTTGCGCAGTTCCTATTCCATATTGAAGCTCACAGTGTCTGGTCTACCTCGAGTCCTTCACAGTTTGTGTTCCTGGGAAGACCTTTGTCTTAACAAAACTTCAATAAAATTCATACACATTGCCGGCATCCTCATCAATTCACTTTCTGCCTGAGAAATCAACATAGACCCAACAACAAGGTCTGAGGAATCAACACAAATCATCAGCATAGTCCCAGGACCTCTGAAATCATCAGCAAGACCCTCCTCCAGGACTTACCATAGCCATGCCTCCTCCCAGTTCTCTCTTCTCATTTCTCAGTTCTTCTCAGTTCAGTATTCAGTTCTCCTTTCTCTTCTCAGTTCTTCTCAGTTCTCAGTTCTCTTCTCTCTCTCCAGCAGTAGCAGCCCAGCCTCCAGATACTCGCTCCCAGAGGTTCTGGCCTCTCTCAGCTTGGGCTTTTCCTTATATATGGTATTAGCTCCTCACTGTTCTGCCCCTTCCTGTTATGTCAACAAGTCCATCCCACTGTGGGATTCACAAGTTCTGGGTCTTAATACTTCACACAGTTATGAACCTGAAACTAAGTGCTAAGTACCTGTTAGCTTGCCAATACAAGGGGCAGGGAAGATCTTCAAATTCCCATTACCCTTACACCCTCCTACTTCCTTGTTGGTTAAAATGAATTTCTGGACCCTACTATGTGTGTATTTATGTGCCTCTTTTATGAGATAATTTTCCCTATTCTTCTCCCTTCCCCTTTCTCCCCATGCATCCCTCCTTTTTACCCTTCCATTCTTCATTTGAGACCACCCCAACATAATAGACCCACAGTCATGTCCTCTATGTAGATTCCTTCTAAATGCCCTAATGATGATAAAGTTCTTGAGAGCTTACATGTATCATTTTCCCATATAGGAATGTAAATAGTTTAATCTTGTTAAATTCCTTGATTTCTCATAGATACTTATATTTTTATGCTTCTCTTGAATCTTGTGTTTGAATGTCAAATTTTTTATTCAGCTCTGGTCTTTTCATCAGGAACACTTGAAAATTTGTGGAAAATTTAGATAGGATAGGGACACCAGAGAGATAGATTGTATGTATGCACAAGTGGTGAATGGTGATCAGGGAAGGGAGCTTTGACATAGGTAGCCTGCAACTCAGAAGGAAAGGGATTCAGAGTGGGGCTACCAAGATCTATATTGGCATGCCCTTCATAGTAACCAAGATCATTTTTATTTGATTGTCAATCTCAGATAAATACTTGGAGAACAGAGAGGGGCACATGTAATAGAGTAAATGTCTAGTCCCTGGTCCTCTCTGACAATTAAGTCAAGAGTCAGTGAAGTCATGGGGCCAGCCTGGTCATAGAGAAGACAGACATGTTTAGGATACTCAGCCTTAATCACATTAAGTCTGCCTCAGGATTCATTCCACCCTTGAGTTGATTATTTCCCTCAAGGTGGTAAAGGGAAAAAAGAGAGAAACACTGAGGACATTCTTTGTTTCTAGATTTACGTAGGTGTAGAATAGGAAGGGCAAAGGAGCAGATGTTCAATCTCAGGTCCTAGTGATGGGTCTCTTGGAACTTAGATAAACTGTCCTTCATCAACAAATATGTCACCATATACAAAATCTTTTGATCTTGGTACAACCAGACAGAAATAGCACTTTCCTGGCATAAACTTCAAGAACTTCATAGATTACCTCTAGGTAGGGCATCTGAGTAGAACTCTAGTGCTGGTATCAATAAATATATCAATGCCTTAATGCATCTATGATCTCACAGATGTGGATGTACATCTCCACTCATCCACATCTTCTCAATATCATTGATTATTGCCTACCACTACCCATATCTCCTTTGATATGCAAGGGGACTTCCTCAAATTCTCTTAATATTCCATGGGAACTAATATAGTACTCAAGCTATCCATTTCTCATCCCTTGCTCTCATTACATGACCTGCTGCCCTCCTTTTCACATCATACATTTCCTGAAGATATCATCGGTGTCACTTTGTGAACACAAGTCAATACTGTAATATGTACTCATTTGCTTCTCCATTGGCCCTTGTGTCAGCCAACAATTATGATTCTTCTGAGATCATAGTGTTCCATGGCTTATAGCCATATAGCTTTGCCAGGAGAATACTGGTGCTTAAAAATGGGGATTTGTGCTAGGGGAAGCTTGAGAAGACATAATGTTCCAAATACCATCCATCTCATGTTCTTCCTACTATTGACTTTGGACTTAGCTCATGATCCCTTTTACAATGCCTATCCAGAAAGAGATGTGCTGAATGATGAATGGACTGCCCACCCAACCATCACATATAATAGTTTGGATAATAAGCATTATTTATCCATTTGGGTTTTTTTTTCTTGAGGAATTGAAATGTTATGGATCTCATTGGAGGAGTTTCTTTGAAATTCTTAGAACTGAACTAATTAGTAACAATGTCATTGGCAAACACAATTAGAGGATCTCACCATCTATAGTGAGTTCCTGCTCCATTTGCACTCTCTGAAGGGCATCCTCCATTAAAGGGGTAAACATATTTGGTAAGAATACATTTATCTATTTTTGAAAAATACATTTGTCTATTCATTAAAGGAAAAATCTACCTTGACCTGCCAAGAAGCAATAGTCATAATAATAGTTGACTTTTATTTTAAAAACAAAATGTGTTCAGATGCATTGTCTCATTTCATGTTCTCAAAAAATCCCAGTAAGGTAGGGTGCTCAAATTGTATTGCTATTTTACAGATACTTACACATGAGACAAAGAACAATACAAAATGATATTCAGTCCTATGTGGTCCCCTTATACTTCTGTAGTGATGGTGGTAGAGTGGTAGAAAATAGATGCTAAGAATCAGGATTTTTAAAATTTTTTTTAGATTTTACCTGAGTCATTGGTACTCTAAATGTGAGAGCCTTGCCCAGTGACCAATAACTGGATAAACTCATTGAGTGAATGACATTAACTTTTACATTCTCATTATAAACAATAAAGAAATAGGATAGTTGATAAAGTGCTAGGCTTAGAATAAGGAAAATCTGAATCCAAATCTTGCATCAAACACTGAGTGACCCTAGATAAGACTCTTAACCTCTCTAAGCCTGCTTCCTCATCAATAAAATGGGGATAACAATAACACCAATATCATAAAGTTGTTTTGAGGAACAAATGAGATAATATGAGTTCTAAATACAAACCTTAAAGCACTATATAAATCTTAGATATTATAATTGTTATTGTTGTTACCAGAAGACTGAAGGATGCTGCAACTAAGATGGAAGGCTATTTCAGAGATTCTCCTTGGAAAGGCAAATATAGCAGATGATGGAGTGAGTTTTAATGTACATCAAAAAACAACAAGAGGGGGCAGCTAGGTGGAGCAGTGAGTAAAGAGCCGGCCCTGGAATCAGGAGGACCTGAGTTCGGTTCTGGCCTGAGACACTTAACACCCACACAAAAATACTAGCCGTGTAACCTTGAGCAAGTTACTTAACCCCAATTGCCCTCCAAAAAAAAAAAAACAAGAGATGTCATTTTGTGAGGCTATTTAGTTATCTTTCCTCACTATCCTCATGATTCATATTTGCCAGAACAGTGGTAACAACCATGAAAATAATTTCGGCTTATACATAAACAGGTATTGAAAAGGATGAAGAGATAGAGAAATTCTATGAAGAATTCAATGACAGAGTCCTTCTGAATCAATATAAACTTTAATTCTCAGCAACTTCAATGCACCAGCAGTAGTAAAAGACTTCATTGTTGACAAAAAAGGATCCAGAACAAGAAATGATAAAGGCCAAAGATGTTTAGATTCAACAGATGTTTAATATATATACATCATCAATGCAATCTTCAAGAAGGAAATTTGAAGGTGCTAGACATGGTGAGTACCAGATAGTATTGTTTAAAAAAGTGAAATTTGTTATATTTAACTTATTAATATCAAAAATGAAAAAATGACAGAATAAAGTCTGTAGGCATGCATTACAAAAAAAAAAGTATGCAGAAGCTTGACTAATGTAAACCAATAGTCATAATGAAGAGATCAAATGTCTAGAAACTGGCTCAGTAAGCCACCACTTAATTCGCTTTCCAAGTAAAGATATGTGGCAGCCAAGGTCAGATCAGGTTTAGAATAATAATACATTTGTAAAATCTTATAGAAAAGAATGGTCAAAGATTATGTCTAAAATTGCATCATAAAATATAGAAAAGTAGTGGATAAAATCAGTTTAAAGAAAGTTTGGCAAGAGACCCAACTAAACAAAGTCATCCTGGGCTCATTTAAAGTAGTAACTAAAAAGAACAGGGAAAACAAACAGATAAAATATGTAAAGATCTGAAAATGTTTCTTTTTTATGAGAAATACTTTTCTCCATCAAGGATAATGGAACCACAAATTCTAGGTTCAAATTCTACTATCAGTCCAGGACATACTCAGAAAGGAGGTAGAAATAATGCTTTAAAAGAACAAAGATGAGAAAAAAATCTAGACTAGACAAAATATATATGGAGGAGGTTTGCATTGGCAGTGACATAATTGTGAGGGCACTGAAGAAATAATTCCCAAGCTATTTAAAGAAAGAGAACACACCAAAGATGTGGAAGAGAAATCTACCCCTCAAAAAGGCAATCCAGAGAACATGTCATGGATATATAATTTTATAAGAATGATTAATAAACATTAAGGGTATTCCTGACTATGGTATTAGTATGAAAAAGATATGCTTTGTGAGCAGTGTTCTATAGTAGACTTATTCTTTACCTCATTCAGTTGACTGAAAGACAGAGAATACAATATTCCAATGTGCAATAGCCTCTGATTCAATAGGGCAAATCAGAGCCTTAAAAGGGGCTCCTCTAACAAGAGGTCTTCCCTGTCTAAGTCAAGATTACATGAGATTCTTTGAAAAATATAACAATTAATTGTACCAACCTTTTTTGATGACCTCATAATTTTTAATAGGAAAGGCATAAAACAAAGAGATCTCTCCTAATAAAAAGCTAACTGTTGGCCATTGTCATAGAAGAGATCCAACTCAGATATCAAGTTGAAAAGTGATTCCCTATAAATGGTGAGTGTCTCACAATATTCTTGTTTGTTAATAACACTATTCTGCTACCATCAAATCTAGAAACATTGCCAAACCTTCTAGATAAGATCCATTATCACCTAAAAGACCTTAGCTTAACCATCCACAGAGGAACAAAACAAGTGGATGAATAATGCTTTTATCTATATGATGACAATGTAATATTTTTAACTATTCATGTAATTTCATCTGTACAGGGAACAGCCTGGAGGGGCTCCATGAATGCAAAGTAGTGTCTACTCTATGATACAAAAATCTTAGAAAATAGGCTGAACATTGAAACACTAATTAACTTGTCCAGGGTCACACATCCAATATATGTCAATGGCAAGACTTGTTGCCACAGCCAATCTGCTACCATGATGTCACATAGCTTCTCATATATCCAACCACAGTCATCTATCATTATATCTCTCCCTTTACTTTCTTACACACCTGTTCATCATCCTCACAATGATCTCCATTTCCTCTATCCCTTAGGACTTTCCAGATCATCAATTATTCTCACTCTCTCCTGCTTCCCAATATCAATTCTTAGTTAACCAGTTCAACTCTACAGTAGAGCCTACTCTCAACTAACCTATTCCTTTGTCCTATCACTGGTTACACTTTGCCAAATCCTAACTCTCTAGTACTCCCATTATCTTCCCCTTCCTCTTCTCTTCGCACTTGGCTGAACAGAGCTGGAGAAAGTCATACAATTCTGTTGACCATGTTTATTACCAAATTGTGTTATATAATTTCAACTGCCCTCACTAAGGAAGGCAAGCCTTCTAATCTTCTCAATTTATTCTCTATCTCAAACTTCACAATAATTGTTATAAACCTGTTCTTTCCTCAGCCCTCTCATGATACCTCTTCCTTCTACTTTCTCAAGGGAGTGCCTCATCTCATACTTTAGCACAAATATTGAGATCATTAACAAAGACTTTCTTCTCTCCTCTTCATCTCAGAAACTCTTGACATCATACCCCTCTATCTCTTCCTTTACTATAGTTGCTGATGAAAATATAGTCCTTCTCATCAAAGTCAATCCTTCCACATGTACCCTTGATCTCATTTATTCCCATCTTCTTCAGTATATGCTCCCACTCTCTTTTCTCTGGACCCAGATAATGGTCCAGATTCTACTTCTGGGTTGAAAGAAGAATGTGATCATTGGCAAGGATTAAGTAGGATCAAAGAGACTTGGGAAAGAGTTAAATCCAAGAAGAAAAAGGAAAAAAGTGTTGACAAAACAAGAGAAGTTGGCAAAAGAAGTAAGAAAAGAATTGAAACAATGAAAGGGTAAAGTAAATTGATAGAGTGGCTTGGTAGGCAGAAAAATAGATAAAAACAGGTAAGAGATTGATGTAAAACTGAAGGGAAAGGGGGTAGGGTTGCAGAGTTGCTATTGAGACTAAAGAAAGAAAGTAGAGTAGGATTTGCCAGTTATTAAAGGGCAGAAAAAAGTTTGGGTATAAAAGTTTTGACAATGTGCTTGGAGTTCAGGTCTAAAGGCCGACCAAAAGTTAATAGAAAACAACGCAGAATATATTTTGAAGAGTAGGAGAAATTGTTCAATCACTTGCACTAAGGGTTTGATTTTTGTTATTTTTGCCACAGCCTAGTGAGTTATCTGAATTAAAGAGATAAGTTGATTTCTTTCCTGAAGAAGAAAGTGGAGGTATTCAAAAGAAAATTTTTACATACTCCGGAATATAAAAAGAATAACATCTTCCTAAAGTAAAGAGTAGTGTGACATCAATGAGGAAAAGGAGAATCTAGGGTAAAGCAGGGTAGATGACTCTTGTTTGGATAATAGGTAGTGAAAAAGTGTTACACAAATTTCAAAGAGAAGGGGAAAAGAGATCGCTGTACAATTAGACCTTTAAAAAACAGATTTGAAACTTACCAAAGAGAAGAAAATTGAATGCTCTGAGAAGGGAGAAGTTTATTGTCCTTCCAAAAAAATGATAGAGTGGAGACATTGAAGCTAGCAGGTTAGAGATCGTCTACTTATTGTTGTTATAGTTTGTCCTTCATTTTCAAAGAGACCCAATGACATCACAGGGTTATACCTTGACTCATACATGAATTGGATTTAAATGAGTCAGTTACACAAAGTCATCAGCCTCCCTCTCTCTTATAGAGTCATCAAAAACCAGTGACAAGACAAATTCCAAGACAACTGGTAAGGTTCCAAGATACAGTAGATGACTTTGGCTTCTATACACTCCACAGCACCTTCATGGCCATTAGAAAAAATTATTCTAATCTGCCCATGCCACTGGGGTAAGTCTTCACATGTTTGGGGTAGACACCCCCATAACTCCCTGATGGGTTTGAGGCCTGCTTCAGTTCTTCATCCAAGACAGTTTACTAAGGTGTGGCCACTGTGCAGAACAGAGGGATGGGTAGATAGCAAAGATGGATGAGCAGCCCCCAAAAGGGCTTGGGAAGCCCTCACACCAGAGGTATTCGTCCTCCTCAAATGCCACAAGCACCCCACCCAGCAAGAGCATCCAGTAAGAGTCAGAAGAAAGAAGAAAAGAACAGTCGTAGTTGGTTATTCCATTTTCAGGGGCAAGGGGGCCTATTAGTCAATCTGGTAACTGCTTATAGGTGGGGAAATAATAGAAATGCGAGGCAGAAGTGATCACTCTGTCATGGAGATTGTTATAAAGAAGGAGAAGAAATCTGAGTCCAATCTGCTCCTTAAATTTTGGGAAACACAATTCCAGAGAGTTCAGAAGGAATATAAGGAAAAAGAGGTAAGATCCCATGAAAGATAATGCATCAGAGCAAGTTAGGAAAGATAGTTGGCATTCAAGAATGAAAATTTGAAGACAACAAAGGAGAGCATTTCCAATGAGGAGAAAAAAATAAAATTTGTGTAAATATATAAATGTAGGTGCTAACGGAACTCACCAACCAATTCAACAAATCAAACGAAATATTATTTGTAAAAAGCATTTGGCACATAGTAGGTACTATATAAATACTTATTCTCTTCATCCTTCCCCAACCAAATTAATTTTTAAAAAATCTGTAGAAGGTAAAATCAAAGCCAGATAACAAAGAATAAATATAATTATTGTAGCATAATTCTGCAAAAAAAATAGCTTCAGGAATGTGAAAATTGACAATGAACAGGGAAGAAAAGGACAACAATAAAAGGTGATGGTGATTACATTAGGAGACAAAAATGGATCGAATAACTGGTATCATCTTTGATTGAGGTCATTGGGATGGTGATACCTAACAACAGAGAGCAGGAAAAGCTGTCCAATTTTATTGTTTCTGTTTTCTCTAATGAAGAGAATGACCTGTAAATCATTAAGCCAAAAATGATTCCCAAAATAAGTAAGGGGATAGCAAGAGAAAATCTAGCTATGCTTAATGAATTAAAGTTACTTGGCCCTACTTCCTAGACCACTGAAAGACCTGCCAGATGTGATTGTTGAGCCACTGTCAGTGAGAGGTCATGGAAAATGGGAGGGGTCCATAAGATTAGAGAAGGAGCAATGCCCTTATTTTCCAAAAAGGCAAGTCAACAAACATTTAAGCAGCACCTACGATGTACCATACACTGTGATAAGGACTGATTGGGGTGAGAACAGTTTGTAAACTATAGACCAATGAACTTGACTTACATTCCTGGGAAAATTCTAGAATGGATGATTAAATAAAAGGTTGGTAAATATGTAGGGAAGGAAACAGTTATTACAAAGACCCAATATGGCTTTAGCAAGAAAAGGTCATGCCAGACTAACCTCATTTCCATTTCTAATAGGATGAGTAAACTAGTAGATGAAGGGAATACTGCGCATATTGTTTAACTAGATTTTAGCAAAAGCTTTCATAACATACATCATGCTGTTCTTTTGCAGAAAATAGAGAGATATGAATTAAGGGAAAATATAATTAGTTGGATTTAGAACCGATTGGATGGCTGGACTCCAAGAGCAGATGTTAATAGTACAATGTCAATGGGGCAGGAGGTTTCCTCTCAATTGAAGTATCCCAGAAATCTGATTGGCATTGTGCTGCTGAACATCTTTAGTAATGGCTTCAATAAAGGCATAGATGGCATGCCCACCAGACTTGTGGATGGCACAAAGCAAAGAGGGATAATTAACACATTGGATGACTAAGTCAAGATTCAGAAAGAATTGTGGCAGCTAAGTGGCACAATGGATAGAGCACTGGCCCTGGAGTTGGGAGGATCTGAGTTTAAATCCAGCCTCAGACACTTGACACTTACTAGCTGTGTGGCCCTGGGCAAGTCACTTAACTTCAATTGCTTTGCCCCCAACAAAAAAAAAATACAAAAAGAATCTTAGGCTATATTTAATAAGATATAATTCAATAGGGATAAATATCAAATCTAATACTTAGATATAAAAAATACATCTTTCCCAAGGATAAGATGGGAGAAGTAGATTAGACAGCAATTGTTCTAAAAATAACCTGGGGGTTTCAGTGGCCTATAAGTTTAGTATGGTGTAGCAGGAAAAAGGCTAATGCAATCTTGGACTGTATGAAGAGAAACATGGCTTCCAGGAAGAAGAATATGGTGGTCCTTTTGAACTCTCCCTTTATCAGATACCAATCTGCATAATCATCTATCCAATCTGAAGTGTCAGTTTCAATTGTAAGCACAATAGCTTAAGAAGGACATTGATAAACTGGAGAATGTTTGGGGGAGGACCACAAAGATAATATAGGGTGTTGATAGTATAATATGTAAGGAAGGAGGAACAGGTCTCATTGGTGAGTGGAATTGGGGGAACACAATAATTGTCTCCAAGTATTTAAAGATTTTTGGACCCAGAAGGAAGAACCAGAGGTAGTACCATGGATAGAATGCTGGACCTGGAGCCAGGAAGACCTCAGTTCAAATCTAGCCTCAGACATTTACTACCTATATAGCCCTGAGCAAGTCACTTCTATTTGTCTCAATTTTCTCAACTATAAAATGGGAATAATAATAACACCTACCTCACAGGGTTGTTGTAAGGATCAAATGAAATTCTTTGTACCAGTGATTAGCGCAGTGACTGGCACATAATAGGTACCCTTCCCTAGGACTGATAGAAAGAATTTTCAAAGAACTAAATTTAGCCTTCCTAACAGTTAAAACTGTCATCAAAAGGGGAATGGACAATCTTGAGGAGTGGGGTGTCCCCCTTCCTAGGAAGTCTTCAATATGAGGCTGGATGATCACTTGTCAGATAGATTGTATGGATGATTCCTTCATCATGTGGTTTGAACTAACTAGATGGTCACCAAGATCTCTTCCTACTCTTGATTTTGTGATAGAGAAATAGATAGACACATAGATAGATAAATAGATACTATATATAAAAATAGATAGGTATGGATATCTATCTATGTAGATGCATAATTATCTATCTTTATCTATTAATATATCTATAATTATATATCTATTTATCCATAAATAATACGTGTGTGTGTGAGAGAGAGAGAGAGAGAGAGAGAGAGAGAGAGAGAGAGAGAGAATGTGTGAGATAGAGGGAAGAGAATATGGAATAACAAATAGTCAAACAGTCTTGCCTTTGCCACACACTAGATGTATGACCGTAGGCAAGTCACTAAATTTCTCAGCAACCTAGTCTGTTCTTTAAGACCCTAATTTGCAGAGCATGTACTGATCTTCATTGATGAAGAGATTTTCCTCAATGAGACTTACTACTGAAGGCTGGTAAATAGAGATGGGGATAGGGATAGACAGAGCTAGAGAAAAAGATATAGTTATGTAGAAATGAATGAATGAAAAAACATTTAAGCATTTACTGTGTGCCAAACACTGTCCTAAAAGCTAGGGAAAAGAAAAAGCAAGACTTTCTTCTCTCAAAAAGTTCACATTCTAACTGGGGAAGACAACACAAGAAAGATATTTGAGCTGCAGAGCAAATGGAAAGTCCCAGTGGAGCTCAGTTTACACTAGTAGGTCAGATGAAATTGCTAACGGTCCTTACATAAAGTTGGTAAGGACATAGATATAAATTTAATGAGATGGATTGGTACCTCGGACAGATACTGCAATTGGACCAAGATGTGGGTTTGGCAATGAACACCAGGAGAGGAGATTGAATTGCCTTTCGGAAATGATAAAGTTGCTTTAAATGATTCTGAACTTTCCCTGAAACAAAGCTTCATCTTTAAAATAGTGTTATACCAATATAGCTGTATGGCTAGGAGCCACAGAACATTATAATCTCAGAAGAATTAAAGATAAAAATCACTCAAAGGACAATGGAGAATCAAATATTGGGCATGAGCAGACTGTAATACATCACTAATAAAGAACTGTAGTAAAAAATGCCATAAAAAATACACTAAGGGGAAAAAATATGGGCTGATCACAGGGTATTAGGGATAATGGAGAGACCACCCACGGTAATGCCCATAGAAAATAAGGATGCCTCCCTACCCTGCAAAATGGGTGGACCTCTAGAGGCAAACATTGGGGAGGATATGGATAAGAATTACACAGTAAGAGGTGGGAAAAGAAGAGGAAAGCAATGAACATTTATTAAGTGCCTACTATGTGTCAGGCACTTTGGAGCTGTGAACTGAATGATTGGAGGAACCATCCACACAAATGATCTCATAAATTCACTTGAGTATTTTAAAAATGAGAACATTGAATAGAAGCTCTGATTAGTGCCTTGACTAAGGTCACCCAGTTAGTAGGTAAACAGAATCAAAGCTAGAACATAGATTTGAAATTAAGTGAATCAAGGATAGAACATATATTTGAAATGAACAGAATTGAGGCTAGAAAAATAGACTTGAAACTAACATTATCTAAGCTAGAACATAGATTTGAAGAAGCCTATTAATCCTTTAAGTAAATAGCAATTAAGGGTATTTGCATTTTTGACACTGATCTTGTGTACTAGGCCTAACAAGTTGGGACGCCTATCCAGAATATTTCAGATCAGGAGGTGGCCCCAAACCCTTTCCACCTTGCAAAATTCCCCTTTTTTCATAATTCTAGGGTGAGCTAGCATTCCTCCTTCAGTTGGGAAAGGCCTTAGGCTTTGATCAAACTTCAAGGTATTTTTGTCTTTGCCATAAGGTCAAGGATGTTAATTAGAAAAAGACAAAATGGAAAAACTATTAGCTAAATGCATTGCTCCAAGTCAACCAAGCATTCACAATCCTCCTGTCACCTCCTAGGACATGATTCTCCCCTGGTGATGGCTGGTGGGATGTCTTCACAGGGCTGCATGCAGCACCCATCATCCACCTGCATGCCCCTGGGGCTAGAGAAGCCTTTGGCAGGAAAGATGCCTTCCCCCTACTGTACTTCCTTCTTAATTAAAAAAACACTTTGAAAGTAAAATTATACTGTGGTAAGAATAAACAGCAAAACAATAGCTATGATTAATCTGTCAGAGACTTGTATAATGTGATGCTAATAGGAAGAAATAAATTCCTGCTGAATATCAAAGTCATCCTTTCACATGGAGAACTTTTAAAATTAGAATGCCTGTAAATGAATATACATCAGAAAAGCCTTAGCTAGAACGTTGCCTCTTCTGAGGGAAACAAGAGAGGACGGTCTGAGGACATCACTGCCTCAGGGAATAGTTGAACAGCAGAGTGTAGGTTCTCTCTCTTCTCTTGACTGGATGGTAGGCATCCCCCAGGAAGCACTAACCCAAAGCAGATGGGACTTTGTCACAAGTCACTGAAATGAGGACAAGAAAGATATCCACAATGGAAAAGGCAAATTTCCTCCCTGCAGCAAAGAAATCTCCAATATCATTTCCTTTTAGAAATTATTATGGTGTTCTTTATCAACTTGCTATCACAAGGAGTTTAGATGCAACCGCTAAAGTCTCATCCATATCTTGGGTTTGCCTTTCTCTCTAGTCTCCCTGGGGGTGAAAGCCAAACTCTTTCTAGAATGATGACAGCCCCTATGATCATACTGTGTGCCATGTCACTACTGGTCCTCCCTGTCCACCCATTCCCTATCTCTACCATGCCTCTCCACTGTTTTCCCTAAGTGAAAGAATTTCTAGTGACTCTACTTACTAAGTTCATCTCAAACTCTTTACATTTTATTCTATACTGTTCTACTTTTTAGGTTAATTCATTTAATTTTAGGATATCTCATTTCACTTAAACTCTTCATGTGAACATTTGAAACATACCCATGGACCTAGCCAACATGTTTACTGGCTTGAGAAAATGTAGTAGAAAAGAATGGACTGTTTTGATCAGTAATATGGCAAAGTTGGAAGAACGTTGAGCTAAAAAAAAAAGTCAGATATCCTAAATCATAGAACTTTGGAAGAATTCTTAAAAGTCATTATGCTCAATCCCATTCTGTAGACACAAATCAATTCCTTCTGAAACTTTCTAGCCAACCAGTAAAGAGTGATCAAAATTCCTCTTGAAAACTTCTGGAAATGAGGAATTCTGTAATCCAATCCAAGCCAAGCCAAGACAATGAATAAGCATTTATTAAGTGCCTATTCTGCTCCTTCACCCTCCTTGCCATTTCCCCACCCCCTCTTTTCCGGCTACTGCTTTTGTTCCATATTCTAGGAGGAGCTAAGTCACTAGGCTCTATACTCCATGGGACCATGAATCATGATTTTCACTCCATTTTCTTGCCTTTCTCTAAGCATACCCCCCTTCACCCTTCCACTTTTTTCTGAGTACTGCTATCAAATTATCACTATCCTAGACTCTTGACTGAATATATTAACTGACTCCTTTATTGTTGCATATATCATCTTTATGACTTTCCAGACTGCCCTTCTCTGACCATCAACCTCTTCTATGTATTTCTGACATTAGAATTCAAACTCTTTGAGGGAAGGGATTATCTTCATTTTTATATTTATATCTCCAGCCATTGAACAATGCTTGGAATATAATAAGTAGTTATAATAAAGCTTTTCATTCATATATATTGTGTCTGACACCATGGTAGCCCATAGAGATACAATGACAAAAGTAAAATCAGCCCTGCCCTGAAAGAGCTTATATTCTATCAAAGAAGATAACATGAATTTCTATTATGAGTATATGCAAAATAGATATAAGGCACTGTTGTAGGGAAAGGCTACTATATATATAGTATATGTATATATATATATATATGTATGTGAGTACACATATATAGTGTATGTGTGTATGTTTTTATATATAGTTTAGTATATATATATTTTATATAGTATATATTATATATATAATAGTTGGGAAGATCAAGAAAGTCTCCACTTAGAAGGGAAAGCTTGAGCTGAATTTTGAAGAAAAACAGTACAAACATAAAAACAAAGATCAGAAGTAGAATTTGTTAGGGAAAGTATATGTCTGTGTATGTATGTATGTATGTGTATATAAACATGTGTTTATCTATATTTCTATATAAATAAAATCCACACTTAATTGTAACCTGCTGGGGAGACAGGGAAGAACTAAGTAAAAACTGCAGAGCAGAAAACAAAAGAAAACGAACAAGAAAGCAAAGCAAAGATGAAAAGCTCTCAACACAATCTGCAGTACTTATTACATAGGTCTTCTTGAAATGGAAATTTATTACTATGTATTTTGAATCCTCTCTTACACTCTGCTGTGCACCTGACATGCTTTTTTTTTCTTTTCTTATTATGTATTTAAGTTTCAGTAATAAAAATAAATAAAAAGCTCATTCAGGCAAAAAAAAAAGAAAGAAAAAGAAAAGCAGCGATCTTGAGAGGTGGATGTTATGAGGGAGAAAATTCCAGGCACAGAATACAATCAGCAAAAATAAATAGAGACAGGAGGGCAAATGACTTATCTAGGGAACACAGAGTAGACTTATGTGTTTCTGCCCACTGTAAGGGCAATATACACAAGCACACCATGAAGGCCATTAATTCTGTAACCATCAGGGATTCTTAACTTGGAGTTCATGAACTTGCTTTTTAAAAATGTTTTGATAACTCCATTTCAGTATAATTGGTTTTCTTTTATAATCCTATCCATTTTATTTTAAATATTTCAAAACATTATTCTGAGAAGAGACTCATAGGCTTCATTCACTAAATTGCCAAAGGATTTCATAACACAAAACAAGTCAAGAAGCCCTGCTTTAAAGCATGAGGATCTTAGCAAGTTCACTCAGCAAACTGAGTATGTCTGATGTGTGAGAGAATATTGAGAGATGTGGGAGACAAGATTTTAATTCAAATAATGACAACAATAATAATAGCTAACATTGCCATATTATTTCACTTGGTCCTCACAACAAAGCTGGGAGATAGGTACTATTATTATCCCCATTTTACAGATGAGGAAACTGAGGCAGACAGAATTTAAATGACTTGTCCAGGCTCACACAGCTAGTATCTGAGTCCAGGTTTGAATTCAAGTCTTCCTGACTCTAGGCCTGGTACTTGATCCACTGTGCCACCAGCTGCCTATGTATATGTGTATTCAGTCATGCCAGTTGTATCTGATTCATTTGGCAAAAATTCTAGAGTGGTTTGCCATTTTATAACTGAGGAAACAGGGGTTAAGTGACTTACCCAAGGTCACACAGATAGTTAAGTGTTCAAGGCCAGATTTGAACTCAGGAAGATGAAGTCTTCTTGACCCCAGGACTGGCAGTCTATCCACTATGGCACCACCTAGCTGCTCTGGAGATGTACATAGTTATCTGCATATCATCTCACCACTAAGAACACCATCTACTTGATTGCAGGGTATCTGCTTTTTTTTTTCTTTTTTTTTTTTGTATACTCAATACTTAGCACAAAACTTGGCACATAGTAAGTGCTTAATAAATGCTTTTTGACTAACTGAGCACTTTACAAACTACAAAGCCCCACAGAAAGGAGAATTATCATTTCCTGGTATATGGTATAGCAGGATTTAGAATCCTTAGAAAGTCACTTAAACTATGTGACCTTGGGCAAGTCATTTAACCCCATTGAGCCTCAATTTCCTCATCTGTAAAATAATGTTATGGAAGATGGGTCAGATAATCTCTAAAGTCCCTTAGATCTCTAAATATTATGACTATTATGGGTTACATAAAAACATGTGAAAGCCACATTCATTTGGGTTATATGTGTAACATGTGCCTAGTGTGTAATCCACTTTTCATGCAATGCCACAGTAGGTTCATAGACTGCTAGTGCCAGAAGGGACCTGAAGGATCTTCCAGTACAATGTCCCCACTTTACAGAAGAGAAAAGCCAAGGTCCAAAGCAATGAAACTACTTTTCAGAGCTCACTAGTAGGTGGCAAAATTGGAAATAGAAACCAAGTCTTCTTCCTGAAAATTCAGTATTCTCTCAACTAGAGATAACTTGAGTACTCAAAGTGAATTTAGTAACTTGGAAGCCCAAATGGCTAGTTTGTTTAGGAATTGAGATGGTTGCCCCATAGCAAATGCTACACCAGCTCTGGTGGACATTCAAAAATGTTCATTGCAAACCAAACTTGGTTGAGTAGTCTGGACTAGTCTAAGGAAGAATCCTCATCAGAGTTGGTAGTTGGAGTGGAGAGCATGGGTCAGTTCCGGAGGGAAAAGAATGTATGGATTAACCAAGGTAGCATGGTGCAGTCTATTAGACACTGGACTTGCAGTCAGGAAACCTGGGTTCAAATCCATCTCAGAAACTTATCCTCTGTGTGACCTTAGAAAAATCACTTGTTCTCTTGGGGCCTCAATTTCTTCTTCTGTGGAATGCACAGGCTTGGCCCCAATGACCTCTAATTCCTTTTCATTTCTAAATCTGTGACCCTACAATTCTCCCCAATCTTTGGCCTAAGTTAAGTATTCTTTCTCTTAATCTTCATTCTGGCATACTATAAATTATGTTCCAATAGAACATACACTCCTTGAGAGCAAGACACTATTTTCTTTGTCTCTCCAGGACCCAACATGGTTCATTTCACATAGTAGGTACTCAATAAATGTTTGCTGATTTGAGTTGGTCTGAATTTCTGATGAATTCTTCTAGGTTACCAGGAGATATTTTTTTCACTGTCCTTGGGGAGTATGGTTGGCAGTAGGAAAAATAATCTGTCATTTTTGTGAAAATTCAATCAATAACACTTATTAAGCACCTACTATGTGCCAGGCAATGTGCTAAGAACTGGGAATACAAAAAGAGGCAAAAGATCATCCCTCCCCTGAAGGAACTTACATTCTAATGAAGGAGACAAGAAGCAAACAAATATATACAAAACACGCTATATACAGGATAAATGGGAAATAATTAAGAGTGAAGGCACTAGAATCAAGAAGGGTTGGGAAGGTTGGTACTAGAGAAAAACCTGGCACTATGCGAAAATTTGGGAAGATATTTCTGTGCTTCACACATATATAGTGAATGGATCATATTTTCCCATCTTTGCTGGCAGATCACCACCAAACCTCCTGTTTTAAATAGCTTGTGCACTTTGTTCTGGCCTTCTGGAATGAAGAACTAGGCAGTAGCTTAGTGCTAAGGGGAAGTGTTGCTGTTGACAGGGACCTAACCGGCTCCAGGCTTCTGAATCCTTCAGAAATAACAACAATTACTGTGCGTTCTACATTTCCCCCTGCGAGTCAGCAAATGCTTCAGCTGTTGGTTATTTTGATACCCTAGATAAAAGCTCTTTCAAGAAAATCTCATACAGAAAAATACCCTTGGCATGTTTGCACTGTCCTTTTTTGCCCCAACTTTCTAAAGACGTTGGACAGTTATCGATACTGCTTCCTGGCTGCTAGCCAAGGGTGGAGAGATGTTTCTGGAAATGAACCCAGCTGGGGGGCATTTCCATTTTTATTCTTCATGGAAGACTGGAAAGGAAAGGGGGATGGGCAGGTCCAACTCTAAGATAAAGAATCAAAGAATCTTAGAATTCAAAGGGATCTTAGGGGTCATCTAGTCTAACCCTCTGCCAGATGCATGAATCTGTCCTAAAACCTCCCTGTCAAGGGGTCATCTAGCTTCTGATTGAACACTTCCAGGCACAGGGAGTTAGCTAACTTAGACCATTTGCAGATAACTCCACTTATTAGAACTTTCTTTCCTACATTCAGGGATGTAGTAAGGCTTAAATGAGATAATGCATGCAAAACAATTTGAAAAGCCAATTAGTTAATACATATTTCAGCACTTCTCATGTGTCAAACTTTGTGCTAAGAGCTATATAAATGACAGTTAATAGTACTGCTGGTGTTGGTGGTAGTAAGAGTAATGGGAGTAATTAGTAGGAGTAGTGGGAATAGTGGGAGTAGAGGTGGTGGTAGTGGTAGTACTAGTACTAGTAGTAGTAGTAACCTACAGTCACCTCTGTCAGACCTCCAATTTGGTGATGATTTCATTTCCTGAGCCTCATCCACTGCTCCTGGACTCAAACAATATTTATAGAGCAACTCAAGGGTATGCTAGTAAAATCTTCACAACCAGGATCTCTGGGTGGGGAAAAAGTATGCCCACATACTTCTAAGTTTAATTTGCATTATTAGCACTTTCTTAAATCTGGACAATCAACAAAACAATAAATCAAACACTGGTTTAGGTGATTGCCATTTTCTAAGGTATGAAAGGCCATACTGAAAATTTAACAGTTGCCTCTCACAAGCTAGTTAGAATTTAATTCCAGCATATCTCTTCTATATTTCAAGCTAAAACATGACTTGTTGTAACTTCTACCCAAGACCCTAGATCTGTCCTCTGACAGCACCTACTCCATCTGCCACCTCCTGTCTAAGCAGTCCCAGTTCCTTTAATGAATTTATATGACTTGGTTTGTATGACATGGTTCCAAGACTCTTAACAACTGTGTCACTCTCTTCTGGACCACTACAGTTTGCATCATCAGCCCTGTTAAGATGTGGTTCCCAAGAATGAACACAAATTCAACAGATGGTGTCTGACCAGGACAGAGTTGCACTGGAACTATTCCCTCCCTCATTCTGAATGCTGTCCTTTTACTGCAATTATATTAGGTTGGAATGTGTGTGTGTGTGTGTGTGTGTGTGTGTGATCTGTGTTACACTGTTGATTCCTATCCAGCTTGCTAAGCTACATCCTTCACAGAGGAAATTCCATCAAATCACATCTCACCCATTTTTTATTTTTAGCACAACTAATGGTTTGAAGTTAAGTACACTAGTTTTCATTTATCCCCATTCCATTTTATCTCGTTCGATTTGGTCTGTGATTCCTCCTTAACATGCATTTTTTCTTTATCCAAATCATTAATTTTATTCTGCTATTTCTATCAGATATGTTCCTTTTGCTATATTTCAGACAGGAATCCTATCCTATCAAGTCTCAGGGATTCCTTAGAAGTTGTATTTGTCTCTCTGTGTTAAAAGTTCAAATCCATTTCATTTATTCCCAATTTTCTACCCACTTGTATACAGTTATCTAGAACTATGAATATTACTTCCAACATTTTCCCCAGTTACACTCATACATTTCTGGGCACTGTCTTTACTGTAATCCTTTGTATGATATACGTGATGTCATCTCCCAATGTTCCATCCCCAGTTTCAATTAAAAGCCCCCTTGATTTGACTGCTATTGTTCAGTCATTTCAGCAGGGTCCAACTCTTCATGACCTCATTTAGGGTTTTCTTGGTGAAGATACTGGAGTGGTTTGCCATTTCCCTCTCCAGCTCATTTTATAGATGAAGAAACTAAGGCAGACAGGGTTAAGTGACTTGCCTAGAGTCACATAGCTAGTAAGTGTCTGAGCCCAGATTTGAACTCAAGAAGAGTCTTTCTGACTCCAGGCCTGGCACTCTATCCACTATATCACCAATTAATTATGTTAAGTCTCCCAGGTGTGGCTGACCTGGGCTCAAATCTTCTGGAAACAAATCCCATGGATTTGTCAATGTGTGTCAATGACATTATTAGTTTTATTAGTCTTCAGCAGTTATTAATGTCATTCTATTCAAGTATCACAAAACCTCATATTTGGGAGGGAATTTAGAAACCATTAAATACCATCTGTACTTGACCAAAAATCTCTCTAACATCTGCCACAAGCTGTCTTGAAGACCTCCCAGTGAAGGAGAACCCACAACCTCCTGCTGTAGGCCATTCTACTTTGAGATAGTTCTAACTGTCAGGAGGTTTTTCTTTATACCAAACCTAAAATTGTCTTTATGCAAATTATCCTCATTGTTCCTGCTTTACCCTCTGGGGACAAACAGAAAAAAAATTCTCTTCTGCAATTTAAAACAGTTAGAGTCAGCTCTTTTGCCCCCCAAGCCTTCTCTTCACTAGTTTAAACATTCTTAGTTTCTTCAACCTGTCTTCATGCCCCATGGTATTGAGGGCTTTTGCAACCTAGTTGCCCTTTCTTTATCTTCTGTAGTTTGTCAATGTCCTTTCTAAAACGAGGTATGCAGAAATGAACAGAGTATTACAGATGTGGCCTGAGTACCACATCGGAGCAGAGTACCACCACATAATCTCTCTCCCGTATGCCTGATAAAAGACACATCCAAGACATACAAGGCAATGGGCCAAATTTATAAGACTGCAAACCATTCTTTGCTAGATAATGGTCAAAGGATATGAATAAGAAGTTTTCAAATGAAGTTATTCAAATTTGGGGGAAAATGCTCCAAATCAATAATAATCAGAGAAGTTCAAATTAAAGAAACTCTAAGGCTTTATATCTTTATATCTATCAGACTGACAGATTGCAAAAGAGGAAAATGATTAGTCCTGGAGGCATTGCAGGAAGACAGACTTTACTACTGAGCTATTGGGGGTGGCTAGGTGGTGCAATGGAAAGAGTGCCAGACCTGGTGTCAGGAAGACCCGAGTTCAAATCTCGCCTAGGACGCTTACTAACTGTGTGACCCTATGCAATTCCCTTAACCCTGTTTGCCTTAGTTTCCTCATCTGCAAAATAAGTTAGAGAAGGAAATGGAAAACCATTCCAGTTTCTTTGCCAAGAAAACCCCAAATGGGGTCACAAAGAGTTGAGTAGGACTGAACAACAACTGTACTATTGGTGGAACTTTGAATTGGTCCAGTCAGAAAGGAACTTTAACTATGCCACCAAAATTACTGAAATGTGTATACCCTTTGACTCAGCTATAGCATTACTAAGCTTATACTCCAAGAAAATCAAAGAAAGAGGAAAGAGGCTTATATGTTTAAAATAATTAAATGTATATTAATCTTTTTCATAGTAGTCAAAAATTGGAAGCTAGGATGGTTTCCTATTGGGGAATGGCTAAACGAATTATGATAATGGAATGGAATGGAATATTAATGCACCATAAGAAATGATGAAATGAACAGTTTCAGAGGAAACTAGGAAGAGCTCTATGAACGAATGCAAAACAAAGTGAACAGAGCTAGGAGAAGTATTTATACAATTCTAAAAACACTATAGAGTGTTTATAAAGTCAAAAACTTTAGAATTCTGATCAATACAAAATGAATCATGAGTCCAAAATAAGAAAGATAAAATACATAACTCACCTTTTCACAGAGAGGTAACAAACTTAAGATGCAGAAAGAGGTATGCTTTTTTCTTTTTTTTTTTTTTTAAAGACATATACTTTTGAACATGACCAATGTAGACATTTGTTTTAACTGACTGTGCAGTTTTGTGTGTTCTGGGGGCTTTAAAAAATGTGCTCAGTGGGGGCCCTGGAGTCAGGAGGACCTGAGTTCAAATCCAGCCTCAGACACTTGACACACTTACTAGCCGTGTGACTTTGGGCAAGTCACTTAATCCCAATTGCCCTCCAAAAAAAAAAAGGAAAAAAATGTGCTCAGTGGGGAGGGTAGGAGAAAGAACAGATTAATAAAAAAGAAAAAAAAACAGTAAAAATGAAGAATATTCATGCTATGACACACCACATTTATTTACATTTAATTTATTGTTATGCAATAGTGAATAGTAATTTCAGCATATTGCCTTAATATGTCAGGACTGCCATTTATATGACTATTATTGGGAATGAATGGAGAATATTAATTGAAAAAGATAACATGTTAAGTAGATACATCTGTATTTTAAAATCATTTTATTGTTAAGACATGCTGTATAATTAAAATAACATTTTAAAAAGAAAAAGAATAAGAAAAAAACTTATGTAATAAGTTCCACATGTTAGTTTGTAGACTAGTTTATTTTGTTATTTGTGTTTCTCTTGGTGGCTATATTTATATATCTTTCTTGTATTTCAGTTACAGAGTGTTTGCAAAGTAAATAATCTACTCATGTCTATGGGTTGGGTTTTTTGTTTATTTGTTTTGATTTTGCTTTTAGTAGGTGTGTTTCAAATATCACTCTTTTATTAAACATCAGTCTTTTTAAATTGATGGTTAGGCCCAGGTTTGCAAGGTATGCCACCTTCAATTGTATCTTGAATTCCTTGTTTCTTCTGAATACATTATTCCACTCATTTTTTGTATTTCTGGTTGATACAGAAGAGTTTTGTCTTAATTTAATATCCTATCATTTATATCGGAAGGTCTTTCTCCTTGTCACTTGCAGAATTCACTGTTTGTTATTGAATTCGTTTTATTTAAGTACTATATGTCTAAGAGTTTGCAGCATAGGTTGCTTTTTTCTCTTCTTCAGATGATCTATGGTTTCTTTTGATTGGCATTGCTTTCTATAATCTCTTGTATTTTCCTATAATTTTCATGTATAATTTCTTTCATTATAATGTTTATGGCTTAGTTGTTTTTGTTTTTGTTCTTACTTGCCACACTCCTCTCAGAGACCCATGATCCTTAGGTTGTCTCTACATACTTGAGACAATATGAGATGATCAAATGTTTCACAAAATTACATTTCTTGTTGCCTTTGGGTCCATGATACAATAACTATCAACTCCTTTATCTCCATAAAAGAATTAATGAGCTATGTTTTCATTTATTTGCAACTTCTTTTATTCTGATTTTATTTATAATAAAAATTCAATATTCATATAATTCATTTCCTCTGCCAATATGGCAATTCATTGATGAACAGACAGAAATCTCATATTTAGAATGCCAATAGATGCATGTGTGTGCGTCTTCTAAAAACTATAATTGGTGTCACTTTATGCCTCCCTTTCTACCCCTCTACCACCATCATTACAGACTCAGATAGGAAGAAAGGAGGGAATAAACAAATATTAAATGCCTACTAAGTGCTATTGTTTATTCATTTCAGTCATGTCTGACTCTTCTATGTTCTGGGCACTGTGCTAAGTGCTTCACAATATTAGCTTATTTGGTCCTCACAGCATCAATAACTCTATGAGGTTGATGTTATCATCACCTCTGTTTTATAGTTGAAGAAACTGAAGTAGACACAATTAAATCATTTGCCTAAGGCCAGTTATTGTTTTCAGTCATGTCCAATTCTTCATGACTTCATTGGGGTTTTCTTGGCAAAGATACTAAAGTAGTTTACCATTTCTTTCTCCTGCTCATTTTACAGATGAAGAAACTGAGGCCAACATGGTTAAGTGACTTGCTCAGGGCCATATAGCTAGAAATTGTCTGGGGCTAGATTTGAACTCAGAAAGATGTCTTCCTGATTCTAGGCCCAACACTCTATCCACTGTGCCACCTAGCTGCCTAGGGCCATAGAGTTAATAACTGTCTGAGACAGAATTTGAACTCAGGTCTTTTTACCTCCTCTATTCTTTTACTTGCCAGACCCTTCTATCCTTCGTTCTCTTTTGAAGTTTGTCCAAGTAAATGTTCATTGCTTCCATGACACTATCTATCCATCTCATTCTCTGCCCTCCCCTTTTCCTTTTGCCTTCATTATTTCCCAATGTCAGGGTCTTTTCGAGGCCTGGCACTCTATCCACTATGCCACCCTAGCTTCCCCATGCTGCAGTGACTCTATTAAAATGCCCTATCCAACAAGAAATAGAAAATATTGACTCTTTCCAGACAAGTGAAGGAAAAGAGGAGAGAAGAGAGAAAAGCAAACAAGCTAAACAGTTAGGTCAGGCAGGCAGCTGCATTGGCCTTAGGGAAAGGTGACTGGAAACCCAGCTGGGGACTAGTCTCACATCCTGGAGGTTACTCAGAGTAGAGACCATCATCCTCCAAAGCTAACATGATTGCTCAATTGCCCTCATCCCTATCCTCTAAGAAGCAACAGAAACTGGCAATGCCTAGTCACATGAAATAAGGATAGACTGGGGAGATTCCCGTGAACTGAAAATCTTCCGCCTTTTGACTAGAGGCCTGACCCTAGGGCAGTCAAGTCTGGGACTACAATGACTGGTTCAATGTGCTTACCCTCAAGCAACAGACAATAATTGTGCCCAACCATGTTAATGAAAGGGGGAGAGGGAAGAAGGGAATGAGAAAGGGGGAATGAGGGGCTAAAAGTAGATTTTTCCCAGATGGTTGTGACAGACATTAAGGAAAAGGAGCAGGAAACCCAGCTGGCACCAGTCCAGTCACTTGGAGGTTACTCATGGCAGGGACCATGACTGGAAACTCCATGTTTTCTCTACAAAGGGGCTGCAACCAAACCACAGGGGTCTATGACACCAGTATAAGGGGTGGGGACAGAAAATGAATAACATATAATATAATTAAAAAGCTGAAACACCAATGATATCATGAGGGAAAGCGTTACTAAGTGCCAAGATCACAAATATCAAACAGACAAGAAGATACTAAAAACAGAAGGAAAAATGAGTAAAACCACAAAGAAATCAAAGTATGATTAGCAAATATTGCAATATGAAGGAAAGTTAACCAATAGTGCTTGATGAGAAACAGAGTCCTGTTTATTCCCCAGATAGCATGGAAGAATAAGAAAATTCAAAATGGTTGAAAAGAAAAACAAAACCGCATAAAATAAGTTATGAATGAATTTAGCCTTTCAAAAAACAGACCTCTCAATGCAGAAAATGGGGTTCTCAATGCAGAATTTAAAAGCATAATTAGCAGACTAGGAAAATTGAATCTGTGATAGAGAATCTCTGGAAGGAAATAGAAGGATGAAAAAGAGATTGGATTTCCAACAGATAAATTCCAAAATGGAGGAAATTTTGACAGAGGAAAAACAAAAGGAAGCAGATTGTTAGACGTCAAGAACCCATGAATTGTGTATAGACAAGCCAAGGTGACTGGCCTTGAAAACTGGATGGTAACAGAGAAATAGAGGATCTTAGGTCTTCCAGAAAAAAAAAAAAACATGACAAATCAAAAAGCCTGAATTCCATAATGTAGGAAATAGGACATGAAAACTATATGGAACTTAAGAATACAGTCAACAAATCATCTATCAGGAGACACCACAAATTGCTCCCAAAATAAAGCTCCAAATTTCAATGCCCACAATATGTAGTGATCAAATTTAATAATCTCAAAGACAAGCAACAATTTTTGCAAACCACCAGGAGAAAGATTTTCAGATATGATAAAAGAATAATTCTGTAGTTAGGAGAAATCAGAGAAGGGATTGGAAAAATGTATTCCAAAGAGCAATAAAGCTCAAATTGCAACCCCAAACAACATATGCTGCAAACTGAACAAGAAGAAGAGATTTGGGGCATCCCTGAAAAACAGCAACAAAATAGAAGCGAGCAAATTATTTCAACTACAAATACCCCCAAACACAACAAGAAAGATAAATAGGTACAATTATCAGTTGTACCAAGTACACACACAAGAACACATGTGTGTATGTACATATATACATATATACACATATATGTATGCACACATGAGTTATTGTTTTATGGGGGAGGGGAGAAGAAACATTGACTTACAAGATAATAGAACAAAGGATAAATCAGAGGTAAGGGGCTAAAGCTTTCAGGGAAAGTTAAACACTCTGGATAAACAAAGGTGGTTGTTGAATTGATGAATAACGGACTAATTTTCTGATTTCCTCACATATGAATCATTGTCTTTTTGGAGGAAGGAATAGGACAGAAGAGATTGCATAATTGGGAGAAAAAAAAAGTGAGAAACAAGAGGAAATGGGTCATACATCCACCCTAGTTTGTGGTCAGACACTTATGAGATAGAGATTCCCTATAGGCTTTTGGTAATACAGACTACCAGGGCTGGGGGAAGTGTAGCGTCTTGTCCCAGAGGAGTAGGATGAGGCTCAATTAGAAAAATTTGGGGGGAAGGATTCTGTCATTAAACATGTTCCTGATCCCTATATAGTTTTTTATCATCCAAAAATTTTATAAGTATGTCATCCAAGTCTGTAGGTCAAGCTCAGATCCCATTGGTTTTCCCCTGGAGATTTTCCTCCAATCTGCTATCAAGCTATTGATAACTCCTTCATAGACATGGTCATTCAACTAGCTCCAAAGCCACATAACCCTGTTATCATCTTGCCTCCATTTCCAAAAATTTTGTTAAATTCTTTGCCAAGTAAACCACATATACAGCATCATCTTGATCTATCATTCTTAAAATGTTGTTAAAAAGAAAAAACTAAGTTATTCTGGCATGAACTGTACTTGATGGAGTCTCTTTGTGATTACTGTTTCCTATTCTAGATGCTCATAGACCATCCCTTTAAAAATATTCTGCAGAATTCTGCTAGGAATCTTAGCTAAACTTACTGGTCTATAGTTTTCTGAATCTTTCATCTTCCTTCTTAAAAATAAGTATAACAGCCAGCATATGCAATAAGCAAAGTATTGTGTTAGATGCTGTGGAGGGGAGTTGGAAGGGGGGAAAGGATAGCTATAAATTTATTCTATTTATTTATCTATACATTTGTTTATACATTTATTCATCAATTTCAGCATTTATTAAGTGTTAAATTAAGGACACTGTTCTTAATCAAACAGCCAAAGAAAATTCATAGACCCTGAGTGTCAGAGGCAGCTGACTCACAGTAGAGAACTGGGCTTAGAGTCAGGAAGACCTGTATTCAAATTTGGCCCCAGACACTTACTAGCTGTGTAACATGGGTAAGTCACTGATTCTCTTATTTGCTTCAGTTTCCTTAACTGCAAAATGGTGAGAATAATAGCATTTACCTTGCAGAGTTGTTGCAAGGATCAAATGAGATAATATTGGTAAAAGCACTTAGCACAGTGCTTGCACCTTATGCAACCCATATGCGGTATATAATTTTTTTTCCCCATTTCTTTCCCTTGAGGATGAAAAGTGCTGCAGAAAAGGATCCTGGCTTGAATACCCCAACTCTATCTCAAAAGGGTTAGTGTTCAGTGAGCTGAGCACATCTGTTCTTCTCTTAGAGTATTTGTGTTCCATATCCCCAGCTGGATTTGGATATTCTGGTCCAGGAGTCTCAAATGGTAAATATGCTTTATTTGAGCTATCACCAATCCACATGCACTACTATCTAAATCTATGTTTCTCTCAACAAAATTTAAAAGTGTTAATCGACTCACATAGGACGGAATGAAGGGTATCGAGATCCCTTTTATATACTGATGCCTTCAGTCCTGGTTCTAGTGTACCCTCCTGTCTGCATCTTGGCTATCTCACAGGTCAATCTCACGTTGAAGCAACTACTATTCCTTTGGCTTTGAAGTCTTCCTCACCAACTCCTCCCCTCACCATTTCTGTATTCAACAGCTCAAGAAAGAGCAATGAATTTCTATCATAGAGTGCTAGACTTGGAGTAAGGCTGACTGAAGTTGAAATCCCACCTCTTGTCATTGACAGACTTTTACTCATACTTAACTTATCTCTGCTTCAGTTCCCTCATCTGTAAAATGGGATATTATCTACCTCAAAGGGTTACTGTGAATACAAAACACTTGGCTAGCCTTAAAGTGGTATATAAATGTTAACTATTATTATTAATAACAGACATTGAGCCTCACTTACCCAAGTTGTTGTGGCTGGTTACTAATCTCTTCCTTTCCTCCAATGAGTAGCATAATATGACGCCAAATTCCCTCTGTAACTTATCAAATACCTTATGCTTTCCATATGAATTCCCTTTCATTTATGATATTCTGTTTTTCAATGTCAAAAAGAGTAAGAGAACCTGGTTTCGAATCAAGGATGTGCTGGTAAATTTTTAAATACCAGAAAAATAGAGTGGGGAGGGAATGTATGCAGGACACACTTTTAAGTTTAATTTATAGTATTAACATTTTCTCTATCACTTTCTTAAGTCTAGAAATCAAAAAAACAATAAATGCAGCCTCAATTTATACCATTTGCTGATTTCTGAGGGGTAAAGGCTGACTCAGAAAAGTTAGCAATCTTTCTGATTGTAGCACATCCCTGATCCAGTCCTGAGGCTGCTACCCATAGCCTTTGTGACTGAGAGTCCCCTAACGGATCTATGCTTCAGTTTTATGTGGCATTTGGACAATATGATTTCAAAGATCCCTGTTCAACTTTACATCCCCTGAGCTTATACTCTTAGTAGGCTCCACTGATATCTTCCTCCAAGGCCTTGTCATGTCAGAGGGGGAACTCTTAGTTCTTTAAAGGCTATGTTGGTGGAATATAGGCTCTAGTAGATTCTATCAAGCCGAAAGGGCCCCAGATATGAAGCCAGCAATAGATTGTGCCTGTCCCTCAAAGAGAAGGCTTGCTACATTCAGAAAGGTTTATCATCTGAAGAGCATCCAATAAATGATAGTTTTCTTTTAATTTATAAAAGTAAGGGTAGGGAGACAACAATTCACAAAAACTGTCTGTTAACTTTTGGAAGGATTGTGATGTGATACAGTGAAAGGATTGCCAGCCAGATAAAACCACAGATCCTTGAAATACTGAGACAGTTCTACAATAATTTGAGGTCAATAGAGCAAGTGTTTATTAAGTGCCTGCTCTGTGCAGGCTCTGTGCTAGGTGCTGGAGATACAAAGACAAAAAACAGGCCCTGCCTGCAAGGAACTTAGATTCTAATGGGAGAGACAAGGTGTATATTATACATATACACACATGCTGTCTCTTCCTTTATCATCTATTTATGTTTAAGTCTAAATATGTATATGTACATATATATTTATAATATACACATGCATAGAGGTACATATATGTATAATTATGAGCATATTTATCTTCAAAATGCATGCAAAACAGATACAAGGTAACCTTGGAGAGGAAAACATGGGGGTGGGGAGGACAGGGAATCTGCCAAGGCAAGAGAGAGGGCATGCATGTGCTGTGAGGAACAGAAGTCAGATACTTAAGTGGGACTACAGAAAATATGAAAGGGAGGACAGTATAAGAAGGCAAAATACATTCTTCCCTACTATCCTTTGAGGTATTATCCCAATCTTACAGGTGAGGAAACTGAGGATCGGAGAGGGTAAGTTTCATATCATTTCACAGATTTAAAGTTGTAAGGGACCTCAGAGGGATCTCTAGTCTAACCCTTTTGTCTTACAGATGAGAAAATGGTCTCAAAGAGGTTATATGAATTGCCCAATAAGGTCACCCATGTGGTAAGTAGCAGGTTGGGATCAGGTCCCAGGATCTCAGGCTCATGGTCATTTAGTAAGCAGCAGCACTAAGTAGGTCCTTGTATATACTCCCAAGAAAAACACATAGAGTAGGGAGCTGCCCTATAGTCATCCCTCAGTTCCCTCCTTTCCCAGGTCCTCTCCTGTCTAGCACATGAAAGAAAACCAAAACAGTCTAGTATGCTCATGGCTTCAAAATCCTGTCTATCCTTCAGGATGACACTCATGAGGCCACATGTACTGAATCTCCACCTTCAAAAAATGAACTCTCTGTTCATCTAAAGTTTAAACTTCATCCCCAAATTCTTGGGCAGTTACTACAAAAGGTTGAGCTATTGCCTTTAGACAAGTTTATACATGACATGAGTGAAGAACTAAATAATATCCTATTGTCTAAAAATGCCTTTGTTTAATTAAACTTGAATATTATAAATTTCCTAATGGATAATGTTGACTGTGAGGATGCCAATGCAGAAAGGACCATTTATGGTGTTCCTTGAACCTCTTGCCTTCACCTGCAAACCCTGCTAATTTACAAGGTTTGGGCTGGACTGGACTGCTCTGAAAAAAACCCATCTCAGAAATGGGGAAGTCTTGAGAAATAAAGACAGTATCTCAAACAGCACTCACTAGTGGGAGAAATCTTCCAACTTCTAATCCTTTGGCAGGAGATAGCTCAGCCAGTCAGTCAATAAGCGTGAATTAAGCACCTAAACTGCGTGCTAAGCCTTGGAGATACAAAGAAAAGCAGAAGATGGTCCCTGCCTTCAAGGAGATTACATTCTAATGGTAGAGATAACAAACAATCAGATATTCACAGGTAAGTTACATATGGGATAAATGGGACATAATAAAGAGGAAGTACTAGAATTAAGAGGGATTGGGAAAGCTTTCCTGTAGAAGTTGGGATTTTAGCAGGGACTGGAATAAAGCCAGAGGAACCAGGAGGCAGAGATGAGAAGGGAGAGCATTCCAGGAATGGAGGGAAGTCAGAGAAAATGCCTGGAGCTGAGAGATGGAGTATCTTGTTCAAGGAACAGCAACTGGCTAGTGTCACTGAATAGAGGAGTACATGGCTGGAAATATGGTGGAAGAAGACTGGAAAGGATGGGGACAGGTTATAAAGGACTGAATGCCAAACAGAGGATTTTGTATTTGATCCTAGAGGTAATAGGAAGACCCTGGTTTAAATCCTGGCTCTCACATTTAGTGGCATCATGGGAATCTAGTATTTGTATTATGTATCTCACAAGGTTGTTATAAGCAATATTAAGGATACCTTAAAATATTGGCTAAGTGTGAATTGTGATGATGATGATAACTAAGTAAAAATGAAGACACTATGGTTTAATATCAACCTCAATCCCCATTCATATTTTCACCATGTATATCCATGTGGTTTAATAAAAGGGATACTGGATTTGTATTTGGAAGACTTTCATTTTGAGTATCAGTGTCATATACTAGGTGAGGAATCTTAAATCACTTAACCTCCATGAGACTCATTTTCCTCATCCATAAATGGATAAGGATAGAACCCAAGATTGCACTGGTATGAGAAATTCCCTCTACCTTTATAAAACAGAACCTTCTCTCTGCAACTGGTGGCCTTAGAGAATTCCCTCAAATATGGAGAAGTTAATGATTGGCTCAGGGTCCCAGAACTGGTAAAGGTCAAAGACAGGACTCCTAGTTCTGAGGCTGGCTCTCTCCATTCATTATACCACACTCTCTCCATATGCAACCTTGAGTTAGTAACACTTGCACTATTTTTTTCCTCAAAAGATTATGGAAAGGATGAAGTGAGAATATATTACCCAATAAGTAATTTATTTATTCACTAATGTACAGAGCCAAGAACCCTGGTTTTGAAGTTAAAAGACCTGGGTTCATATGCCCACTCTGCATCTTTTACTACCTGTGTGACTTTTGGCAAATTACTTAACCTCTCTGGTCTGTGATTTCACAGGTGATTTCCAAGGCCTCAGCTCTGAATCTATAATTCCAAGAGACAGTAAAGTTATACTGAATAGCTAGGAAGTTTGAGGTAAAAGACTGGCTTTAGTTCTTTTGATACAGGACTTTGGAAAAAGCATTGAATATCTGTGCCTTGGCTTTCCTAGCTGTGCAATGGAATAGTCAAGCTAGAATTGTTTTGAAAGGAATTATAAAGATAATTTCATTCAACACCCTCGTTTTAGAGATGACAAAAATGAGAGGCACAAAAGTGCAGTGCCTTGCCCACAATTACAAAGGCGGTAAACAGCAAAGCTGGGATGTAGATTCATGGCCCCAGCCTCTGGTCCAGTCAAATTCCATCCAATAACTGCCTGCCTCCCTTCGAGGCTAGTGTGAAGTGCTACCACATCCAAGCAACCTTTCCTGCTTCCTGCAATTGTTAGTCCTTTTTTCAAATCAATTTGTATTTATTTTGTATCTATTTTAGATTATTTTATCTGTGGACATCTTGTCTCCTCCTATAGAATGTAATGGTCTTCCCTCATTCATTCAAAAATAATTTATGAAACCCCCATCTTGTCCCTGTATCAGTGAAATCACAGGTGTAATTCTACCTTAATCCTACGTGCCAGGCACTGTATTAGACACTTGGAATACAAAATAGACTTCATCCTAATGAATTTTATATGGGGGAGGGGATACATATACCAAGTAAATGAAAGTCATTTCCCAGGAGGAGGAGGTAGAGGAATCAGAATAGACTTCCCACAGGAGGTCAAATGTATCAGAGCTTAGAAGGAAGTTGGGGGTTATGCTAAGCAGAAGTGATGAGGAAGAGCATTCCAGGCATGGTTAACAGCCTGGGCAAACACAGAGTGGTGGGAAATGGAATGTCATTTAGTTAAGGAGTACAGTATGAGACTAGGACAAAGATTTCAGGAAAGATGTCCTTGAGGGTAGGGACTGTTCTGTCTTTTTGTTATCCTTAGCTATTCTTAGCCTATAATCTTTAGCATATAATAGCTGCTTAAAATAATAACAATAATACCATTTATATAACCCTTACTATGTGCCAGACACTCTGCCAAGTACTTGACAATCGTCTTATTTAATCCTCACAACTCTGGGAGTAGGTGCTGTTGTTATCCTCATTTTACAGATGAGGAAACTGAGGCAAACAGAGATTAAGTGACTTGTCCAAAGTCACATAGCTAAGGATCTAAGGCCATCCACTGTAACACCTGGCAGTGTTCAGCACCAAGGACACAAAGAAAACACAGAAAACAGTTGCTACCCTAAAGGCACTCGTTAGTCTCCTGATCTGCCTCCAAATTCAGGGCTCTTGCCATTGAATACAACACTGCTTAGCTTTTTGGTACCTCCAGTTTCCAGAGATAAGAAGACTGGAAAAACTGAGATAAATTCTGAATCCTCCTCCAGGCTTTGGTCACTCCCTCAGTGCCCTCCTTTTTTCATCAGCATTGCCAATTGGCAGTGGAGGCTCCACGGTTCTGCTTTCACAGGTGGGCAGGTTAGGATAGGCCTGGTCATCTTTGACCCTGTCCCAAAAAGTACTGGAGAAAGGAGGTGAACTCACAAAGATGCCACTTTATCTGAGGTCTCAAGGTTTCCCAGCTTCTTCAGTATGCCAAAGGAAACACTTTCCCTGTCTGCCCAGTACCAGAAGAGCCTGCAGGTCCAGGGTGTGGCAAGTAAAGGGTCTTGGGAGAGGATAGCACTTTAGCCCTCCCTCCCCTTCTCAGGCCTCATTGGAGCTTCTGAGAAAGGAAAACTGAAAGTGAGATCAATCAAAAATATCTCCACCACCTGTAGGCATCTGGAGGAGAGAGGAGGGAGAGAGGGAAAGAGACAGACAGAGAGACAGAGAAAAAGAGACAGAGACAGAGAGGCAGAGAGACAGAGAGACAGAGACACAGAGACAGATACAAAGAGACAATTTGGCTAGCAGCAGTGTGTCTTTTTGCTGTACTTCAGCAAGACTATATAAAGCGACCCCTTGCCCCAACCACTGACCAATCTAACAATCTAACAGCCTGTGAAACCAGGAAAGAATAGGATTTTTTCAAAGATTAGAATAAAATAGGAGTCCTAGAAGCCCTGGGGTCGGTCGGTGGGGGCCAGGAGGGGATAACTCTGGCCCTTCAATAGTTCACACTGGTGAAAACCTGGCACAGCAGTGGGTGATGTGCCAGCAGGCCCTTGGCACGGTCTGTGAAGTTTGGCTGGGCCACGTGGGGCTTTGTTGAGCCCAGGCAACCAACCAAACCCCCTCCAGCTTGGCTTTCGAAAGGGAGCTACGAGGCAGAAATTGTGGGTTTAACCAAGAACGCTCCACACACAAAGGGACAGAAGGAACCAAGGAAGGAGTGTGGAGAACAGCTCCAAAGAGAGGTTTATCGAGCTATTGGGTTGTGGGGGCAGGCTGTGAAGTGTACATGTGTGAGCCGAGAGGGGGTGTCACTCTAGTTAGAGGCAGAGAACCTATTCTCTCCACCTTGGCGTCGCCAGTCCCTGGCAAATAGACCGTGGTCGTCCCTCAGTCACGCCTTTGCCTTCTGTCACTATGTCTCTCCCAAACTCGGGGTCTCTCTTCCATGAGTTTTATAGTCCTGGCTAGCAGTCCCCGCGTCAGGGATCCATTAGGAACCTCCGTTTGGTGGGAACGCCCCTCAGGGTCTCTCTCCTAGGGATCAGTTCTGAAGTGTCAGGGAAGAAGAATTAACCTTCGAAAATCAGAGAGGGGTGCAGAGAAGTGCGTGCCCACCCTTGAGGCTCACGTGGCCAGAGGCTAGCAAGCTGGACGAGGGAGTAGAGGTCAACCAGGGAAACCTGGGAGTTTAAAAGAGCATAACCCAGTCCTCCCCAAACACAACGCCTAGCCCTGTGTGCCCCTGAGAGCCTCGGCCTCCCAAACCTGGATGTAGCCCCTTCACCTCTCCTTTTTTCACACTGCCTGAGGTGGTGACAACGAAAGACAATGTCTCTACTCTCTTCCGAAGCCTCCTGGAGCTGGCACTGGCCTGGGATCGATCAGCCCTCCTAGTCTCGGAACCCTGGACTAGCCCTGGGACCCTTTCCTTTAGGAGCAGACAACCCTTCACAGTCAGTCAGAGCAGGTGCTGGGGTGGGGGTTGGGGCGGGAAAGGGGGGGGGGAGGTTTTGAGCAGCCTGAAAGGGGAGGGACTAAAATAAAAAAATGCTAAGGAGGAGAGCGTGAGCCAGCCACTCCAGCAGAAAGCGCTGCGAGCCCGAGGGGAACTGATCTCCGAGTGAGTCAGGACTGCCCCACAGCACCGGCACTGCAGCGCACGGGCAGAGGCGCACAAGGCGAGGACCTGGGACAGGGTGGATGGCTGTGTTCGCCTGGGAGAGTGTCTACGGACGCGGGTCCAGCGAGATCTCCGACCCTCTGGGCAACCCCTAGGCTCCCGGCATCTGGAGGCACAGACCCAAGGTGAGTGTCCCGGGCGGCACTTTGTCGAGAGAGCGGCTGGAGAGCCACACTGGGCTGGGGGTACGCGGATCTCGCCAGGCTCCGATAGCTCCACTGTGTGCGCCTTAGCTGCGCTCCGCACCGCGAACCCCGCAGGCCCTGGAAAGGCTTCTGTGCGGGCACGCGGAGCCTGGCGAGAGAAACCTGCAAGTGAAGGAGCGAATTTGTGAGGGGTGGGGGCGGGGGCCACTGGCTTTCATCCCGCGGAAGGTTTGGGAGAGGCAGGTAGAGTGCTTTGCTCGCGAGTGCACGAGAGTGGTCTGAGTCTGGAAAGTAACCCTGCTGCCCTAAGGCAGCGCGGTCCCAGGGGTTCCCCAGGTGAGGCGAAAAGCTCAGCTCAAAGCCAAGAAATCGGCTTAATGCTCCCTTTCTGGTCCCCCTCCAGCTTCTCCCACCTCAGCAGTTGGGACCCTGAGGGATCAGGTCTCTGGCCTCCTGAGCTCAGGGACTCTGGTGGTGCCCAAGGTCAAAGGCTCACTTCTGGGGATGGGAACGCTGATGTGCTGTCGAGAAACTGGCGGTAGGGTTGGGCTACGCCAGCCTTTTCATTTTAAAAAACGCCACGGGCACCTTCAGGTGACTGACCGAGGTAGCCAAGGCTTCAGCTCCTCCTTCTTGGGACATCCTTCCCTGCCGGGTGCTGCCAGGTGCAGGGGAGGCTTAGCTGACGTGACACCACGGT
Source organism: Petaurus breviceps papuanus (assembly GCF_028583685.1). NCBI lineage: Eukaryota > Metazoa > Chordata > Mammalia > Diprotodontia > Petauridae > Petaurus > Petaurus breviceps. The sequence goes on from NW_027185798.1 coordinate 40,621,316, forward strand.
CTTCAGCTAAATCAGGGACGACAGAAAAAGGGAAAGAGAGAGACTTCAGGGTCAGGAAACGACACCCGAGAGTAGTTTACTTCAGGCTGATTGAGACTACTCTTTTCCTTAAGAACACAACTCCCAGATAATGATGAAAAGGGTTTGCTACTCTAACTTTCTGTGCTCCTAAAAAGTGAGAGATTAAAAAAAGATCTTGCTTGCCCGGCTGGTTTTTCCAAGTCGTTCCAGATTGGAAGTTGTAACAGTTTGGAGGATAATTTATGGGTGTTTCAAGCATTAAAGTCTATTACAGCAAAGCCTTTTGGGTGCTTGGGGTATTAAGAGAAACGAAGTACACGTCCCAGCTGGAAACAAAAGAAGTGAAATCTTCACTGATTCTGCTCTCGATATGTAATCTGATTGTAAGGCAATGACTATCAGTTGCTCTGCCTATGTCCTCAGACCCTCACTCACCGAGTGTGGTGTGTCATGATCCCTACTTAGGATTCCAGCTATGGAACTAGGAACTAGATCGAAATAATGAATGATAGCAAAAGCCAGAAGCAACTTCTCCAGAGAATCTAAACCAAGACTATCCAGGGATTGGTGACATTCCCCCACACCTGCCCTGAGGGAGGAATTTCTGGTCTTATTCAGTACCATAAACATTTATTAAATGCCTACCATGTGCCCGACTGGACAACGCCCCGATCTTATAGTCTTTCTCTAAATTCTGTCCCTATCTCTCTCCCTTGGTCAGGTGAACTCGGACACTCCCAAATGAGCAGTATGTTCAGTTAACCTGATGGGCCTCTTTTGTTCCCACTGCCAAGTATCAATATAGGCTGCTCACATTTCATTTCCTAGCCAGGGGCTATCGATGAAGACTGTAGTTGTCTGTCAGCAGAAAAAAATAAAATAAAACACCCGATAGCAAAAAGGCAGAGAGGGAACTGGGAGGGAAGGAGAGAGGGCATGGAGGGAAGGTGTATTCCTTTTCCTGAACTTAAATGTAAGTCCCCAAACTCTTGTAAACTTCAGGGCCTACCTTGAAATGAGGGCTTTTCCCCATCCAAATCACTGAATTCCCACTGATAACCCCTACATTTTTAAACTGATAAAATGATGGTGGAGAGCATATTTGAAATGGATGAGAGGTCTCTAAAGGGTGATGTGAAGTCTAAGGACTGTGTTAAGGGGGGTTGGGAGTGGGGAAAGTGATAGGGAGACTTCCCTCTTTTTTCCTTTCCTTTTCTTTGGGGGAGGGGTTAGTTTAGTTTAATTTTATAAACAGTTCAGAAGAAGTTTGGTACAATGAAAATGGTCCCTCACACTTATTACCTGTGTAACATTGGGCAAATCATTTAACGTCTGTGGTCCTCAGCTTTCTCATGTAAAATGAGGGGCTTGGACAAGATGACCTCTGAGGTCCCTTCCAGCTCCAGACTCCAGGCATCTTCTCTGGCTGTTCCTCATGCCTGATCCTCTCTCTCCTTATTTCCACCACCTGGATTCCCTGATTTCCTTTAAGTTGCAACTAAAATTCCGCTTTCTAAAAGAATAGTTTCCTAATCCCCTTTAATGTCCCCTCCCTTCACTCTGTGGATTATCTCCCATTTATCCTGTCTGTCTCTGATTGTGCATAGTTGTTTTTAGATTGTGAATTCCTTGAGAACCAGGACTGTCTTTTGTTTCTTAACACAGTGCCTGGCACACAATAGGTGTTTAACAAATGCTTATTGACTGACTAGCTGATCCTATAAACCCATGTTCAAGGCCCTGACCACAGAGGAATACTACTATCTCCTGCCCTTCCCAGGCCCTTCAAAACACAGGAGCCATACCTCCTCCTTCCAATTTACCTTAACCTGAGGCATCCCTTGTAACCCTTCTTTCCTAATCACTTCTGGGAAAATGAAACTCCCGTCTCAACTCTTCTTATTCCACCCCAAATATTCCCAGTGATTCCTGTGGGAGCAGGGGCAGGTTCCAGACTCAGGCTGATGCAGTTGCTTCCCACCCAATCCCCTGAGTACTGGACTCAGATGGAATTGGGAGTCAGGGCAAAAGGAAGGCCCCTAGCTGCCAGGAGGGCAGGGGAAGAGCCTGAGGAAAGTTTCTCATGGTTATTGAGTGTAGACTGCTAAAAAAAAAACTGAGAAGTTTGCTCTTTGAATTGGATATCAAGCATTATCCACACCATGTCTGTGGAATGCTCTCACTCTAGTGGCCACTTGGTTTGTCTGGTCACAGAGCAGACATCACAGAAAACTGGTTCAGCCACTCCATTACACTAGTCACCATATGAAGGGTTTACCTTTAAGGACTGCACTAGAAGTGCTCCTCACCATATGAAGGGGTTCACTTCTGAGGGATGGATAAGGAGGGACCCCAGCAGATACTAAAATCAAAAGCAGTGAAAGCTGACATTGGAAGCCAGGATTTTCTGTAAAAAATCTGGGGACTTAGAAATTCATGAAAGACATTAATATCTTTTGCTGACATCAAACTTTCTCTCTGCACATTAGAAGAAGGGCTCTGCCCCCTTATTATTATTGGTTTTATAACTACCGTATGTGCTTTAGGAAGTTATCAAAGGGATGACCTAAGGTTAGAGCCGTAACTAGGATGGGGCAGATGGGTCTTTGTCTCAGGATGAGGACCTGGAGAAGTGCTTCCTCTTTGTGCCTCATTTCACTATCCTCCAGAAGCAGGTGCAAAAGTACAAAACTGTCAGCTAGTACAATAACGTCATCCCTACCTGAAGCTTCCTTTCACCATGATACCTCTCTCTGAGAGTCCACTTTCCCTCTCAACCCATAAATCATTAGGTACAACTACAGTAAAACTCACAGAATCACCAAATTTAAGAATGTGAAAGGACCTTGGAAGTCATCTTGTTCAGCACATCACCCACCCCCTAAAAAAAGAACCCCCCTATAACACACTAGATTACTGATTATGCAGCCTATACCTGTGACACCTATCATACATACTTCTACTTTCCGACCTGAATTTGATCTTGGTACAGTTAGGACTGCCTGGAGTCCAAATCACATTTCTGGAAATCAAACCCATGGATACCTCTCCCTGCTCACATTCATGACATCCAATCTCACTCTATCCTCTTTGCCTTTGCCTCAATCCAGCTGTCCAGTTGGACTCCTGATTGGTGAGAATTCTCTACATTTAGTGAGACCCAGACCTCAGTAGCAAACACTCCCCAGAGTTCTACCCTCTAGCTTTGAGTACAAAACTGTCAACATTATCATTCCTGGAAAGGATTTGTCAATCATCTGCCTCCCGACTTCCCAAATCAAAACATCCCACCTGGGACACTCCATCCTAATTAGACTGTAAGCTGTATGAGCACAGACAGCCTCTTGCTTGTGGTGCAGTATTTGTATGCTAAGCATTAAGACTAAGTAGTACCTGTGACTTTTTTATTCATTCACTTAGTAAGGTAACTGAGTTTGCAGATCAAACATTCACACACCAGAACATGTCTTTTCCCTGAGCAGTTTTAAAGAGTTTTCACTAACAAATGAGTATAAGCACTAATTCAGATGTGGGTTTGGTTTGGTTTTTAGAGCCTATACATTGCAATGGGGCCTTGTTTACTCACCAACTAGAAGACAGGCAAATGCCTGAATTCCAAGAATAATATGGGCCAACCTGACTGTGATACACATCAATATTCAAAGGGGAAAAAATCAAAATCCAAGGAACTGGTAGAAGAAAGACTTGTAAGAAGAAGAGCTGAGTCCCAATTTACATCTGTAACCTTTTGAAGTCATTTTACCTAATCTGGACAATGTCCTTTTCACTGTAAAATGAAGAGTGAAGTGTTGGAAGTCTCTAAACTTCCAACAAGTTCTAAATTTCTGATCCCATGAATGGAAGCATTTATCCCTAATAGGTAAGGACTTCCAGCAACAGAGCTAAGCCAAAGCAAGAGAAACAAAGATTTTTTTTTAATTGCCAGATTTTAATAACTTGGTTGAGACTTCAGAATCCAGATCCTTTTAGGCCTACCCCCCAAAATGACATCTATATTCAGTCCAGTCCAGTGATTCTACCGTCAGCATATGTCGTTGTTTCTGCAGGTGGTTGACTCCAGGGAGAGCGGAACCAGAGAATATTGGGAATGGGGCACAAGGGAAGGGTGGGAAGAATGTGAAGGAGACATGGAAAGAGAAGAGGTTATAATTTAGCAGTTGTCTTTTCTACTATATGTTGGGGAGGGAAACAAGCAGCCTGTTTGCACCCACCCTCATGTCTACAGTGTTGATATGAGGAGGAAATTCTACCTTGGATCACACTCAGTCACTCACCAGAGGCTTACTTCCTTTGAGTCATTAACCAAGTAAAACCTTCCCTACTACTGAGGCCAATTAATACAAGATTCATACATCTCCATGAGACATGAATAAAAATGGGCACAAGCTGTTAGAATTAATGAGAGTCCATAATGTTCCATTTAATTTTCCAATTAGGGTACTTTTCTACAGTGAAGAGGGAGGCTTAGGAAACTGCCTGGGAGTTTCCCATCCTCCACCTATTTACTACCTTCCCCAGGATGGCTCAAAAGGACAAGAATAGCTTGAGTGACTTGTCTTTGGGTCTTCATCTTTGAAATGAGTAAAAGGAATATAGTCCCAGGGAATGAGATTTCCAATAACAGGAGATGTTTGATATTTATTGAGAAGAGAAGATGATGATGGGGGACAGCTGGTAAGAACTAGCTCTTAGGGCAATTAATGAGATAAAACAGAAATTGCAGAAAGTGGGCAGCTCCTTGCTCACGTGAAAGCCTCACCAGCAGCATCTTAACCAGAGTCTCTGCACCAGGGGTGTCTGTTTGCTTCCATGAGGCAGTGACTCTCCCAACAAGCCCCTCCCCCAGACTAAGATCTTTCCCTTCCGCTTCTCAACAGTGCAGGTAATAAGTGACAGTGTTGAGATGGGAGCCCACATTCTCTGCCTCCAAATCGAGGGGCTCTTTCCTTAGAACCACACTTTCTCCTAGTCACCCTCTCAATAGTTATTCCAAATTATCCAAGCACCTAATTGATTGTGTAGTGTATAAAGTCTTCTTTCTTCTTCTTCTCTTACTCTTCTTCCTCCTTCTCCTTCTTGTCTTTGGATTCAGAGTCAGAAACTCAGAATTTCCCTGTAAATTTATTCTTGGGCTAAGGAGAAGTTTGAGAGATTTAGGGCCCATCAGTGGTCTTTTCTGAAAACCAAAAAGCCCCCAAATTGGCTAACTATGATGAGATAGTGGATGAATGGGCTCTGATGTCCAGACTTACCACAGTAGCCTTTTACTATAAGGAAATTTACAATCCATTATACTACAGTGATCATTTCCAAGTAACCACAAAATATTAGCTCCCTGGTACAGATGTGCTGAATTGCCTTGGTGTGTTTCAGACAGCTATGACTTCCCTATCTAGAATCAGTTGTAGCACATTCTTTACATTGAATGCCCATCTCTCTCAAGAGAAATGGAAAAACCTCGATCAAAAGACTCAGCCATTCTGTACCTATGATGATAAACATTAACATCCAAGAATTTCGCAAGAGAAGCCACATAAAAAATGAATGAATGAAAAGCATTTGTTAAGCTTTTAAAGTGAATCACTGAAAAGAAAGTGGGCCAGTCATGGAGTAAAAGCCCACATGCTCCATTGGCATTCACTCGATGTCAAGAGAACATAGTGCATTGGAAAGAACACTGGGTTTGAACTCTGAGGATCTGGGTTTGAATCCTGACTTTGTCACTGGGTTTTGTTGCTTTCTTCATTCGGCTATTTGGACTTTGGTTCCCAACCCCACAAAAAGAGGGTGTTAGTCTAGATGGCCACTAACGTCCCTTTCAGGTTCAAATCTGTGATCCTGTGAACTAGAGGAAGGCCTCTGGATTGTTGGGTGGACCCACCTGTGGAGGATATATGGGAGTGGGTGGACACAGTCATACAATATGAAAGGATATGAGTGGCTTATGTTCTGCATCAATAGAGGGAGAACCCACATTAGTGAGATCACAGATTCATCAAAGGTAATAAGCCAATAGTCCAGTGTTGTCTCTGGCCCTCCCTATTCCCCCTTCCTCACCTCACCCTCAAGAAATATGAGTCAAGGTAGTTCTAATTGCCTGGGAATGAAGCATGGTACAATGAATGCTTGCTCATTTTCCTGAAGGGAACACAGCCTCAGATGAAAAAGCATAGATTGACAGGTGCCAAAGAACATTTATTGAGCTAGCTGTGCTACGTGCTAGGAATGCGGCCCTGGCCTTTAAGTAGCATAAGGAACAATAGAATGGAATTTGGAGTCGAATCCTGATTCTGTGATAGTACTTTGGGCAAATTACTTCACATTTTGGTGCCACTGGGTTTCCATTTTTTCCTTTTCTCTTTCCTGACTGCTACATTCTCAGATCTTTTAATTGTTAGAATTTAAAGTGCTAAATGATGGGGAGTACCTGGAAGGGGGAAAGGATCATAGGAGCATAGATTTATAGCTGGAAGGGACCTTAGGGGCCTATGGTTCCAGCTCCATCATTTTGTAGATAAGGAAAGTGAGGTCCAAAGAGGTTAAGTGATTTGGCCAAGATCACAGGGTTAAGTATCCAAGGCAGGATTTGAACCCAAATCCTTCTGACACCAGATCCAGCACTCTATCCACTCTGATGAGAAGAAAATGATATGTTGGGAGTATGGTGGCAAGCCTGTGGGATTGGGGTAGAGAGCTGAGTTGGAGAGAAAATAAGATTGAAAGGGCAGGTTTCTAACATGTTGTACACTCCATTTGCATTTCCTAGATCTATCTTTCCATATAAAATTAAGCTGTAGGGCAATTGTCCGCCCTTCCCTGTTTCATTTCCATTTTAGATGCCCTAATTTGTATAAATCTACTATTGGTATTTCTGGCATAAGAAATCATTTTTATTTAACCAGTTGTATGTTTTGACATTTTATAATTAACATTCTGGTTGGTTTGCATTCCCAACTTTAAATAATCTTTACAAGCTCCTTGACATCTGGGTGAAAGATCAGTGGATGTTCAGATGTATTTTTTTGCCCCAGATTTCATTTTGGCAATGATAAAACATAATCCTTTCAATTCGGAATTCTTTGAAAGCTGTCATTTTGACTGAAGGCATTTGTAGGTATTTTTAGGAGGGTATTGGACTCCATGATCTCTTTCAGCTCTAAATTCTATCATCTTATTTTAGTTCCTTACCCAATCCAACAATATAACTATTTCCTTTTGACTTTTAGGGAGGTAAAGGAGATGGGAAGAAATAAACTGAGAGAAAGAAGCAATTTATCATCCAAAGTTTTATGCAACAGTCAGTCAGTGATTGAATAATTATCTCCATTGCATTTAGGTACAGTTCTTAACTGACAGATGATAACCTAGGGACAAAAGGTGAACTGATTATTTAAAAGCCCAGAAAGGGCAAACGCCCATGATCCCAGACCATCAGACTGGATTTCCATCCATCAACTCTATCTCACTCTATGAATATTTACTGAGAACCTGTTTAAAAGCTCGGTATTATCTGAGTTACTGTTGGAAATACCAAGAAACATAAGATGTGGTTCCAGTCCTGAAAGGACTTCACTTTAAGGTCAGACATAAAACTTCACATCTCCTACACACCTCATAGTCATTTTGGTGCTTCCATGAAGATCCCCAAGCCTCCATCCACTCATGCTATTTCCCCTGCATGGAATGCCCTCACTTTCATTCTCCCCTACATAGAAAATATTAAAACATAGGAAGAAAGAGAAATTCTTGAGTGCTAAATTGCCTAGTACAGACACTAAGAGCTTTAGGAATTGGAATAAGGGGGATAATTCCTCAGCCTAGCATTTAACATTCTCCACATTCTGATTCAACCTTACCCCACCAGCTTTCTGTCACACTCCTCCCCATTAAGTACCGCTGACAAACATATTGTTCCCAAAACTTGACATGCCTCTATATATTACATTTCCACAAGCCATTCTCACACCTTGAATACAACCTCTCCTCCTCTCTGACTCTAAGAATTCCCATCCTTCCTAAGGCAGCTGATACAGCAAATAGAGTGCTAGACCCAAGTCAGGAAGACCTGGACTCAAATTCGACCTCAGATACTTACAAGTTGTGTGACCCTGGACAAGTGACTTACCCTCTGTTTGTCTCAATTAATTCAACTTGTAAAATGGGGATAGTTAGTAATACCTACCTTGCAAGGTTGCTGTGAGAATCAAACAACAATATTTGTAAAACACTTAGTATTGTTCCTGGCACATAGTAGGTGCTATATAAATGCTTATTCCCTTTGCTTCCCCTTCCCCTCCTCCAGGAAGTCTTTCCTAACCCCCCAGCTTTAATTCTTGTACCTTCCCTCCATTAATATAGAAATGTTGGTTCTCCTCAGTGCCTAGCACACAGTAGGTGCAATATAAATGCTTATTCCCTTTGCTTCCCCTTCCCCTCTTCCCATAAGTCCTTCTTGAATTCCCCAGCTTTAATTCCTGTGCCTTCCCTCTGTCAATTATTTTCCACTTACACAGTACAACATATAACCTTGTTTTGTATTTATATGTTGTTTTCTCTCTTAAATTATAAGGTCCTTGAGGAGAGGGACTATCTTTTGCCTCTCTCTTGTGTCCCCAGTACTTAGCACAGCACTGGGTACATAGTAAGTACTTTATAAAATGTTTATTGTTCAATGGATTGCTTTACTCTATGACTTAGATTCTAATTATCTATGAGCATGGAATATCCTCTCAATGGAATGTAACCCTTTGAAGTCAGGGACTTTTTCTCTGTTCCCTCTGTATCCTTGGCACCAGTTAAGTCCCTGACTCTTGGAGGAGTTTACTAATTATCTCTTCAGTTGACTGGAATCGTTGGAGGGAGGGATTCATGGAGGAGATGGTCCTTGAAGGATCGAGAGGACTTTGATAGAAGCAAGAAAGAAAGGAAAAGAAGGTATTCTGTGGAGGGAAGTCATCATGAGCAGACTGAAGTATGGGGGGTGACTATGATGGATGCAGGAAAGAATGAATTTCCAGGAACTTGAGCTGTTGCTTCTCTCTCTTCATAGAAAAGCATAAAAAAAGGGCAGATTATCTTTCTCCCTGCCCCATATTCCGACTGACCACTGGTCCATTAGCCCTCTGGGGGAGTTCCACCCCTCACAGCCCTAACTTCAGATAAAGCAGGAAATCTTAGTCCTTCTTAGTAAGAATGGGGTAATGATCCAGGAGGCTGTAGAGACATGCACAAAAAATATTCAAGGAATTCTAAAGGAATAAAAAAAAATGCCCCAATCTGGATTTTTCCATGAAGACATCACTGGAACATGTTTTCTCAATTAGTTTTCACATTGCTTGGAGTGAAGTCATTGTGTGGGCCATCCATCAGCTCTGTGACCAAAAAGCCACCTGATCCTGGACTTCACTTTCCCCCATTTCTTCTCCCTTCCCTACCCCCTACCAAAATTTGGTTCAGATAGTCACTGGTCCTGATATCTTTGCTGGCTGCAGAAACAAAATCATGCCTACAACAATAAGCCAAGGCATGTGTGCGCATGTGCTCTCACACACACACATTTACACTCCAGTGAAAAGAAACCTAATTTTAGATTTGATTTGTGATGTGCAAAAATTTAAGAGATACTTCTGTAGAAAACTGTAGAAAACTAAGACTGAAGGAGCCTTCAACCCACTAAGCTGGTCAGACAATCCAGAAATCTATCCTTCCCCTCCCCCAATCCCTGGGTGTATTTTTTTTTAATAAAGTTTAAAGTCACCAAAATAGTTTCTAATATTGCTCGACATGTCCTGGACTTCACTCAGCTTTCTTTTCTTTATATGTTTATTATTAGATTGTGGCTGCTCACTGTCCTGTCAGACCACATTAGCACTTTACATTATAGGTTCCCAAAGCAAAGAAAAATCATCTCCTCTGTAATTGGAAAATTCAGAGTAGGAGGCAAATGAGCATTAAGAAAAAATCATGCAGTTGTTAAAAAAGAAGGAAGGAAGGAGGGAGAAAGGGAGGGAACTAAGGAGGTAGGGAGAGAGAGGAAGGAAAGGAAAGGAAAGGAAAGGAAAGGAAAGGAAAGGAAAGGAAAGGAAAGGAAAAAGGAAAAAGGAAAAAGGAAAGAGGGAAGGAAAGCAAAGAAATCTGATGATCATATTTTCTAGATGATTTCCTAGACAGAGCTTGTTTCTGAGGGGGCAGCTTTGCTTTGTCAGATTATTTTTAATTCTTTCGATATTTTGTATCTGATGTTTCTAATCTGGATGGTCCAAAGTATACTCAAGTACTGTAGTAGCAAAGCTGTTTCCTGTCTAGATAGGAGGAGAGAGCTGAGAACCATGGCCATCTCTTTGCACAGAGATGTATTATTGTAATGTAATGCCAAGGAAAGGCAACTTCCCAAGGTTCAGAATACCAGCATAGGTGCTCTCCATTTTATTCAGTGACAAACCAAGAACAGAGAAGATCAAAACATGACATCATTCAAAATACAGCATTTACTAAGTGTGATTAAATAATCTCCAAGTACTACCCCACCCCAGGACCTTCCAATCATTCAATCAATTACAAAATCCCAGTTCTAAATATTACTCCACCCCTAGGCTGTACCTGCATTTAGTCCACCACAAAGCCCCTCTTCTCAAATGGAGATTAGTTTCCAAACAAGTAAAGTACATTCATTTGTTCAACCATAGAACACAAAAAGGTCAAAAGTTCCCCACCCCTGGATCACAATTGAATCTACCCCAGAGTTACAACAAGTTTAAGCACAGCACTTAATAACCAAATGGAAGTCTTTTCTTCATCTTGACAGGAGGCAAGTTCTCAGCAATCTTAGTTCCTGGGGAGACAAGGCTTAGCAAGGCCACAAGATACATTGCCAGTCTCTTCATTAATTCATCCTCTGTCTGCAGAACAGTCCTAGAACCCCTGAAAACATTAGCAAAACCCTCTCCCAGGATTTCTGTAAACATACAACAAGAAAATCCTTCTTCAGGGCTTCTGAACCAACAGAAAGGTTCCCAGACCCCTGCAACAACAGCACTGTCCTTCACCAGTGGACAGTATTCACTCTCTGTCTGCAGGACAGTCTCAGTAGCTCTGAACCAACAGAAAGGTTCCCAGACCCCTGCAACAACAGCACTGTCCTTCACCAGTGGACAGTATTCACCCTCTGTCTGCAGGACAGTCTCAGGAGCTCTTAGCCAACAGCCAGGTTCTAGGACTTCTTCAACAAAAGGACTGTCTTTTACCAGTGGACAAATCTGGCAAAACAACATCAAAACAGACAGACAAAGTACCAGCAAAACAGCCATGTCTCCTCAGTCCTTGGCAGCTCAGGGGGCAGGTCTCAAAAGTCCAGGGCAATTCAAAGTGGCCCCCAGCAATTCTCTCAGTCTCTCTCTCTCTGCCTCCACGTGGGTGCTGCTTCCAAAAAGTTCTTCTGCCTCTCTCTTGTGTCTCCAAATCTACGTCACCAGCTCCTCCCAGTTCAGGGCTTTCTTTTCATATCAACAAGTCCATCCCACAGGTGGGATTAACAAACTCTGGGTTTTAACACAATCAATTTGAAAACCAAGCCAATACAGGGGAATCTTTATATTCTATTACTATCACAATTATTCAAATATATCAGAATTAGGATTTCTATAAAGGCTTCTCTCATGGGTTGACTTTTCAGAAGAAAAAAAGGCCAGCCACAAAAGATGAAACCTGAGGCCCTGGGCTTTGCCATCCCTCCTACTATGGAACCCTTAGCACTTCTGGATCTTTCTACCCTCCCTGCTGTACCTGAAATTTGTTATGCATTGTCTCCCCAAATTAGAGTGGGAGCTTCTTGAGACTAGGGACTGACTGATTTGCTTTTTCTATTTGTGTCCCCAAGATTTATTACAGTTCTGGGCATATAGTAAATGCTTAATAATATTTTTTTTATTCAGTCATTCACCTTGATTGTAGCAGCTAGTTGGTATAGTGTATATAAAGTGTTGGACTGGAAGTGAGAGAGATGTGAATTCAAATCCTGACTCAGATGGCTGAATGACCCTTTGTGCCTCAGCCTCATTTTCCTCATCTGTGAAATGGGAATAATAGCTTCTACTTCACAGAGTTATGTGACTGAAATGAAATACTATTTGTAAAGTGCTTTGCCAACCTTAAAGCACTATTTAAATGCTAGCTATACATATTGTTGCATAGGAAAAAATTCTTCTGAGTTTGTTCTTTCTGCCAACACTAAATAGTATCTTTTATGTTCACTGCCTCATTTTCCATGTGTAGAGAGGGGTCTCCTTATTTTAGGTAATAGAGTGCTGGAACTGGAGTCAAGAAATACCTCGGTTCAAATGCTGCATCTGACACTTTGATAGTCAGTCAAGTATCCTGAATGAGGTACTTAGATGAATCATGGCTGTACCACCTTTGATGATGCTCTGTGACCTTAGGCAAGTCATCTGACATCTCTGCTTTAGTTTCCTCATCTGTAAAATGAGAGGTTTGGCCAAAATAATCTCAAGTCCTTTACAGCACTAAATTTATTATCTCATGATTCTTCTTTAAAGTTTCTCCATGAGTAGGAACAACTATTACTATAATTCTATGAGGACCTTGAGATTTGTTAACTTCTTTAGAAGCAAAATGCACAGTTGATCAGAAGCTACCTAAATCTCCTATCATGGGGCTGAAGAGGTTGGTGACTAGGGATGGAGGCAAGATTTCATCCCATCCCCATTGTAATGTCTGTGAAAGAGCTTTAATTTCCCACAAAATCGCATCCCTCCCCCATAGTATATTTTTATAAGGCCAACAGGGCTAAGATACTATTAAAATGTTGACATTGTCATAATTTTAAAGAAGTTTCTTCCCAGAGTCTTGGGCCTAGAATTTTCCCATAACAGGGGAAGTTCTGTGCTGTCTGGGTCTGAGTCTTTCTTGGTGAAATCAGCAACCAGAAAATTTGAACATCATCAAAGGAACTCCTTCATTCAGAACCAAATCTGGTAGTCCATGCTACTGATCTGACTTTGGCCCCCAGTTTTCTAAAAGGAAAAGGCTAGTCTAGAAGGTCCCTTCCAGTTCTGAATCCTTTGATCATAATGGACCATTCTCTTCCTGAGGTTTTCCATGATACTACTTTCTCCTGGTTCTCTTCCCACCTGTATATACAATAAAAGATTATGTATGTATGTACATATGTATAATAAAAATCCTTTTTATTGTTCTTTGCTGAATCATCACCCATGTCCCTCCCCATTCCTCTCCATATATATCTTCTCTTGGTAATCTCATCAGCTCCGATGAGTTACATTACAATCTTGAAACCAATGATGCTTAGCTCTCCATGTCTAGCCCTAACCTTTCTCCTGTAACCTATCCTTCTTTCTAACTTTATTCCACGAGGTCCATCTTTCATTCTTCTGCACATTCAATCAACCATCAAATCTCGTTGCATTCATCTCCCATGTTATATCTCTCAGCCACCATCTTTCTTCTACTTACATAATAGTTGACCCTCATCACCTTTCAAATTATATAAAAGGAACACTGTCTTAGAGGTGAGTAGAACCAAAAAGAATGAATGAAGCTCACTTAATCCTTAATTACTCTGTGAGATAAACACTACAGGTATTAGTACTGTATATATTTTACAGATAAAGAAACTGAGGGTCACAGTGAATCACATAACAGTGCCTTTTCTCATGGTCACATAACTGGTTAGCTATCACACTATGTCACCTTCATCCTTTGCTCAAGCAAAAAGAAAAAAAAACAGATGATAGTTTTAATGAGAGACTATGCAATTTAAGTTCAAAGGGCAGATAAGTAATGTCAAATGACTGGTCTCATCTTCTCATATCACAGATTTATCTTCTTCCATCTAGGATATTCTCCCATGTCTCTTACACCATAGTTCCTCTTTCAAAATAGGGATCTTCTCAAAAAGGGTTCAATTTTCAGTTCTTAGATGCAAAGAAAGCATTGATGGTACACAATCTGATGACATATTTCAATCCGAATTCTTGCCTTTTCTAACTCTTTCTGGGCAGACAAAAGAACTAATTGTATGTATGGTCAGAAAGAGTGGCATGAGAGTAGATAACCTTTGGGAGTGGGGAGGAAAGATGTGTGCTTCAATTCTTGCTGTCATTATCACCACCTGGTCCCTTCTCCCCTATAAAATGAATGGCATTTTTTAAAATACACCAAGGAAGAGAGAAGGAAGTTCAAAAAGGGAGTCAGACAAACAGGGCAGGTTTATCATTACAGTGTTAAATTTAATATACACTTTTTTAAAAATGCAATTGGTATATAGCAGAAATTTATAATTCCCTTTTCTGTTCTCTTTATATTGAAATGTTCACATTTGTTAAGTTCACAATAAAAAAGGCATCTTACATTAAAAATAAGATGAATGGCATCCCCTTAATTATACAATTACAAGGGACTTGGGTTCCACGTGCTTAAAGAACAGGACAGTGAAGGCAAAGGAACCTTTCATTGTATTTGTCACATCACTCCAGTTCCCACTTTAAAGGTGATCATTCATAGCCATCTGAGAAAGCAAATAAGCTATTAAACATCTGTGTTTTTTTACTGAGTTGGCTTGGACTGCTTTCCTTCTACCTGCCTTTCAGAAAAAGGCAAATGCTGACTCTGGCCCCAGAGCAAAAAAACAAAACAAACAAACAAAAAAAAACAATGGTCATTTCCACCCTTTTCTGAAACTTGCAAAGGCAAAAGGAGCCAACTGTCCCAAAATATGATACACCAGGAGAGAAAGTTTCTTACCACATATGAAACTGAATAATTCTACGAGTTAACTTTCTTTTGAACTCGGTTCAAGAGTGTTGTCTGTTATTTTACAAGAAAGGTCACTAATTACAAAGTTTTTTCTTAAAGAGGTCAGACTTCAAACTTTGCCTCCAGATTCTCTGCCCATGTGTCAGCAACTCTGTATCTTGGAAAAGAAAGAAAATATTTGGTGGGAGGTGGAGTTTTCAAGTGTTTTTTATTTTGGTTTGATTCATGACATGCCTCTCCCTCTAAAATAAATAAATCACCAAATGTTTAAAAGGTTTTTTTAAGGGTTTTGTGAAATTTTGCTAACTTCATCCAATCACTCGAAGTGTTTTCAAATCAAAACACTGACTACATGAAGTCTGAAGGTATCTATCCTTATCCCCTGTCATTTTACCGTAGTAGCGATTCATGTGCTAGGAGAAAGTTGCCTTTGTGTATGTGTGAACCTGTAATATTATAGATGCCAACTATAGAAACTTCTTCCACCAGTAAAGATGAGCAACTTGGCCATAACTGGGCAGCTAGGTGATGCAGCGGGTAGAACACTGGGCTAAGAATCAGAAAGACTCATCTTCCTGTGTTCAAATCTAGCCTTAGACAGTTATTAGCTGTATAACCCTGAGGAAATCACTCAACCCTGTTTGCTTTAGTTTCCTAATCTGTAAAATGAGCTGGAGAAGGAAATGGTAAACCATTCTATATCATTGCCAAGAAAACCCCAAATGGGATCACAAAGAATTGGACACAGTTGGTCGCGAATGAAAGGATTCAACAACAAAGGTAACTGATAGTCTGAGAGACTTTCCTCAGGCGTTGAGCAGTTCAGTAATCTATTCATAATCATAGTTAATACTTGTTAGGGAAAGGACTTGAACCCAGGTTTAACAGATGCCAAGGCTTCTCCTGATTCCCTTCCAGCTTCACATCAATGTTCCAATAGATGGCGTCATTAGAAGCAACTGAAACTGGTCAGTTTAGGGAGCCTAAATTGTATTGTTTGGCGGGTCAGTATGCAACATATATACAGATATACACAGTACTAAAATGGATCTGTGATCTCATCAATTTGGAAGTTCCCACCAGTAATACAAGTCACAATCTATTTGTGTTTGCCCAACTTTGGAGAGTACTGATCATGTCCTTCCTCAAGTTCCTCACAGTCACCCAACTTGCCTTCCTCAATTCATCCTGACACAAGGAGGGTACCAGAGGAGCCCTCCAGCTGTCCATCAATCAGCCGCACCCCTACCCCACCCCTCCACATAACCAGTCCACCTCATCTTACTGTCATGCAGTTTGTTGAGGAGATATTTTAACTCCTGTTCTTCAGCAGAGTCCTCACCAGTCTACGGTTTTTGTTTGCTACAGTTTGCAGTCTGCTCACAAGCCAATCAGACTCATCTCCATTGCCCTCTGTATGGTATTTATTTTAGATCCCATGTCTCACTTGCCATACAGCAACACCAGCAAAAAGTTTACAACAAAATGATGGGCCTTTGTTTTTATGGAAAGTCTGGGGTCATTAAAGGGGTTTTGTGATTGCTGAAAGTAATTCAGCTTGCTCTGTACCAGTTTAATTCTGGGCCCCCAGTTCTTCTTCATCCGACCTATCTGCCCCAGATATATGAAACAAAGAACTATCTCTTAGTCTTGTTCATCCCCCTTTTACTTTACAATGAGAGGGACAGAATGACAGAAAACCAGAGGGTGCTAAGAACATACACAGATGAGTCAATACAAATTACATAGAAAGTTACATAAAGTAATTTCAAAAGAATGAGATCACTGACCACTGGGGGAAAATAAGGAAAGGTATGGGCGCAGGAGATGACACCTGAGATGGGCTTTAAAGGAAAGGAGGGATTCCATAAGATGAGGTGAGGTTGGGACGGGAGTTCATTCTAAAAAGGGGTGTGCAGGGGGGGTGGGGTGAAATCACCTGTGCCAAATCCCAGAGATGAGAGATGGAAGGAATGTCATATATTTTGAATAGCTAGCAGGCTAGTTTGACTGGGATATAGAGTGCTGGAGAAGAACAAAAGGTGAAAGATAGTGTGGACTTTAGGTGTTAGATGGGATAGGAGGAGTCTGAGAACAGAAACTTCTGAACAACAAGAAGAAAAAAAAACAGTGATGAGTCAGAGAGGAAGAGAAAGGATTAAGTTAATTAAGGTCAGGAGCAGGAGAAGAGCAGTTTGGAGAAGAAGAAAAGACTCTGGGCGTGGGGATCAGGGAGAAAAATCAACCAGCTCCAGGGTGTGGGGAATTGTCTATAACTGCTATTTCATCTAAACCCCAGACATTGTGCCTGAGAATCAGCTATAAAAAGCCTCAAGTCCTCACCATCAATGAAAGTTGGGAAAAGCTTAGACTGTTCTTAGAAGAAAACAAAAGTGAGTTAGAAAGAGAAACAGATTTCTCAGAGTCAGGAAGGAAAGACCCAGAGTTAAAAAGAGGCTGAACTCTACCTACACAGGGTACCTGTAACATGCTGACCTCTGTACCAAAAAACAGCTGCACTCCTTTAACCTTCTGGGTATGCTATTCAGGCATAAAAGGTCTGTTTCCCCTTCTCCATCCTTGCCTTGCATTTCCTGACAGGCCAAATGGCAAATAAAGAAGGCAACAGTGGGTCCCATACAAAGCCGGAGGTCATTAGTGCATTTTGGGAGGTATTACAAATGGGGGGCATGGCAACTGAGTGTGGTATTCTCTCAAACTCAGTTTCCTCAACTATAAAATGAAGTAGCACCTACCTCACAGGGTTATTATGAATATCAAAGGAGATAACATGTAAAGTATTACATAAATGCTATTTAATATTATTATTCCTGACTCTAAGCCTGGCAATCTATCCAAGATGCGAAGCTGCCTTCCTTAACTCTCCGTCTCAGTTCTCATCTTTCCCAAATGCCATGAATTTGAGCAGGTCACTCATCATCAAGGGCTACACTCTCAGGGTCATAACCCTCAAAAAATACTTCCCTGAGTCCCTGGGTAGTGCTTACAGAGAGGCCCAGCAAGGGAGCTGAATCTGTGGAGATGCTCTGGTGATTCATCCTAGAGACACAAGGCATCCCAATGGTCTGGTCAGCCTACAGTCAGTCTGGAGTTGGGGCCAGGCTATCGCACAGGATGGAATCGGGGCTTTTTGCCCACAGGATCATGCCAGGACACTTACTCACAACTCTGTCTTTTCTTGCTGTCAGAATACCAAGGTGTACCCAAGAAGATTAGCCTTTTTAAACCTCATTTTATTGGCCTACTGATAAAGAGTGAAAATCCTTTAGATTGAAGCTACCTGAGACATACCAAAAGCATCATCATAGGCATGTACAAGGAATAAGGATTGATAAGACAGTGAAATTCAAATGTGAGTGCTTATTCTAATATTTAATTAACTGACTCACAGTTGATAGAAGCCCAGGTTTTCCAGAATTGGCCTCATTGCTGCTATAGAGCTGTAAGGCTTAGAAATCCTGGAAAAATAACCTCCATATCCAGAAGCCATGGACCAGGGGGCAGTCATGAAATCTGCTTTCCTTCATGGCTGAGGACATCTACTTCCCCTCGGCCTCAGAAATTCCCTCTTGTTCTCTTTGGGATTCATGAAGTGGGATTCATGTGGTCCAGGGCCACCTAGAGGTAAAGTGAAGGAGTCAGGCCTTTCCCTGTCCTTTCGGAGGGATACTCCTGCTTCTCTTCCCACTGTCCTCAATGCCCCCCATTGCCTTAGCCTCCATCAATCAAAACATGAAGCCGAGATGTTAAAAAAACATCAAGGTGGAACTTCCTGATAACAAATTAAACTGCTACCCCTCTTGTAGAGTGCCTGCCTCTCACGAAGATTTAAACCTTATTCTTAGGTTAAGGACTCTTAACATTTTTTTTGTATCATGGAATCACCCCTTTGGCAGTCTGGACCCCTTCTCAGAATGATATTTCTAAAAGCTTCAATAAGGGGCAGCTAGGTGGTGTAGTGGATAGGACCTGAGTTCAAATCTGACCTCAGACACCTCACACTTATTAGCTGTATGACCCTGGGCAAGTCAATTAGCCCTGATTGTCTCACCAAAAAAATAGTAAAATGAAAGCATAAAATAAAATATTTCAAAATTCAGTTATCAAAATATTTTTTGAAAATCTCCAGATCCCAGCTTAAGAACCCGTGCTCTAAAAAAAAAAAATGGATCTCCCAGAATGTAGAAACTTAGCACTATACTTTTGCCTCAGGCTCAGATAGTCAGAAAGACCCTATTTGATGGACAGCTCTAGCCCAAGAAGCTGTTTACTAGGCTTACTGAGGGAAAGTCAAAGGGGCCCTGTGTCATTAGCTAAGGCTATGCTAACACTTCAGAGTCAAGCTAATTCAGCAGGGGTAGCAGCTAGGTGATGTTGTGGTTAGAGCAAAGACTCAAGTTCAAATCTGGCCTCAGCCACTAGCTGAGTGACCCTGGGAAAGTCACTTAAATTATGTCTACTTCAGTTTCCTCATCAGTCAAATGGGGGCAATAACAGCCCCCACATAATTCTTACCTAGCCTTTAGTCATTGAGTGAGTGTGACCTTAGACAAACTGAGACCTGAGAAAGACTTTAATTTAAAAAGGACAAGGTCACCCACTGCATCCTGGGCCATCTGCAGTCATATTGACCTTTGTCTTGCCACTGGACTCCAGTGGCTGTGGAGGAGAGGTCAAGGCGACACCTTTTCACAGTCCTCCCTCACTCAGATCCAACTCACACTCAAGTCAAGACATCATGCTCCTGATGTCATGGCCCTTCTTCAAGAAGGAACACCCTCCAAGGACTGCTGTGAGAATCCAATGAGATAATAATTGTAGAGTGTTTAGCGCAGTATCTGGCACATAACAGACAAAAAGCTAGTGATTATCACCCTTATTTTGCTGTTGTAGTTATTATTACACAGTGCTTTAAGAGACAAATAAAGGAAGCTCAGGGTTTACCATGCTGGGTAACTCCAACTCTAAACTGGAAAATTTTCTTCAATTTCTATCCCCTTCATTTTCCTCATCTGTAAAATTGGAATAAAAACGGCATTTACTTACTTCCTAGAATTGAGTTAAGGATAAAATGAAATCCTACATGGTGTGAGTAATGTGAAACCTACAAGTGCTATATAAATGTGAATTACTACAATTACTATTATCATAATTATTACCACTATTATTAAAAACCTATTCTATGCCAATGTCCTCTAGAGTGACACGAATGTTTATAAAGGGTATGAAAGCTGTGTTTCTTAGTGTTCCTTGCTTCCTTTCCCATGACTCCCAACTGTGGAAGTGGAAGGCAGTCACACAAGACCAAGAACCAGGGCCAACTAGAGTAAGCTATCATGGGCTTGGCTCCAGGGCACCAAAATGTAGAGGGGACCATAGCACTTGAAGTCTTTTAGCAGCATAGAAACAAATGAGTTTAGCTACTAGTTTGTAAAAATAAGAAGTTAAAACAGGCAACTATCAGAAGTCCTCTCAGGACTTTGCAGAATGAAAAGAAAAGGAAGTGTTGCAGTGATGAATGGGGAAAATACCTACATTGAATTTGGGCTTCCTTAGATACTTGAAAGCTGTGAGACTTTGGGCAAGTCACTTAACCTCTTTGCCTCAGTTTCCTCATCTGTAAAAATGAGTGGATTTGACTCAGTGGCCTCTATGGTCCCTTCCAATCCTAAATCTATGATCCCTATGATCCCTTCTCCCTCCCAGATCCTATTCATCATTTAGTACCCAGGGACAACCCTTGGTAGCTGCTTCCTTTTTCTCTCAGCAGAAGCAAAAACGTTACTCAGTTCTTGCATCTGTGATATGGGCCTTCTCTAGACACAGAGTTTTGCATTTGGAAGGGATCTTATTGGTCAGTTATCCCAATCAATGTCTTTAAAGGAATCTCTACTACAAGGTATCCAACAAGCCAAAATGAAAGAGCAATGAAGAGGGGTGGAGTCATTTACCAGATGGTAGCAATCAACTAACAGCCTAACTAATTAACCTCATGAGACTCAAGGAAGAAGGTCCTGTTCCTGCCCACAGGGAGCTTACATCCCATTAACATTAGTCAGTGGCATATCTAGCATTAACCCTTCTGGGAAAGAACAATTATCAAGAATGGCTTGGGTTTCAAGAATTGGGTCGGTTTGGGAGGAGCTGAGATCAGGGGTCAAGGAGGAGTTTCCCCATTCCTTCATGACCTTGAGCACAAAGGCCAGAAGGGAAGGGAAGGTGAACCTGAGAAGTCATAGGGTATGGCTGAAAGAGCACAGGATTTAGAGTCAGATGCTTCCTTCATTTGGGATAGCCATTTTCCATCTCTGAGCTTTTTTCTGCATCTATAAAATAAAGGAGCTGAGCTCTAGGGTTCATCCCAGTTCTGCATCACAGTTTGATAATCTTTGTAAGGCAATGCATCACATTCTTCAGACCTCCTCTTTCCCCTTCCTCCTCCCTCCCCCTGTCCACTTCTACTTAGGTGGTACAGTGGATGGAGCACTAGACTTGGAGTCAGGAAATCACTTAGCCTCTCTCTGCCTCAGTTTCTTCAACTGTAAAATGGGAATAATAATAGCACTATATTCCTAGAGTTGTGAGGATTAGATGAAATAATATCGACAAAGTACTTAGCAAACAGTGTCTGCCACATAGTAGATATTTATAAATACTTGCTTCCTTCTTTCTTTCTTCCTTCTTTCCTTCTCCCTTCCTTTCTTCCTCTTTCCTTCTTCTTTGCTGTCTTCTTCCCTTCATTCCTTCATTTTTTCCTTCCTTTTGCCCCCAGAAAAAAAGAAACTTCTCAAACAACTTGTTCCTGCCAGTGATATTCATAGAATCACAGAACTAGCATAGTCCAGGGGTGGGGAACCTTCGGCCTACAGGCCACACGTGGCCCTCTAGGTTCTTAAGTGTGGCACTTTAACTGAACCCAAACTTCACAGAACAAAGGTCTACCTCTAAAGCTTCGGACTATACAAATAACAGAACTGAGGCTGCCCAGAGAGACTGAGGAATCTGATCAATTTTTAACCCCAAGTTAAAGGCTAAGCTGAGCTGAGAACACAAGGCATTACTTGAATATCTTTCCAATGCCTACATACAGTGCTTAAAGTGAAGTAAGTTTTTGAAGGTAAGATGGCTCTGTGTGTCATTATAGCTGCAGTTAAATGCAACACTTTTTTCCACATAGGTAGAAATTGGGCAGACCTATCTGCTCAGTAGCAGGTCTCTTTTTTTTTAATTCTTATTTTTTTGAGGGGGGAGGGCAGGACAATTGGGGTTAAATGACTTGCCCAAGGTCATACGGCTAGTAAGTGTTAAGTGTCTTAGGCTAGATTTGAACTCAGGTCCTCCTGACTCCAGGGCTGGTGCTCTACTCACTGCACCATCTAGCCACCCCCAGTCCACTCTCTTTCAATCACTGTGCTTTCATACATTTCAGTGACTGTATATAGGTCTAGATCATGGGTGAAGTGGAAGATGACCCCTTTATATGTGGAGAATTGATCTTCAGGTACCCATCAAGGAGGAAGTTGAGACCAAGTGCTCTGGGCCTGCTGAGAGTTGTAGTGTCTTCTGTCTCTGAGACGTGGAATTTCCAGATCGAGGCTATAGGAAGAAATCACCCTTTCCTTACTCTGGGTAGGACTTATGTGATTGTCTGAGATACTGTGAGTTTGGGTAAGGCATGTGGGTGGGGATAGGGGAAGAAGAAGGCTTTGGCTCAATAAATCACAGGCTAAAGAAGGGAGGCAGAACTTTGCTAATGTGAAAGATGGCTAAAAAACACTGACCTAGAAAGTTGGTGGGATAGGCTAGAGAGGGTGACAGCTTTGACATGGACATGAATTTGCATTGGGGGCAGGGAAGGGGTGATGAATGCAGAGCCTGGGCTTTGGCCATTGCAGAACTGTGTCTGGCCTTGTGGCAAGGCTGAGTGAGGTGAGAAGATCAAAGAGAGCAGGACTAATTGGCCCAGGAAGCTCATGCCAGCCTCCATGGTTGTTGTTTTTGTTATCTGTCCTTCGTTCTTGAAGAGAACCATGGTATCAGGAAGATGATGCCATGACTTGCACATGAATTGGATTTAAGTGAGGAAGGGCTATGCAAAGTCACCAGCCTCACTTTCTCCTCCAGAACCATGTGGGTCTAGTGGCCAGATATAGATCAGGATGATTGCAGATGGCACCTAGCCTCCATGGCTAGAGTAAGGATAAAGGAGATTCTTATTCTCTGTGGTTTGACAATTCTACATTCAGTAAATTTTGTTTGTTTCTTCTTTACCTTAATTTCTTTAATTACTAGTAAAAGCCAGCCCTCTTGAGAATAACCAAAACTCAATTTCTAGATAACTAAGGTAAAGGAATGATCATGTGAAGGTTTAGGCCAGGAACCTTCTCTCCTACTCAGCCTGGCCTACTTGCTGTTGACCATCTTTGGCTTATGTACTTTTGCATCAGTAGCACCCCCAGACCCAGAATGCTCTCCCTCCTTACCTAGAACTCCCAGTTCCTTTCAAGGCCCAAGAGTCAACTTATCCAAGTGGCCTTTACCATTCCTCCTCCTTCTTGGTATTCTCTGCTGCTCCTTCCCCCACCCAAGAAAATGTCTTTGGATTTATTGTGCCCATATTTTGTATTTATGCATCTGTGTCCATATTTCCCTATTCCCAGTGCCTAACACCCAATTCCTTGGCACATTCTAGATGCTACTTAATATATATTTATTGAATTGAATTGAGAATATGGGGTAACTGGAACAACCTGGAAGCCAAACCCAGCAACCATTGAGGTGCCAACCAGGTCAAACAAAAGTCCCTTTTCCCTGTTCTCCCTTAATAGGGGAGGGAGGAAGGGAAGGCTGTTCCTTCTCTTCCCAGGTTTATCCTTGGGTTGAAGAAAATCCTAGAAATTTAAATAGCAAGTGGCCAAAGAAAAGGCCCATTCTTATGGTCATTGTTATTGCCGCCATCATCTAATGATATTTATCAACCGCCCACATGTGCCTGGCAGGGTATGAGACATTAAGCCATGGGGAGATCAGAAGTCAGACTCTGACCCCTCAGGAATTTGGTAGCAGGCTGGGGTTAGTAGGCTTACATTGTTCTTCATTAATATTAGGCCAGGGTTGCCAGCAGCCAAGGACCAACCCAAGGACCGAGAGCTGCACTCAGATCATTTTTATAATGCACTTAGAGTGAGGGATCTGGCTCAGATTGTTGAGGGAGATGCAATTTTATAGACCAAAAATACAAGTGGGAGGAGATGGTTAAAATTCAGAGTCACAAGACTCCAGCAGCTTTTAAAGCCCAGAGTCGTCACCACGATACATGCTTCTCTCAGTTCTTCTGTGGGCAGATGGCCACTATGGGGCCAGCTTTCCAGAGGAATTTTTAAAAGGATTGGGGGGAGAGTGTTGGCAGATGGGAACTGAGAGGCCGGTCCAGGGAGCGGAGACTCCCAATGGAAATGCTGTTTTCTAGGTTTGTATGAATGCACACATTACACAGAAACCTGAAAGGCAAGAGGAGAGAAAGTGCGCATGAGTTTATGTGGTAAAAAATGTTTGACAGTTGCAGGCTTGAAGGAACAGAGGGTGGAGATAGATATCCTTGATCTGTGGAAATCCTTTGCTTCAGGTGTAGTGTTGAAAAGAGTGCTGAATTTGGGAGTCAGAAGACCTGGGCTTGAATCCCAGTGTTTACTCCCTGTATAATATGAGCCTCTCTCTGGCTGGGCCTTGGCTGCCTCATCTATTAAAATAAGTGGCTAGCCAATGGTTCTTAAGCTTTTTTTGTGGGGAAAGAGCTCCTCACTTTAAACAAAACTTTCACAGCACTCTTGTAAAATCCTCTAAAATTATTTTAATGCTTAATACCAAACAAATTAAGACTTTTTTTTAAAAAAAAGGGCAATCCAAAAGTATTTCATGATTTCTTGAAGGTCAGTTTGAGAAACACTGATGCAAAAGTACATAAGCCAAAGATGGTCAACAGCAAGTAGGCCAGGCTGAGTAGGAGAGAAGGTTCCTGGCCTAAACCTTCACATGATCATTCCTTTACCTTAGTTATCTAGAAATTGAGTTTTGGTTATTCTCAAGAGGGCTGGCTTTTACTAGTAATACAAAGTCTACAATATTCTTTAGATCTAAATCTACATGCTCTTACAAGCCTATGAGTTCCCTTGCTGAAAAAGGGGCATTGAACAAAACTGAGAGGTGTCGAGCTTTATAGAAAGAGAAAGGAACCTAAGGCACCCTCAAGAGGGTACATGTTTTCCTGTCCACACTAAACTTTGGGCCAATAAAATACCCAAGTTCTGTCCCTCCTATTATTCAGCCTGAAGAACCCAAGTTAAAAAAAAGCTGGGAGAATGGCAGAGAATGATTCTGGGCAGGCAGAACAGAAAGCAGTCAGGAGGAAGAAGGGTCACTTCTTCAGGCTGATAGGTTTGAAAAGGTAAGAGCCTTAGGGAGTAAAAGCTTTGTGGGCTGGTAAAAATTCACTGAAGGATGCTGCCAGGAGAACTAGTGCTTGGGAACTCCTCCTCTCCCCTGTGGAGCTTGAACAAGCATTTATTGAGTAAACATGATACCAGTTACAGTACTGGGGATACAAAGGGAAGGTCAGATCTCCCACTTACAGCCAGTCTTAAACACTGGTGATCACTTTTATTGTTTATGATGGAGAGATGTACCAACAGTATCACTCCCCACCTCTTGGTGCAGCGCCTGAAAGTTCTCACTTCTAGAGACAGGTCCCTTAGGGGTAATTAATGACATACTTCCAGAAAGTTTCTACTGAAATGCAAAAACGCAAGCAAGGCCCAGAAAGAAATGACTTCTAGGAAGCTTAATGTGGAAAAGGTAAAGGTTCTGTACATAGGAGCTGCTGGGAGAGGGTTTTGGAGGGAGAAAGAAAGGAGTAGAGTGAAGCAAACTGGGGTGGGGGGAACCAGACATGAGATGACTTCAGAGACAGAGGTCTCTTACTTCATAGTTTTGCCTAAGCTAATTCTTCTCTCTCCAAGAGTTATGTCCATATACAAACTGGTTATAGAACTCTGAACATGGTGCTGATAACACCAATACTAATTATATTAGTTGACACTAGTTCACATCAAGGTTGGAAAATGCTTTATATACATGATCTCATTTGTTCATTCATTATCTCATTTGTAAGGCTATGATGATGATAATGATGAAGCTAATGTTTATACATTGCCTACTGTGTAGGTGTTCTTATTATCCCCATTTTACAGATGACGAAGCTAAGGCAAACAGAATCTAATAGCTGGTAAGTGCCTGCAGCTGCATTTGAACTCAGGTATTCCTGACACCATTCCTATTTTACTGATGAGGAAACTGAGACCTTTGGAATTTAAGTAACTTACACATAGTCATATATTGGTTGATTTTTTTTAAAGGTTTAACTTAGTAGAAAAAAATTCTGCTTTAAGGGATCTCCTCCAACAGGGTGTCTCCATGCATGTATTAAGGTCATGGGAGACAGACAGAGAGAGAAAGAGAGAGAGAGAGAGAGAGAGAGAGAGAGAGAGAGAGAGAGAGAGAAAGAGAGAGAGAGAGAGAAAGTAAAGAAGCAATAACACATAACTTTGACCATTCTCTGATTTTTTAAATCAATCAAGATATAAGAGGGAGAGATGTTTGTTGCTAAAGGGACCTGCCACTCTCATGAAGAATGAGTCCAAATGGAAGAGGAATTCCATATAGATAGTGTGGTCCTCCAGATTTCCCTGTTTGCAGATGACCTCCTAATTGAGATTAACACCCACTCAGAAAAAGTTTAGCCCAACAATCCAAGAAAAACTAAAGTGATGAAGAACGCCTATTGTCTAGGCTATGATATGCAGTTGGATGCATGAGCCGTTGAGCTGATCTATCAGGACATATATTTTGGAAAGATATTCCAGCTGGACAATGAATTTGGCCCAGAATCAAATCAGAGAAGAGTGGGCTGAACTGCATCTGGGAAATTGATGAGTGCTTTATACAACTTCAGTGAAATGAAACACTCTATTTCTAGCGCCAGTAAGTATCTTCCACTGATGATATATGGCTGCAAATCTTAGATAGCACAATATCCAAATTGCAGGTCACCCAGAGGGCGAAGGAAGGATGCAGGGTGGGTGTAAATAGGCAACAGCATTAGCAAACAACGAACTGCAAAGCACAGAATCTATGTAAAATAGAATCAGAGATGTATGCAAAAGGAGGTAGGCAGGCACGTAATGAGAGTGGGAGATTGTGTACCTGGCTTGTAATGGTGCCCAGATAATGGTTGAAGAAATAGAGGAAGGCCCCAGGACATTGGCTGGACACTATATAGATGATTTACAGATTTATGGAGAGTCCACTAGTGACACAGTGTGAGTGGGTTGTGATCTACATGGAGGAGGTTATAAATCAGTTGAAGCATTAAAGACCAAGTTGAATGAATTTGGCTTTGTTCTTGTTCTTTGAATTCAAATATGTTCCTCATTGCCTCATTGTGTCATTGGAGGTGGCCTTGAGCTCTTGAAGGCTGCATCTGGAAAATGCAACCCCTTGGCAAGTTCTGCCAATTAATTAGTCAATCTGGCAAGGCTTTGAGTAAATCTATTGCCTGTGGACCATCACCATAGGACTGGCTACCAAGTGATGGCTTTGATGGCCTCTAAAACTCACAATTTCCTAATATGTGGACAGGTTGAAATCTGAATTAATGAAGGGGGGAGACACCCCAGCAAAATCATGAATCTTGAGGAATTGACATATGAATCTTCTTGTTGTGCTACCTAACAATGTCTTGAAAGAATGGAACCAAGGATGGATATAGATTGATTTGGGAGCTGGAATATGGCAGGAGGCCATTAGGATAGATGAACAAGAAATATACGTGGAAGAGGGGTTTCATCTAAAGGCAACAAGAGGGTACTAGAAACCTGAAGACGGGTCAATTAAAGGAAAGGAGGATATTAAGAAGAAACAAATTAGGGAGCAGGCATAAGGGATGCCGTCAGCCAGGTCGATCTACTTTTTAACATTCTGCTTTGGGCCAGACCTAGAGGCCAATTTACTAGATTCAAATATGTTTGGTCTGGAGATGAAGGCATGTTTTCCTTATTAACGTTGACATAATTAACTTGTTTATGTCATTATAGTCATTGTCTAAATATTGTTAAATAAAGATCTTTTTGTTGATAATTATCCAAACATCACAGTAGAGATGGGATTTCTGCCAGTGTTAGGAATGTATTCCCAGTTACATAGAGGTTCCAAATATTTATGTTGTGCCATGTAATCACTTAGTTGGCCTCCTGAAATTAGTTCACTTATTGTGCCTTATCAATCCCAGGTGAAGAACACAAAGAGAGAGAAAAATTATACCATGTGGCCGGATGGAGTGGTTTGTGGGTGACAAACACAACACCATTGTGTTCTTTTATGAGCCTTGTTTTCCATATGTGGGTGGAATTCCAGACTTCATAGATAGGTTTTTTTTTTCTATAATGAAGTCAACTCCACTAATGATAAAGAACAATACTAACCCAGCTTCCATACCCCAAAAGCCGCTAGATCAAAACTTGACCTAAACTAGGATTGGAGAAATTCCAAAAGTAAGGAGAGCCTTGGGGTCAAGTGATACTGAATGTGAAATCCAAGACATGGCCCCTGGCCCCTAAAGCATACAGAAGCTCCAACAGGCACATGGGTGGGAGAACACAGCAACTAGATTTTTACCCTGAATACTTCAGGTACCTTCCATCTAAGCTTCTCTCCAAACATATGGTGATTCCAGGACAAGTCTGCCATGTTGAAGATCAAAGAAACAGAAAGGGAATCCTGGGCATCATTTATTCTATATATTTGCCTGCAGGCAATGTCAAATATAGATCATCCTTGGGTACTTAAGGACATCAAAAGCAAATGTGGCCAAGACAGTATTATGTTTGTTTGTGTTATGCAAGAATGCATGCAGATGATATATGTAATATATTATTTATGTAATATATGTGCATGTGTTATATGTCATATGTGTATTATGCATGTATATTGCATTATACATGCAATGTAATGTGTACCTAATATATTGTATTACAATTTTATATTATATGTAATGTATAATATATTATAATAATATATGTATAAAATATGTATGTATATATGTGTTTCTATGTATTATATTTTAATTATAGGCAGCTATGTGGTTCACTAGGTAGAGTGCCAGGCCTGGAGTCAGAAAGACTCATCTCTCTGAGGTCAAATCTGACTTCAGACTCTTATTAGCATGTGACCCTGGGCAAGTCACTTAACTTTGTTTTCCTTAATTCCTTAACTATAAAATGAACTGGAGAAGGAAATGGCAAACTACTCCAATACCTTTGCCAAGAAAATATTCAATCCTTCAATAGAACTTTTAAGATGAGAAAACCACCAAGAAGGAGCCAGACATAAGAAGTATGTCTAAGATCCTAAAGAGTCATACACAGCTGAAAAATGAGTAACAGCAATATTAATCAAAGACTCAGCTGGGAAGAACAAAGGATGGAGAGGGTATCTGCAGGAGATACTCAAAGAAAAAGAATAGATTTCATTTCATACCTAGAGGAGTTAGAATTTTAACATTGAAGCAGATCAATTTTCCTTTGTGCTGAGTCCCTTCTCCAGACCCCTCATCCCAGCATTGTGAAGCTGTTCCTTGGCAGTCTCTTTAGTTGTTTTTTTTCTATAATTGGTCAGAATAATGGATGCCACTAGTTTCATTAGGTGACTTTCTATTAAATGGCATCTACCTTTCCTTGAAACTAGACAGTCAGGAAAAAGAGGGATGCCAACTTCCCATACTCAAGTAAATCTATTTCAACCACCTTCATATATCTAAGGGGGCATGAAATCTTCTATTTCATACTTCTCCCTCATAAAGTTATTCAAAATTCATCTTCAGGAAGTCCTCCCTGATTAACTTCTCCTGTCTCAGATTGGAACTCAGTTCTAACTCTTTTATTCAACATTCAAATCCCTCTCTAATCTAATAGCATTCTTCCTTCCAAAACTTCTTGGATAATGTTGTTGTTCAGTCATGTCCAACTCTTTGTGACCCCATTGAGGGTTTTGTTGGCAAAGATACTGGAATGACTTGCCATTTTCTTTTCAATTAATTTTACAAGTGAGGAAACTGAGGCAAACAGGCTTAAGTGACTTGCCCAGGGCCACACAGCTAGTAAGTATCTAAGACCAGATTTGAACTCAGGAAGGGGGGTCTTCCTGACTGCCCTCCCAGCACTCTATCCACTGGACTATCTTCTTCCATAATACTTCCCTGTAAATATACTACAACCAGGGGTGGGAAACCTGCAGCCTTGAGACAACATGTGGCTCTCTAGGTCCTCAAGTGTGGCCTTTTGACTGAATCTAAACTTTACAGAACAAATCCTATTAATAAAAGGACTTGTTCTGTAGAACTTGAATTCAGTCAAAGTTTGATTCGGTCCAAAGGACTTAGAAGGCCACGTGTGGACCAACCAAACCACTCACATTATCTCAAAAGTTCTCCATAATACCATGCATTACACAACTGATTCATGATATTCTGTGCTTTCACTTGATTTAATCATTTTGATCTCACATTCAGAAGGAACTTTAAAGTCTGTATTGTTCAACCCATATTTGCACAAGAATCCTCTTTACAATGTACCCAAGTGAGTGATCATCCAATCTTTGTAGGCAAGGACAAGCCTGGGTGAGGGGTTGTAGCAGCAAGCACCCCAGCATCCCCAGGGTGGCTGCCAACACAAGTTCTTAGATCTGCTTTTCTAAAGGAAAGTAACTCAAAATGGGTTAACAATCTTGCTTTAATCAAACATATGTCATTTACCTAGTTCAGGGGGAAAAGGTCAGCACCCTGAACTTCAGAGAATACAGAGGTTACAAGCAGACAAAAAAATACAGACAGAGGAACAAATCAGCAGACAGGCTTCCAACTGCCCAACCATTACATCCATACCTAGTCAGTTACCAGAGAGGGAAGCACCAAAATCTGGGTTTTCAAAGCCGGGGGCTCAACGGCTGCCCAGAGTCTCTTCTGGCCAAATCACACAACTCTTCTCAAAGTGAGCCCCAAAACAAAATCTCACATCAGGGTATATATAGCCTTCTCCTGGCTCAGAGAAGGTTACAACCCTCTTGACCCACTGCCCAATCACAAAGCACCAAGGTGTGGGCATTCCTGAAAAACACACCTCTGGCCACAGGCTCCAGGTGACCACATTCAGCCTATGAGAGGGCAGAGTATATTTTCAAATCTGGGAAGGTTTTCAGAGTCACTTAAGCCTATCAAAGGGCCTAGGGGCAAGGAAGATCTTAGATTCCCATTTCCATAACAAGGGTATAGCTGAGAGCTGTCTATGCCATTGGGCTGTGACACTGTTCTGTTGGTCTGCTCCTAGGAGTAAAGTCTTTACTGGTGATATTAATTAATGTGGGGTTTAATATGGGGTGGCCCATTCAAAGCATAGGAGCCTTAGAACTTCTAAGATGAGAAAATCAACAAGAAGGAGCCAGACATAAGAAGTATGTCTAAAATCCTAAAGCAAAACCTGATAGTGGAGTCAGGATCAGTCTAAGTTCAGCTAAAATACAGGAAATGGGGCATCTAAACAGGGTTGAAATTATACAAAGAGATAGGCTTACACTTGCATTTGCTCAAGGCAGTGAGATTGTGCTGACAACTTTTTTAACCCAAAGAGTTTGAGTCAATTCCAGTCTCTAATCCCTACCCCTATTCTTCTGAATGAACTTTAAAAGGTAACCAGCTTCTGGGCACCAGTCAAGTTTCCTACATGGGAAACAGCTATATTTCTAGGAAGGTACATAGTCTGTCACATAGTAGGCAGTTAATAAATGTTTGTTGATTGACCTCCTCAGGTTAGGATTTGCCTACATGTGTAGTGTTCTTAAACAGGTAATACAGTACTACTCTGACATCCCTTTTATCTGATTTGTTTATTCTACAGAAGAAATCGTTCCTTTTTATTGCTATACTCTAATCATAAGGTCTAACTCCTCACTTTTTAAAAACAGATTTTTATGGGGCGGCCAGGTGGCACAGTGAATAGAGCACTCGTCCCGGAGTCAGGAGGACCTGAGTTCAAACCCTGCCTCAGCCACATAACACTTACTAGCCATGTGACCTTTGGCAAGTCACTTAACCCCAACCACCCTGCCCTCCCCCCTCCAAAAAGCAAAAAATATATATTTTTATTTTGTTTTCATATCACCTAAATATCTCATATATCTTTTCATTTGCCCCCTCCCAGAGAGATTTCCTTTGTAACAAAAATGTTAAAAAGAAAAGAGAAAAAAAATCAGCAAAATTAATCAATTCCTTTTTTTAAAAAAAAATCGGACATTGTATGCAATGTTCCATGTCTGTGGACCTCTGCAAAAGAGTAGGGGGGATTTCTTTTCATATATCTTCTCTGAGGCCAAGCTTGTTTGTAATTTTGCAAAATTGGTTTTGATTGTTTTGTGGTTGTCGTTATTTTCCCTTAGAAAGTTGCAGTCAATGCATATATTGTTTTCTTGGCTCTGTTGCTTCACTTTGCACTAGTTCATGCAAGTCTTTCCATGCCTCTCTCTATTCATCTAGTCGTAAGTTCTTACAGAATAATAATTCTCCATTCCATTCATATACCACAATTTGTTTAGCTATTCCCCCAATTTCTGGGCGCCTGTTTTGTTTTTCATTCTTTGGTTCCAAAAAAAAAGTGCTGCAATAAATACTTTGGTGTATATGGAGCCTTTTTGTCAGTGATCTCTTTGGGGGCCAGGAGAGATGGGGTATGTGCCGAGGAGGGAAATCTCTGGGCCAAAATGTATGGAAATTTTAGTGACTTCATTTACATAATTCCAAATGTCTTAATTCCTGCCTCCACCAACAATGCATTCCTGTGTCTTTCTACAACATTGATTACTCCTAGCCTTTGTGGTCTTTTCCCATTTGCTGCGTACACTTTTATTACCCATCACTCTTTGCATTGCTATACAAACATCTGAGGATATAAACACTATGTCTGACCCTGTTGCCAGTTACTTTCTCTTTGATTTTTTGGACACCTTATCAACTGTTACTCTGCCTTCATTTTCATGCCTGATGTTCTGCATAATATTTGTTTTTGTAATTTTATCTGGGCATTTTAGTTAGAGCCCAAGATGTGCCTCATTTGTACCAAATGCGGGGGCTGTCGAGGGTTATGTTAGGTGGAAGGTCTAAAATGCATTAATAATCCTTTTCTTTGTCTTGAATTCAAAATTGCTTGTTAAAATGGATTTCACTTCCTCCCTCCCTCCTTGATTTCCTTAGGTCTGTAAATCTACAAAAATGTAAATTTACCAAATGTTCCATTAGATCCTGGCAAAAAATCTAAAGTCTATGTCCAAGGTAATTAAAAACTTTGAATTGGGAGAAATTCTTCTTAAGGCATAGAAGATAAGCTATTAGAAGCAAATCTGATATTTGAAAGCTTTAAGGAAAACATGTTGTATAACACATTCAAATAAGTTTTCAATGAGGTTAAGAAACCAACAGAATGGGCAGTTTTAGAATTTGGGGGGAAGGTAATCTAGTACCCATTAATATTTCTCACCATTTGGAAATCTTCCAGAAAGACCGTGGAAAGCAAAAGAAAGCAGAGGGTTTTTTTTTGGGGGGGGAGGGTCCACAGCTATCATCATCCAAGAACACCACCACCTGCTCCTCTAGCAGCCCAACAATGGCTAGCTTGTTGTCAGGGGAGGGGGCCAGAGAACTTCTCTATAGAGAATAGAACTTTGGGCATGCACCTATATTGCCAGATCCCAGATCCTGAATTGTCCTGTGGCTCACTCCATGGGGTCAACTGTTTTTCTCTTATTGGACCACTTGATCCTGTGTGTCCCACTGTTGCTGCCTCCTCCCTATCTGAATTATTTCTCTTCAGTTCCTGTTCATGGTCTCTGGATCACCCTTAACAGACACTCTGACTTAAGACACCTAGGTTTAATCAAAAGCTTATGATTAGCTAGAATTTGTCTTAATACTGCTGTTCAATTATATCCTTATAGACAAGCCACAGCAAACTGGATGTATTTACTTTCTGCTTATAGATACAGTCTGTGCTGAGAACTTCACAATTTGACCTAGGATTAGGAAAACAGCCAAGTTCCTGACTTGACACATGGAAATCTCTGGGAATCAAGAGGCTGTTTAACTATTCATTACAGAATTTAATACAGATTAGGCTTTGCCACAACTGGTAACACTGTGACACTGTTAATTTCTTGTTGCCAATTTCACGGTAAACTCCGTAAACTCCGTGTATACATTTCAAACTTAAACTTGGCTTTGGTAGCTAGATTTGTCGCATGTTTGAATTACATTTCCTGAGTAGTTTCCAGTTGTGTTATCAGGAGACAGTCCTTCAGACACTTTCCAATTAATTACCCTTCTACACAATCATGGTTTCATATGTGAAAAGGTAGTTGGATCTTAGCATAATTACACTGAGTATTGCTATGATCTAATGATTAAAGTCAACTCTTGATTATTTTCACATGAATTTTTTTGTTTGTAGATTAGCCATGGCCAGCTCTTAAAAGTTGGCCTGGCTTCTCTTAGCTGTGCAACTGTATCTAGACCACCCTCTCCTGGTATCTATACAGTTGGGTGTTCAGAGTGTCAATACTGGCTGTCATAGACCACCTACCTGGCATCATTTCACCTCTTCTGATGACAACAGGAATGTCTCAACAGGGGACTTTCAGACACATATTACTTAGCAGATCCAATGGCCATTTAGTATCAGAGGCAGCTTCCTTCTTTGACCTAAGAAAGCTGTTACACCCCAGCTTGCTCTCACAACCCACAAACTCATAAGACAGGGCAGGTCCTTATTCTTTTTTTTTATTTTTTTTTTTTTGTTATTAATTAATTTATTTTTTTTTTATTTAAAAGATTCATTACCATAATTCCTTGAGTTTTAAATTTTCTCTCCCCCCCCCCGCATGGCAGCATACAATCAAGTATAGTATCTGCAAATACTTTCACATTAGGCATTAGTCAGGTTATAAAGGACTGTAACAGATGGAATGAAGAATGGGAAAGAGGAAACAAAACCAAACAAGAAAAGGAAAAAGGGCAGGTAGTTTGCTTCAATCTGGGTTCAATCTCATTTCTTCCTCTGGATGTAAACATCTCCATCATGAGTCTTTTGGGTTTGACTTAGGATTCTGGATTGCTGAGAAGAGTCCAGTTTATCAAAGTTGCAAAGTTCTTAAGGAACCTGTTGCCTGCTCAGTATAAATGCACACAGACTAGCTTTTCCCATTCTTCAAACTCCCAGTGGAGAGTTATAACCACTAACAGAGGGACAGAGAAGGATGGAACTCCAAGATCCCTGCCAGTACAAGAACACCCATGTATCATTGACACTATTCCAACCTCCTGAACCATAAATCTATTGATTTGCCACAATACGATTTCTCCAACTTCCCTGGAATCAAATATGCCAGGCTAATGATCACCAGCACTGTGCCTGGCTCCAACATTGGCTTAAATAGATTTGTTCCTAATTAGTAATGATGGAGAGTAATTAGGAACAGCTGTCCCAGTGGCTAACTGGTCATTTTTCCTGTGTCTCCATGTGTTTCCATATTTAGGGAATATGTCAACCCTGCCTCCTCAGCTAACTTACACCAAAAAATGGGCCTTTTCAATGTGTTACTGCAGAGGAGAGTTGCTACCTCACTTACACAAACTTCCTTTCCTCTTCTTTCATCTTCACTGATGCTAACGTTTTGTCATTCTTTAGGGACTACTTCTCCATATTCCCAGCTTGGTTAAATCTTCTCTGCTACTGAAAGGGGAACATTGGTAAATGTTTAACAACCAGCTCTTGGGGGTGCAGCAGGACACACTTTTCCATTTGATTAGCATTATTAACATTTTATCTGTCACTTTCTTAAATCTAAACTATCAACAAAACAATAAATCTAACCCTGATTTGGAACACTTGAGGATTTCTGAAGTGTAAATAAATGCTCACACTCAAAACTTCGCAGTTTTAAAACTTAGCTGCCTTCCCTTAGTGGCCTTTCCAATCTTGTCCTCTGTGTGCCGCTGCTCCTGCCTCCTCCCTATCTGGATTATATAGCTTTGGTTCCTCTTCATGGTCTCTGGATCACCCTTAACAGACACTCTGACTCAAATACCTAGGTGGCTAAGAACTAGAAAGATTTTCAGATATGGTACAGCCCCCAGATTTGATTGGTTAAGATCCTCCAAGCCATTCCTTGTAACAAATAATTTTTTCAAAGAAAAAAAGTTTAAACAAACCAATCAATACATCAACTGTCTCTGAACAATACATATGATATTCCCCAGCTCTGCAAAGAAGGAAGGGAAGTGGCACATTTTTTTTTCAATTCTTTTCCTGGGTCAAATTTTGTCTATAACTTTATGGTATTTCTACTATTTGTTTATTGTAAAGCAGATGAGCCTGCATTATTAATTGCATAGTCAAACCACATAAATTTTGACAATAAAGCAGAATCGTACTAGTTAAGGTTGATTGGGGAAATTTAGGAAGAGAGTCATTGGGTCCTTAATTGGCCAGCAGCATTCATTTCAGTCCCACCTTGTGACAGAGCCTTAGCTAGGCACTGTGGGAAGGGAACTTAACTAAGAAAAAAAAAAACACAGAAAAGAAATAGTTCCTGACCTTGAAAAATTCATAGTCTCCCCTAGTCTGATGGGGGAAAAAGAACTGAAACACATGAAAAGACTTAAAAACACTCATAAATCACTATTAAATAAAGTCCTACTCTAATGCTTCATTGTGGTATGAAGGTGACCCTGGTCTCCTGAGTGCTGTGCCAACAGAGGAAGGTATTGTGGTATGGTGGGGAAAGCAAGGATTTGGAGATAGGCTCTTGTTTTGAATGTGCCCACCTGTTACATAAGTGATTTGGACCACTTCACTTCCTTGCCTCAATTTCCTCATATAGAAAATGATGGACTTGAACTAGATCTCTAAGGTCACTTACAGATCTAAATCTAAATTAGAGGGATTTTGAGTACAGGGCCAGTGATGGACTGTGTGTCTTATCATACAAAGACCAGACTAGTTAAATTACTCAAGACTCATCAACACTTAGTGAGGATTGTTTTGTATTTATTTGTTTGTTGTTCAGTCATTTTTCAGTCACATCTGACTCTTTATGACCCCCCATTTGGGGATTTTTTGACAAAGATACTGGAGTGATTTGCCATTTCCTTCTCCAACTCATTTTACAGAAAAGGAAACCGAGGCAAACAGAGTTAAATGACTTGCCCAAGGTCACAGAGCTAGTAAGTGTCTGAGGTCAAATTTGAACTCTCATCTTCTTGATTCCCAGCCCGGTGCTCTATCCACTGCACCACCTAGAGGGAACACCCATATTCAATGCAATTATGTATCCTTGAGCATAAAGATGAGGACCTAGAAACACATCAACAGGACAAAACCTTAAGGTATAGAACTAATCAATGAACAAGCACTTATTAAGCACCTACTGTTGTGTTGGACACCAGAAAGTTATAGAAGAGCTCTAATGGGTTTCAAAATTTTATTTTCTTTTCAGTGAACAAACATCTATTTTTTCTTCCTCCCAATTCCCTTCCCACGTTAAAAAAAAAAAATAAAAATTTCATAACAAACATGCCATGGTCAAGCAAAACAAGCCTTCACATCAGCTCATTGGCTGTGTTCCAAAATGTGTGTCTTATTTCTGCAACCTGAGTCCATCAACTCTCTGTGAGAAGGGGGATAGCCTTCTTCATCCATCCTCTCTATGATCATTGCAAATCTTTCAACTTCATTTGTCTTGCCCTTGTTATTATATGGATATTGTTTCTTCTGGTTCTTCTCACTTTTCTCTGCATCAGTTTACACAAATCTTTCCAGGTTTCTTTGAAACTATTCCTTTTTGTCACTTGTTACAGCACAGTAGCATTCCATTGCCATAGGAATGGTGGATAAAGTGATTTGCCCAAAGTGTGTGTATCCCATGAATACACTCTATTCTTATGCCATATTTTATCCAGACATCCCCCAGTTGATTTATACATACCCCTCTAGTTTCCAGTTCTTTGCCAGAACAAAAAGAAGTGTTATAAAGATTTTTGTTCATATTGAACCTTTTCCTCTTTCTTTAATCTCTCTGGGGCATAGGACTAGCATTGACTTCGCCAAATCAAAGCATATCTCCACAGTTTAGTAACTTTGCAGGCATAATTCCAAATTGTTGAAGGGCCCTTTTGCAACATAGTTTAATAACATGTCAGTTGATTATCAAGTATTTATCACTGTTGTTGTTGATTATAATAGCTAACATTTATATAGTTCTTTAAGGCTTGTAAAGAACTTTATAAATATTGCATTGGATCCTCCCAATAACCCTGTGCTGTAGGTGCTACTATTATCCCCATTTAACAAATGAAGAAAGTGAGGTAGAAAGAGGTTACATCACTTCCCTAGCTAGTAAATATCTGATAACTGGGTTTGACCTTCCTGATTCCAAGTCTTCATTCTATTCACCTAGCTACCTGTCAAGTATGCTAGACACAGTGCTGAGTGCTAGGAATACAAATATAATAAATGAAACGTTATCTCCTTGCAATGAACTTACCTTTTAATGGGAAGACATCAAGTACATATAAAAATAGCATAAATATATAGTGAAAATGCAAATATATGCAAAGTAGTTCAATGCAAAGTTGAGAGGGGAGGGGTTGGTATCAGGAAAGGCTTCAAGCCTCAGCTGTGTCCTCAAGGAAGAGAGGGACCCTGGAAAGCAGATGTAAGGAAGGAGTGCATTCCTAGCATGAGGCTAACATTTAGCGCTTTCAGGTTTGCAAAGCACTTTTTTATGTATGTGATCTTGTTTGATCCTAAGTCCTGTGAGGCAGATGCTATTATCCTAGACAGATTTGGACAGACCATTAGCAAAGTAAATTAACTGCAAACGAACCATGCTTATTCTAAACTGCAAAGAGTTAGCCTGTAACATTGATACTCTGTAATAAAGAAACTGTATACTAGAGTTGTAAAGGTGACACACTGTATGAAAAGGCCAAGGGTTCAGAGAGGCAATGAATGCTCAAATAACTGAAAGCTTTCCTCACTGATAGACAATCAGTCAGACCCTCAGTCAACCAACATTTAACTAAGCCCTTACTATGAGTCTTTTTTTTTTGTCTTTTTGGAGGAGGGAAGACAGTGCAATTGGGGTTAAGTGACTTGCCCAAGGTCACACAGCTAGTAAGTGTTAAGTGTCTGAGGTCAGCTTTGAACTCAGGTCCTCCTGACTCCAGGGACAGTGCTCTATTCACTGCACCACTGAGCTACCCCTAAGAACTTACATTCTAATGAGGGAAGACAAAAACAGAAAAGGAAGCTGAAAAGGGACTGGAGGGTTCAGATGAAGGTACTCAACTTGGGATTATTGTAGGGAAATTCTGAAGTGGGTGAAATAAATCGACATTACATATTAAATGCTTCTATGGGCTTGTAAGATCATAGATTTGGAGCTCTAAGGTGCCATGGAGATCATTAGGTCTAATCCCATTAATTTAAAGATGAAGAAAGATAAAGTCATTTGCCCAAGGTCACAAAATTCACCAATGGTCGCCCAAGGTCACAAAATTCACCAATGGTCAGCCAACCTGAGATGACCCATGTCTCAAGGCTCTCTGGCCAGGTCCCTATCCATGGTACCATGATGCTGTAGCATATGATCTTGGAAAGAAAACTCTCACTGTCACAAGATTGCATACTGACAAATGCTGCAGGCCAATGAGCCTGTTAGTTAGTCACAAAGTATTTACTGAGTGTTTACTATGTGTCAGACACTATGCTAAGTATAGGGGATATGGAAAAACCAGAAGAAAGTCTTCCAGCCCTGAAGAATATATTAATGACCTCTTTCTCTTGCACCTTATGGTTTGTAAAATGCTTTATTCATAAACCAATGAAGGGAGGCAGCTAGATGGGACAGCGAATAGACCATCAGCCGTGGAGTCAGGAGGACCTGAGTTCAAATCCGGCCTCAGACACTTAACACTTACCAGCCGTGTGACCTTGGACATGTCACTTAACCCCAATTGCCCTGCTTTCCCCCCTCCAATAAGAAAACAAAACAAAACAAAAAACAATGAAGTAAGTAGTACAAGTATTATAAGCCACATTTTGTAGACTAGATAAGATGCTAAGACTCAGAAAGCAGAAGTGATTTGCCCAGAGTCACACAACTAATGTGTCAGAAACAAACAGAGGTCTCTTGACTCTGGGGCCCAATTTCCTTCCATGATATGTAAGTGGTGATCACTGTAAGGCAGCAATAAGGCATGCCAGGCTAACCTCATTTTACCGAACCTCCCTAGGTCATAAATCTGAGTTATGGGCGCAGGCACACCCTGCATCCAAATGTGGACTGTCTCCTCATGACCCACTGCTCACTTAATGAATGCTTGCTCTTTTTCTATGATGAGGTAAAGGAAGTCACAGTGCTTAAGCCTAAGACCCCATTGCCCCTCTCTTCCAGGCTCTACAGTTTAGGGGGTTATTGACAAATTCACAGTAAGACTCCAAAGGAGGGCAGCATTTATAGTGAAGAATCTGGAAACAATTTTGCATGAAGAATAACTGAAGGAGCTGGGGGTATAAGACTGGAGAAAGGAGTGGGACAACAGCAGTGTGGTATAGATTAAAGATCTACAAAATGTGGCTTATAATACTTGTACTACTTTGTTTTTTGTTCTGATTTGTTTTGTTTTTGGAGGGGGGAAAGCAGGGAAATTGGGGTCAAGTGTCTTGACCAAGGTCACACAGCTAGTAAGTGTTAAGTCAGGAGGCCTAGCCTTAAGTTGTGGCCCTTCCATTTTCTAGCTGTGTGGCCTTCACTTCTCTAGACTTCAAGTCCTTCATCTGTAAAATGAATGGGTTAGACCAATGATCTCTAAGGTTCCTTCCATTTCTTTTTTTTCTTTAGGTATTTTTTATTTATCTGTCACTCTCTATCTAACATTCTTTAATTCTGTGAAAAGACCAAAGGAGAGTATGATGTGTACTTTTGTGAGAGCTGAATATGGAAAAAGACATAACTTTGTACTTAGTGTGTAGCTCCACAGAGCAGAATTAATGGTTAGACATTACCAGGGCTCATATTTTTGCTCCATCAGAAGAATATTTTAACAATTAGACCTATCCAACCATGGAAGAGACCACCCTGTGAGGTCTAATATATCATCATTGGAAATATCCCAAGCATAGGCTGTCAGTATCTTTAACAAGGTTTCTAGACTGAGAAATCAGGAAAATACCATAGAAAGAATATACCTGGATTTCAGCAAGTATTTGACAGGTTCTTATGATATGTTTGTGGACAAGATAGAAAGCTGTGAAATTGATAATAGTACAGTTAAGTGGATTAGAAATTGGTTGAATGATTATGCCTGAAGAGTAATATCAACCCAGAGGAATGTTTCCAGGGGAGTGCCTCAGGCATCTTCCCTTGGCCCATGACTTTTTAACTCTTTTGCCAGTGACTTAGATGAAAGCACAAATGATAGAGCATCTGTATGAATAAC
Source organism: Petaurus breviceps papuanus (assembly GCF_028583685.1). Taxonomy (NCBI): domain Eukaryota; kingdom Metazoa; phylum Chordata; class Mammalia; order Diprotodontia; family Petauridae; genus Petaurus; species Petaurus breviceps. Next base: position 40,662,819 of record NW_027185798.1, read on the forward strand.
TCATGTTTGACTTGTCTTGGAAGAACAAATTGAGATTCAACATTTACAGAAACACAGGATCATGGAACCATGGGTTTATAGCTTAAAGGGACCTTTGTAACGTAATACCAAGCAAAGGCAACTTCCCAGGTTCAAAATACCAGCATAGGTGCTCTCTATT
>NW_027185798.1:40662988-40692878 GCF_028583685.1 Petaurus breviceps papuanus
CAGTACTGTCCCTCACCAGTGGACAGTATTCACTCTCTGTCTGCAGGACAGTCTCAGGCCTTCTTAACCAAATGCCAGGTTCCAGGACTTCTTCAACAGGACAGTCTTTCACCAGTGGACAAATCTGGCAAAATAACATCAAAACAGACAGACAAAGTACCAGCAAAACAGCCATGTCTCCTCAGTCCTTGGCAGCTCAGGGGGCAGGTCTCAAAAGTCCAGGGCAATTCAAAGCGGCCACCAGCAATCTCTTAGTCTCTCCCTCTACACGAGGTGCTGCTTCCAAAAAGAACTTCCGCCTCTCTCTTGTCTCTCCAAATCTACGTCACCAGCTCCTCCCAGTCAGGACTTTCTTTTCACATCAAAAAGTCCGTCCCACAGGTGGGATTAACAAGCTCTGGGTTTTAATACAATCAATTTGAAAACCAAGCCAATACAGGGGAATCTTTAATTGCCATTACTATCACAACCTTAAAGGTGATCTTGTCTAACCACCCCCACTTTACAGATGAGAAAACTGAGACCCAGAGAAATGAAATGGCTTATTTATGGTCATAGTCAAGCCAAGATTCAAACCCAGGTCTTCTGATTCCATATCCAACATTCTAAAAAGAGAAAATGAATAAAGATAGATGGAAAATTCTGAGTGATAATGGTTCTGAAAGGAAGATAGAGTAGGAAAGTAATTCGAGTGAAAATAACCTAGAGTTTCATTGGAGTGCAAGCTCAATGTGAGTCAATGGTGTGGCATAGCCACCAAAAGAACCAATGTGACTTTAGGCTGAATAGCTAAAACACATTATCCAGAATCAGGAATGCGATTCTCTCGCTATGCCCTTTTGACCAGACCACAGGTGGAGAGGATTGGGTGCACTTCTGTAGAGCCACATTTTAGGAGGGACATTGCCATGTGTGCAGAGGAAGGAGACCAGGACTATAAGAGAACTCTAAGTCTGATCATTAGAGAATTGGTTGAAGGAATTGTAGTGATGAGCCTGGAGAAGACAGGATTTACAAGGTGAAACATGCTAGCTGTGTTCAAGTATTTAAAGGGCCGTCAGGGGGGAAAGGGATTACATAGTTTACCTAGCCCCATCTTGCAGAGCTAGAAATAATGTGTTGAAATGATAGAAAAGCATATTTCAGTTCAACACAAGGTTGCAATTCCCCAAAATTGGAGCCATTTCTATACATTATTTACAAAAGTAGAATGGGATTGCCTTAGAAAGATTTGTGACCCTGAGCAAGTAACTTCACTGCTCTCAGCCTCAGTTTCCTTAGCAGTAAAAATGGGCATGATCATAGCACCTACCTCCCATGGTAGCTATGAGGATCAAATGGCATAATCAAGAGTTTTGCAAACCTGAAAGTACCATATAAGTACTAAGTATTATTATTGCTATAATTAAGCAGTGAGTTCTGTATGACTGAAGGTTTTCCAATGGAATCTAGATGACCACTAGTCAGAGATATTATTGACAGGCTGACTGCTTGGGTGGTACCATGTAACTTTAGACCTTTTCCATTTCTAAGATTCTATACAGAAGGGATGTAAGAAAACATTTAGTTCACCCTTCCACTTAATGCTGAAATCCCTTGTATAATAAAGCTGAAAGTCTCTGAAAGCTGAAAGCAAATACCATTTTTAAAATTAAATTTTACTATTTTCTTCTATTAGAGAAATCAGTCCTCATGGGGCAGCCTGTTCTATTGCTGTCCAAATCCAGTGATAAGACAGTCCCTTTTTTTTGGAGGAGGGAAGGCAAGGTAATTGGGGTTAAGTGACTTGCCCAAGGTCACACAGCTAGTTAAGTGTCACGTGTCAGAGACCAAATTTGAACTCAGGTCTTCCTGACTTCAGGGCCACTGCTCTATTCACTGTGCCACTTAGCTACCCCACAGTTCCTTTTTCACTGAACCAAAATCTGGGCTCTCATAACCTTTTAACCTTTCAATTTTGCCCTCAAGCTACCCAGGATAAAACTACCCAAACAATTAGTCAGTCAATCAACAAATGGTTATTAAGCATTTACTATGTACTAGGCACAATGTTAGATGCTAGGGATGCAAATACAAAGAATGAAATAATCCCTACTCTCAAGGATTCTATTAAAAAGAGATAAATATACAATAGAGAAGAAGACCTTCTATAGAAGGTGGTGCTTGAAGGTCACCTTGAAAGAAGAGAGGAGAATTCTGTGAGACTGAGATGAGGAGGAAATGTCTTCCAGTAACAGGGTACAGCCGGTATAAAAGCAGAGAGAAAAGAGATGGGATGAGGGTGATCTCTCTGTCTCTGTCTCTGTATCTGTCTCTCTCTCTCTTTCTCTGTCTCTCTCAGTCTCTCTGTCTCTGTCTCTCTTTCTCTCTCTATCCCTCCCTCTCTCTCCTTGTCTTTCTCTCTCCCTTCTCTCTCTATACATATGTATGTATGTATACATGCATTACACACATATGGACATACACACACATATATACCCCTATGAGAGAGTGGACTATTTTGGATGAATTACAGACTGAAGAAGATTACAAATTACAAAATTCCAGAATGTTAGAGCTGGAAGGAAGATTTGAGATCACTTCACCTAGTCAAGCCCAGTCATTTAAAAAATGAAGTCATTTTAAAAAATGAAGAAACTGAGGCCCGGAGAGCTTGTGACTATGACTAAGCCACAGAGCTAAAAACGCATAGAGGGCCAGGAATCAAACCCAGGTCTCTTGACTCCCAATCCTGTCCTCTTAAAATCTCATCATACTGACTTCTCTCTCCCTCCCTTTTCCCCCTCTCATTTTGGCCCATATCTTTCTGTGTCTCCCTCCATGTCTCTTTTTCTCTGTCTCTTTTGGCCTATCTGTCTCTTCTCCAGAAGAGAACACCCCCAGCTCCTTCATTCAGACAGTCTTCATGTGAAATTGTTTCCAGATCAGATCCCTCACTATTATGGTTTCCTTCCTTTGGATTCTCACTAGTTTGTCAACATCCCTCCCTCTTTCCTTTCACTGGAAGAGAAGAGCTAGTCTTAGACTTAACCTCTATGGCTTCCTTTGACCTCATCATGGGTAATAAGAAAAGGAGCAGGTGTATTTTAGGGAAAATGACAGTAGTGAGCAGTGAGTCATGGGGACACATGCTTGAGACAGATCAAATTCATCTACAATGTGAATTGGAGCCAATGTCCCAGATTTATGACCTATGGTTGTTTAGCACGACTAGCCAAACTCAAGCTAAGTTCAAAGTCCTCTATCAGCATTTTGTTTGGGTTCTTTTTTTTTTTGTAAATAGTGGCAATGAATTTGATTAAATAGAGTTACATTGTAACTTTTTCCAGCTGGATCCAGGCATTAATGGAAAGTCTCAATTCCCCTGATGTCCTCTGTCCTTTTCACTGTTGAGTCCTTTCCCTAGGCATTTTCTCTGAATCAAATGATGATTAAGACATTCAGTCTCATTCTTTCTCATGTCCACCCTAGCTGCCCCAAGGTTAACAATATCTGTGTCAAGGACATGGACGATTCCAAGATGTTGCTGAATCCCAGGCGAGTCCATGGAATCATTGCTGCTCTTCTGCCAGGGACAAGTATGTCATGGCCATGGGCTTCTTGGGCGGTATTCTTCCAGCCAGATTACTCTTTTGTAACAAATTGATGATTGTAGCAATATCAGCGAGATCTCTTAACCATAATAGAAGCTGATGGAGTTACATTTGGGCTCTTTGGGGAGTGATTGTTGATCATAAATGGCAATTATTATTTGTTCATCTTACATATTTGTCTGGGCCAAGCACACAAAGGTTTCCCCGAGAAGAGCAGTAAGTCCCAGGCTGTGGATGAAGAATCTGGCTGAGATTTGTGTAGGGATTTCTTGTTACTCATTAGAGCTAAGGTTGAGGTCATCTTCAAAGACTTTTCTCCCCCACCCCCTCCCTCTCTGTCTCTGTCTTTCTGTTTCTGTCTCTCTGTCTCTGTCTGTCTGTCTGCCTGTCTCTCTCTATCTCTGTCTGTCTGTCTCTCTCCTTCTGCCTCTTTCTCCACTCCCCCACCTCCTTCCCTCTGTGTTTTTTCTTTCTTCTTCTATGTGTGTTTCTATTTTCTTGGTATGTGCTCACTCTTCTTATTGCATGTGTTTTCATTCTCTGTTCTCTGTCTTACCACCTTTCTATCTGCTCTTTCTTCCCTCCTCTCCTCTCCCCCCCTCATTCCTCTGAGTTCTCTCTTTTTTTCTTAGAAAGGGGGACCTTTCTGGTTTCTGTCTTGTTCTATCTGTCCTCTCTCCCCCCCTTCCCTTCTCTCTCCCTCTCCCTCCCTCCCTCTTCCTCTCCTTGTCTCTCCCATGCATGTACAAGCGCTCTCTTTTCCTCCCCCTTTCCTATTGCTCTTTCTCTAAAAGCAGGTTATGTAGTGGTTCTCAGAGATGCTCCACACTGGGGAAGGCCATGAGTTAAGTAGTCTGCCAATCCATACAAATGCCAGGCTCTGTATGGATATGGTCCATACAGGATGAGTGGTGACCTCGGCACTGGACCTATCATCAGTATGACAGACACACTGTTAACTGATCCCTCAGTCAGGGGCCTGAGCTCAGCCCCGAGTTGGCCCCTCAGAACACTCAGTTACTCCAAAACCATTGCCAGGACCAGCTGCAATGCCAACATTACTCAGTTCACAGCTAGTGCCCAATGGGGCTTGGGTCCAAACTTCAGAATTAATGACCAACTTGTGTATTTGTGATTTGCAGGCTATGCTGTGGTTTGGAGAAGCACTGGCTGACTTAAAGATAATTGCTCCACTGGGCAAAAAGGTGCTTTTTAGAGAGGCAGCATGATATAGGGGAAGGGCATTAGGTTTAAGATCAGGAAGCTAGAGTTCAAGTCTGGCTGTGCCACTAATGAGCTGCATGACTTTGAGCAGTCAGAAAATGAGTGGACTGGGTCACACCATTCCCTTAGAGCCTGGTCTCTGTTTGACCATTTTCTTTTTTTTTTGCTTTTGGAGGGGGGAATGTAGGGTAGTTGGGGTTAAGTGACTTGCCCAAGGTCACACGGCTAGTTTTTGTGTTAAGTGTCTGAAGTCAGATTTGAACTCAGGTTCTCCTGACTCCAGGACCTACTTAGTGCTCTATTCACTGCGCCACCTAGCTGCCCCAGTTTGACCATTTTCTTACTTTCATTTATACAACCTTCCAATAAGACAAAGGTGATCCTTCAAATCTCATGTATAGGTGGAGAAATGGAAGGAGCAGGGTGAAAGAATAGTCCTAGATTAGTGCTTTAAGTCCCACAAAAGAAAGACCTAATTGCTTCCCGTTTTATGGCCAAGAGGATTCCTGAAATCAGTAAACTGGAGTCCAAAGGGATGAGAGATGAGGTTTCAAAATTTTGGCCCCAAGGTTGGAGTTTAAACTGATGTCCAAGTCTACTACATTCCTCCCCCTATACACAGCAATGCTGTGATTCCTACTAAGTGTCTGATCAAATCCTAATATTAAGGACTCGTTGTGTTATTACCAGTGATCTGGGACCATTGGGTAGAAGTTAGAAGGAGGAAGATTTTTGACTCAGAAGAAGGAAGAACTTCTAAGATTTTGAGCTGTCCCAACATGAAATAAGATGTCTTGAGAGACAGTATTCTCCCTGTCATTGGAGGTTTTTGAAGCAAAGAGTGAATTATTTTTGTTAGGATGATAAATCAAGGCACCCATAAGGACAATGGTATCCTTCAGTGACAATCTTATACTACCATGTCCTGATCAGATGAGATCTGGTGTATTATGTTCTGTTCAGGACTAGAGATAGTACAGATGAAAGCCACTGGGATGAGATAAACATGCCTTAGGAAATTCAACTGAAAAAAAAAATGATGGCGTTTATCCAGGAGAATGCTAGTAAATGTTTAACAACTAACTCTCCAAAAAAAAAAGTACCATGACATACTTTCTTTTTTATTATTATTTTTTCTTTTTTTTTCCATGACATAAATTGAAGTTTAATTTGAGCTATTAGCATTTTCTCCATCACCTTCTTAAGTCTAGAAAATCAACAAAATAATAAGCAAAGCCCTGATTAATAGCATTTGTCCATTTCTGAGATGTAGACTAAAAGTTTAACAATCATCAAGAGCTGGTAAGAGCTGGCTTCAGCACACCGCTGTGTTTTTCCTAGGAAAGATGTAGTGGAAACATGGTCTCTAGCTTCAAATATTTGAAGGGTTGTTGTATGGAAAAGAAATCCGATTTGTTCTGCTTGGTCCCAGAAGACCAAACTATGGTCAATGAGTGGAACCTAGAAGGAAGCAGTTTCCAACTCTTATAAGGAAGACTTCCCCCAACAATCAGAGATGTCTAAAAAGAGAATGAGCCAATTCAGGAGAGAGTGATTTCCCTGGCCTGGAAGGTGTTCAAGCAAAGGCTTAATGATTACTTGCTGGGCTTCTGTACATAGGAGACATACTTCATTTAAAGGATTGCACTAAGATGACCTCTGAGGTCTCTTTCAATTCTGGTATTCTATGATTCGTGATTCATCTGCTTTTAAAAGAATGACGGAAACCCCCACCCCCCGGGCATTCTTTCTTTGGCCTTGTGGTATTACTTCTCACATAGAGCACTGGCTGCTGAGAGAATAAGGAAAAGCTAATTCACCACTGATAGACTAATTGACAGAGATGCCAGGAAAAAAAGGAATCCATTTCTGAAAGATCCTCTCCGGGGACATTTGACATTTGATCTCTTTACATTTCTGTTCCATGTTGATTGCTTTCTTGTACTCCCTCAAACTAGTCATTCTTCTTTAACTCCTTGTTTGAGAAAGTGACAAACAAAACCAGCAAAGCAAGCACTGTATAGTTTGGACCAAATATGAAATCGTTAGCGTCTGTTTCTATTCTTGGCAACTGGAATCTTACTCTGGTTCTGATTAGTCTTGACAAAGATATTATATTCTAGGTTTTCCTGTAAGTGTAGGAGATTTTTTTTTATTTTTACATGGCCTTGCATGGAAATATGAATAGGCAACACTTGGCCATAGCAAGTGTTCAATGTTTTGTAGTTATCCCCCCAAAACTTGACGGATCAAGAAGCACCCCCCCCACCATCTGAAATTGGTGAATGATTTGGCTAAGAAAAGCCCTGGCCTTCCTTAGGATCATCGTCCATATTCTCAGTTTCAATATTTAAATAAGCCCACAAAATGGATGAAAACCATTTCAGCTTACAAAAGTCATACTCTCGACTTGTCACTCTCACCCCCCCCAAAAAAAAAGATCTATTGAACATTCCAAGATATACTCAGTTTAACAAGTGTTCTCTCCAGTCAGAATCAGTGACTCTGCCTTTGTGTCTAGACAGTACTTTAGGATTATTCAGATGAGCCCAAACTGGGGTACACCATGTTCTTGGGATAGCTTGTTTAGAAGTCCTTCACTCTCTTTGAGATGTGAGGTTTATTTGGGCAAGCTACAGGCCACTAAGTTTGACTTTCATTCCTAAAATATCTAGTATATATTGTTATTAAATGGATGATTAGTGAACAGCTAGAAAAGAAAGCAGTGATCATTAAAATTCAGCATAATTTAATTAAAAACACATCATTTCCTTTGGTGGGGCAGGTTTACTGAACAGGTACTATAGATCAGGGGTATGATGTCATTATGGTGTACCTAGATTTTAGGAAAGCATTTGAGGAATGCTCACACATTGTTCTCACAAACAGAGAAAGATGTGATAGTAGAGATGATGGTACAGGTAAGTGGCCTCAAGGAAGTGTATTAGAATAGAAATAGTTGGGAGTTTGGAGTCAGAAGACCTGAGTTTGAATCTTACTTCTGCCACTAACTTCCAACAAGTCATTTTATTTCTCTAAATTTCTGTTTCCTCATCTGTAAAATGAGGTGGTTGGACCAGAAGACCACTGAGATCCCACCCAATTCAGAAGCTATGTTCCTGTAATCCCATGGAACTGGTTAACAAGCCTGACCCAAAGAGTAGTCATCAATCATTTGGTATCCATTAGGAATGACTTTGGTGGGTTCCCAATCTGGGTTTAGCCCTAAGCTGTTTAATGTTTTTCCATGACTTGGATAAAGGCATAGATAGCACACAATTATCAGATTTGTAGGTGATAGCTGAGAGATACAGTGAATTCAATGAATGAAAAAGGGTTCAGTCAAAAAGATCTCAAAAGGCCAGGATGTAGAACAGATCTAATGAGATGAAATGTAATATGGATTAATATAAAGTCTTAGTCTTGGGTTCAAAATATCAACTGATCAAGCACACAATAAGGCAATCATGAGTAGAGAATGATCCAATTGGGAAAAAAAAATCTTGTGGTTTCAGCTCAACAGTAATCAACAATATGATATGGCAACTAAGAAAGTTAACATGGTTTGAGGATGCATTAAGAGATACAGCATTGGAGCATCGCACCAGCCCTGGAGTCATGAGTTCAAATACGGCCTCAGACACTTAACACTTACTAGCTGTGTGACCTCACTTAACCCCAATAGCCCTGCCTTCCCCCATCCAAGAAGAAAAATAAAACAGAGAGATACAACATCCAGGACTAAGGGACTGCTAGTCCAGGGATGGGGAGCCTGCGACCTAGAGGCCACATGTGGCCTTCTAGGTCCTTGGGTCTAGGTCTAGGTTCTAGGTCTCAGTCTTTTGACTGAGTCCAAGTTTAACAGAACAAATCCTTTTAGTAAGGGGATTTGTTCTGTGAAGTTTGGATTCAGTCCACACTTGAGGATCTAGATGTGGCTTCAAGGCTGCAGGTTCCCCACCCCTGTTAGTCCCTCTTCACTCTGCCCTGATCAGACCTCATGTGCAGCATTGGGTTAAGTGCTAGGCATCACATTTTAGGAAGGACAGTAATAAGTTGGAACATATCCAGGCAAGAACCAGATTTCAAAAGATTTCACATGCCAAAGGAGTTTGTATTTTTTTATTTCGAGACACTTGGGAGCCAATGGTAATTGTTCAGTATGGTAGTGACATGGTCAGATCTATGCTTTAGAAATGACTTCAGTAAATGTGTGATGGATTGGAGAGAGGAGAGATTTGAGGCAAGGATAGCAATTGGAAAGTAATCACAATTAATAGGCAAGAGATAGTGAGGGCATGAATAAGCCTGGTGGCTGGATGAACAGGGAGAAGGGGGTAGATTCCAGAGATTTTGTGGAAGTCAAATCAATAAGACTTGATGGCTGATTTTATGTGGGGGCAGGGAGTGAAGAGAATGAAGAATACGGGATGCTTCTAAGGTTGAGAACCTGACTGATGGGCATCACTACAGTACCCTGGACAGAAATACGGAAGGTTGGGAGAAAGGCAGGTTTGGCAGGAAGTAAATGAATTCTGTTTTGGATATGTTGAGTTTAATATGATTGTGAACCATGGAGCTAGAAATGTCCAATAGACAGCAGTGCTGCCTGTTATTCAGCATAGTGCCTGACATGATGCTTAATTAATTCTGGCTGACTGATTGATTTTGCTTGTTAATTTGAAGGAACCTGTCCAACCCTGGCCTCTGCTTGCATTGCCTTCTCATTCAAGGTTTTTCCCATGCTGCAATAAGGCATTAGAAAGGAACTTTGGGAAATGGTTACTTTTGTTGCCATTGATTTTATTCATACAAAGTGCCTTTCTATAGCACTTTATGGTTACAAAGTCTTTTCACATACATGATCTTATTTAATTTTCGCAATAGCCATAGGTTGTAAATTGTGTACATTTTACTACATTTATTTTGCAGATAACTGCCCCAGCACAGCGAAGTTAAGTAACTTTTTACCAAAGTGCCATAGCCTGCAAATGGTAGAATGAGATCTAAAAATGCACCATTGGATCCTCAATCTACTGCTTTTTCCAGCTCAAGCTTCGTCTTCCTAGCATACATGTAAGAATGACCGTATTCCATGAGCTGTACCTGTTTCTTATTCATCTGTAGATAGGCTGAAAAGTCTAGAGAGCATGTCAATATGATCATACATGGTAGTATTTTCATAGGCTCATAGATTTTAAAGCTAGAAGATAACCTCAGAATCCAAGCCCTTCATTTTGAAGATAGAGAAACTGAGACTCAGTTTCTGAGCTGGTTATCAGCTGAAAAGACAGCTGGTAAATATTTAAGGCAGGATTTGATCTTGGCACTTCCTAACTCCAAGCTCAGTATTCTATATACTGTGCCACTTAGCTATTTACTTTTGAGCATATAAGACTCAAAGATCACCTTAAAGGAATGATTTTAGGATCATAGATCTCATACTGGAAAATATATGAGGAGCCATCTACTTTAGCGGTGCCAAAAATCAAATAGAAATTGATCCCTGCTGGTAACAAATCAACATTATACATGTTGTATTATATTGTTATTTCTTTTGTTAGACATTCCCAACTATATTTTAATCTGGTTCGGGCCACATGCAGGAGCAGCCCATGGGCTAAGAGTTTGACACCTCTGATCTAGTCCAACATCCTTATCTTAAAGGTGATTGATGCTGCAGCTCAGGAATATTAAGTGACTTGTCCAAAGTCACATAGATATTAAGTCAGAGGCAGAATTTGAATCCAGGCCCTCTGATTCCAGAACCAATATTTTATTCAGTGTAACATGGCTAAATTTCAGGGTCTTGACTCAATGACCTTTACAGAATGCTAATTAGGCTGCATCTGAATTGCTTTATTCTAAGACTCACCATTCTAATGAATAGACCCGCCACACACACACACCTGGGTGAAGGTGCCCAGTATAATCACAGTATGAGAACTCCCTAGTGTACGGAAGACACAGACAAAATGGAGCCCACAGAAGTACCTACGTATAGGAAGTGACCTCACACTTCCTTCACCTGAGTCAGTTTCTCTCCCCACTGATAAACCAATTCAGTGCTAAGTCTACAGAGTCACGGCCATTAAAGTATTCAACAAAACTGGTCACCATCCTTCCTCTTGAAGCACCCTAACTAATCATTGCCTCTGCACACCAGAATGGCAGCTCACTTACTAGCTGGACAGTTCACCTACTCAGTCTTCTGGCTTCCCTACCCACAGTGCCAATGCTGCATCTACGAAGAGGGAATGTTCCAGGTCAAAGCAATTCCCTTTCATCAAGGCAGTTGAGTCATTTCCAAAGTAGAGATGAAAAATCCTACCATGTGACAAAAGGGTGGACATTTCATTATACAAACTTTGGTGACCAAGCTATTCCTTCAAATGAGCGAATTCCTCTTCATATGGATTCGGGAGCCCCACTGACTTTGGAGGCATGTTGAAATTAAAAGGCCATTGGGCTGCTAGGTGGCACAGTGAATAGAGCACCGGCCCTGGAGTCAGGAGGACCTGAGTTCAAATCCAGCCTCAGACACTTAACACAAAAACTAGCCGTTGTGACCTTGGGCAAGTCACTTAACTCCAACTGCCCTCCAAAAAGCAAAAAAAAAAAAAAAAATTAAAAGGCCATCTTACCTCCAAGCCAGATAGACTGCACACATTTAAGATCAGACTGCTTACTTGGCAGGCAGTTTCTATGAAGAAGACTTAGTGGTTTTAGCTAGTCATGAGCTCAGTAAGAGGCAACCACAGATAAAATGGAGAGAGAGCTGGTCTTCAAGCGAGGATAAGCAAAGGCCAGGGAGGTTGGGAGAATTTGCCGTCAAATATTTCCAGTGGTTCCTTTTGTTTTTGTGCTCCTTTTGACCTAAATGCAAAGCAGTCCAAGCTGAAGATTGCTGTCAAAGTCAGAGGAACCTCTAAAAGTCACAACCTTGTAACCTTAGAGTAAATTAGAGCAGGGATTCAGCTGTCTCTGGCAGAATACACGGGATTGGGGGAAGAATACACAGCAGGAGACTGCAGTTTAATGGACTTTTAAAGGCTTATTAGTTACTTGTCAAGGTGCAGTGTGACATATGGATAAAGAGCCAGTCTTAGAGCAAGAGAAAACTAGGTTCAAGTCTAACCTCTGACACACATTGGCCTTATGGCCCTCAGAAAGTCATTTGTCATCCCAGTGATCAAGACAATTCTCTAAGACTCTGGTACCAGAGTCTTAGAGAGACATGGTACCAACTTATATTGGTAGAGGGAGTTTCCTCATCTTGGAGGAAACTGGTATGGGAAACAGTCAGATAAGCAAACTCCCTTTGCCAATAACGACAGGGACAGATTGAGTCCCTAATTGTTACTTGTCATAAAGGTGATTCTATGAAGAGAGAAGCAGACTTAGAGTCTGGAAAGGGTTGGGTTTGTATACTGTCCCCAACTATTAGTTTTTTATGACCAGGAGAAGTTATTTAACTTCCCTGAGCCTTGATTTCTTCATCTGTAAAACCAGAACAATGCCTTGCAGCACCTACCTCAAAGAATGTGAGAATCAAATTTGATAATGCACGCAGTGTCTTGCAAGCCCTAAAAACTCTATGAATGACAGGTGTTAGAATAAATGAGCATATTTCAATGCTAGTTTAACTTTCACTAGTCCAAGTTCCTTGCATTCATTCAAGACATATTAAGAACCTACTTTGTGCAGGGTCCTGAGCTAGGCTCTGGAAGAGAGAGGAATTTAACTTGAGACAGTTTCTACTCTCATGGAACTTATAGTATAGGAGGGGCAAACATAACTATGTATAATAGGAGAAAATACGTGCTATGTTAATCATCTCTAGTCTCTTGCCTCTAGTTTTTGTTTAATCTTTGGTCCTTCATGACCCTGGTGAAAACCTGCATTGAACATATATCTGTCTCCCTGTCTTGGGCTTTAATATTGCTTATAGTTGGTGAAGCTCTCCAGATGATTTTGTTTTGAATGACATTAGGCTGATTGCATCCTAGAATATTCTAGGATACCTCCTTGATGTAATCCTCAATCACTCAAAAGAAACTGACCTCGCCCTGAAGACACAAAAAGCAAAGAGGATGAAGAATGCCTATCACTAGGTGATGACATACAACTGAATGAAACATGCATTGAGTTAGTCCATCATGACATAAATCTTAGACAGGCACTGCAGATGTTGGGTAGGCTGAGCCCAGAACTGAATAGGAGAGTGGGATAAATTTGCATTCGGACAAACATGGAACCCTTTCAATGATCCCAAAACTGCAGAAGCCATTGTTTTTAACACCAATATTTTCTTGGGAATGCTGTGTTTTAATTGATTCATAGAACAACGCAATTTCAGAACAACCCAAATTTCAGGGGGAGAAAAGACTCCTAGTGGATACAGGGAGGGTGTCACATATTTCCAATCATGGAAATATTCAAGGAGCACCACAGAATATATCAATGGAAGATGTGTGTGTATGTGTATATGTATGTATGTATGTATGTATGTGTGTGTGTGTATAGCTGGAAAAAGAGATTGGCTGGAAATGCAGCCAGAGGAAGGGACCATAGACCATCCCTCCACCATACCTAAAACACTGTCCTAAGGTCCAGAAAATATTAGAATATCCAGAGGAAGGTTTCTAATACATGATATAAATTCCCTATAGTTGATTTATGATTCCCTTAGCAAGAATCTTATACCAATGGTGTCAAACTCAAACAAAAATAGGGCCACTAAACTATACATAAGGATCCCTGCAGGCTGCATATTGACTTAGAAAACAACACATTACCATTATCTATGTTCCATTATATTATGATTTGTTTTGTTAAATATTTCCCAGTTACACCTTCATTTGATTCTGGCTTTGCTGGGGATTTTGACCCACTGCCAGGGTTTGATACCTCTGATTTACAGCATGAGAAGGCTCTACACTGGATAAGGAGAGATCTACACCACAGAGATCACAGACACACCCAAGTTGTTGTGAAGCCTCTATGTCTCCAGTGGGCAGTGCCCACAGGCCACAGTTTTCAAATCAAGCCTTGTCCCAGGTGAGAAGCAACACAGTCAATAGTTATGAGGTAGGCCTTCATTATCCTGCCCCACAAATTCTCAAGTTTTCAAGGGGTCCATTTGGAAAGAATGGCATAGGGGAAGGGATGCTGGACTTGATGTCAAAATATGCCTCTGACATCTACCAGCTGTGTGAACCTGGGCAAGTAGCATAGAACTTGGAACCTTGGTTTTCTCATCTTTAAAATGAGGGTGAAAGTAATGACAATGTTCTTAGAATAAGTGGAAGGGAGAAACGTGCAAGAAGATTAGAAAGTTAGGCAGAGGCCAAGGTGTGAGGACCAAAGGAGATACTGTGTTTAAAGTGCCTTGTAAACCTTAAAGAAATAGAAACTTTCGCTTTTTTTCATTATTATTAAGTAAAGGGAGGAATATTAAGTGAAACTGCATTCTACCACAAAGAAAATTAATTCTGGGATCTTGGATGTCTGCCTTCTGCTTCAAAATAAAATCAACCAGGGAGAAAAAGCTTAAAAATAGCTTCAGCAGACACATTACTGCATGGGATGATAACCAGCCCATGGAGCAGAAAATGGAAAGTGTCTGGGGAGGTTCGGATGGGGGAGAGAAAGTCAGGCTAGGCAGCCTCTGGCACAAAGGTATCTGAGCCGGTGGCTCACCCACCCATCCCTATTCCTTAGAAGTCGAAGTGGGGGAATCAGTCCCAGGAAGGCCTCTGCACAGACCTGGGCTCCGACACTGCAGGGATCTCAATGCAGACAGGAGGGAAATGCTCACAAATGGTTTTCATTACTGATTGCACAACCTCTGGCCTCATTTCGTGTGTGTGTGTGTGTGTGTGTGTGTGTGTGTGTGTGTGTTTCATTTTCTGCCTCACATCATGGATTGTAACTAAACAACAAGGCAGTTGCCTTCTCCAGAAGGCCCAGTACACAGCCAGAGGCTGGGACAGAGCACAGCATTCTTCATTCATGGAAAATATGGACAGGGAAAATAGACAATCTGGAGAGAAAGGCCAGCTAGTTTTCCACAGCACCTGTGTGCATTTTTTTAAGCATTCAACTTTAAGCAGCCATCAGTGCTTACTAATGCTTCAGCGTCTCTGATCATCAAAAGTTAAGCTGCCAAAAGTTTTCCATCCACCTGTCTTCCATCTGCCTAGATAACTTTCTCCTACTTTCAGAAGTACTTGTTACAGTTTGCAGGCTTGGCTATCCAAGCCAATATGCAAAGGAGGTTTTCCAGTAACCCTGGGTTGTAAATATGAGACTGTCCTCAAGCCAATTCCAGTAACTCAGTCCTAAAGCAATCCTCCTTTGCTGAATGACCTGGAGTGACTGTGTATACCAGTGGTGTCAAATGCAAATAAAAATGCATCCTTGAAGGCCTCAGATTGACTTAGGAAACCACAAGTTAACATTATCTATGTTAATGTTGCTGTAAATAATGTAATGCATTATATTTCTATTTTGTTAAACATTTCCCAATCACATTTAAATCTTGTTGGGCCCTGGGGAGTTTTGTGGGAGCCTGCCGGAGTTTAGTATCTCTGAAACAGAGGCTCTCCAAGATGTCTGTACTCTTGGGCAGTATTTTGAATTTGGCTATCTTCTTGCAGAAATTAAGTGAACCCCAAAGAATTATTAACTACGAACTGACAAGACAGTATCAGAAAGTAGGGGGAAGCTATGGAATCCCTCTCTGGGGATTTAGAGCTGGATAAAGATCTGAGAAGTCATCAAGCCCATCGGATCATTTCATAGATAATGAAACTGAGAGGTTGCGATTTACCTGGGACCACATAGCTAGTGGAAACAAGCCAACATTTATTAGGCACCATACTAACCACTGGAGATACAAAGAAAGGTTAAAGCACTGTCCCTGCATTCAAGGATCTCACATCCCAATGGGAGAGACAACTTGTGAGGAACTAGGCATGTAAAAGACATATATAATACAGATGGAAGATAACCGAAGGCAAGATTTGAGCTGAGTCTTGAAGAAAGCCAGTGAAGGGACATGAAGGGGCAGAGTATTCTAGGCATGGTGGAAAGGCAATGCAAAGCCACAGATCTGGGAGATGGAGTGATTGTGTCAAGCAGAGGATAGGCCAGGGTAGCCTTATGGAAGAATGAGGGGGGTGAGGATAAAATGAAGGAAGATTAGAAAGCCAGGAATAGTTCAAGTTGTGAAGAGCTTTGAAAGGCACACAATAATTGACCCTGGAGGCAATAGGAAGACACTGGACTTTACTGAACAGGGCAGTGATACCTGCACCTTAGGAAAATCTCTGGCAGCTGAGAAGATAATAGATTGGAATAGGGAAGGACTTTAGATAAGAAGACCAAGGAGAAGGCTATTGCAAAAAATCCATGAAGGTGTCAGACTGTGCCAGGAGATGGATATGTGAATACAGAAAAGCAGATGTCTACAAAAGATATTGTGATAATAGAAATGACAAGATCTGACAACAGACAAGTGGGGTAAGTGTGAGTGAGGGGTTAATAATGACACTAAGGTTGTGCACCTGTGTCACTGGGAGAATGGTGGTACCCTTGATAGTAAAAGGAAAATTGGGAAGAGGGGAAAGTTTCAGGGGAGGGAGAGAGAATGAATTCTGTTTTGGACATGTTGAGTTTGAGATGCCTAGAGAACATCCGATTGGAGATATCCAAAAGTCTGTTGGTAATGTGGCACCAGAACTCAGGAGAGAGACTAAAGCTGAAAATATAGGCCTCATAACCATCTATAAAGACAGTTGGTTAACTGAGCCCATGGGAGCTGATGCAATCACCACGTTAGATGGTAAAGAGGAAGAAGAAAAGAGAGTCCATATTAGGCTCTTAGGGAACATCCATAATTAGTGGGTTTGCCTTGAATGAAGATCTAGCAAGAAGAGATTGGGAAAGTTGTCTAAAAGGTAAAAGGAGAACAAGAGAAGAGAGTTATAAAACTAGAGAGAAGAGAGTATATCCAGTAGGAAAAGGTAATTGACAGTGTCAAAAGCTGCAAAGAGGTCAATAAAGATGGTGCTTTGAGAAAAGGCCACTCTATCTGGCAATAAAGAAATCATTCATTATTAGCTTTGAAGTGGGCAGTTGCAGTTAAAGAATGAGGTTGCAAGCCATATTACAAGTTTGAATCAAGCAAGTGAGAGAAGAAATGGAAATACCTAGCGTAGACATCTTCTGCAAAGAATTTAGGCAAGAAGGGGAGAAATATAAAACAATAGCTAGTGTGAATGGTCAGATCAATCAAGGGTTTTTTTAAAAAGATGTGGGAGATATGAGTGTGTTTGAAGCTCCTTCGTCCTTACTCCCAAGTCCAGTGCCCTATCCTTTATGCCATACTCTCCATGGGTCCCTAAGTTTGTAGATGTAACATGGGCCTGTGATGAATGGGATTTGTGCATCTCCCAAATAGCAATGTGACTGCCTAGGAACGAAGAAAAATGGGTCATTTCAAAAATAATTTTTAAGTCTGTTACTCAGCATCTTTGTTTTCAGTGATTACAGATAATGGCACCCCAGCTGCAGGATCTTTGCCTGTATCTCACAGTTACAGAGAGCAGACACCAGGCATGTGCAGCCAACAGTTCCAACCAAATGTTGGTACAAATAGCAAATGACTCTCCCAGCCAGAGGAGGTGACAGGTTTGGGGGTGAAACGCAGAGTAGCAACTTCCTCGTCCATGTACCTGGGTTTTAAAGGCAAACTCAGGCACTTCCTCCCTTCCTAAAGCTTTCCTCTGATCTTCCCTTCCCCCTCTTCCCTCAGCAATGGCATCCTTTTCACTCTCTTTTTTTTATATAGCACTTGTTCCGTGTGTCTCTCTGGCAAGTGTTATTACAACTTACTGCAACATGTGACATTGCCTCTGCATGTGTCTTATCTATAAGCTTCATGAAGGGAGGTACTAGTCTTTTTAAAGTTTTGTTATGTCCCCCCATGCCCATCCCTGTGCTCTAGGCAATAGGTGCTTAATTTTTTCAATTGACTTGAACTAAATTGAATTTCCTGGGTACCAGGACTAGCTCTGACACTTAGTAACTACGTGACCTTAGATAAATTTCTGAACCTGCAGGTTTCTCATCTGCCAAACAGAGGCCTTGGATTAGGTGATCTCTATAGTTCCACAGCATTGTACAGTGGGAAAAAAACATTGGTACTGAAGTCAGAGAACCTGGATCCACATCCTACTTCTCATGGCCTCAGTTTCCTCATCTGAAAAATGAGAAAGTTGGACTAGATGGATCCCTTCTATCCCTAGATAACTGATCCTAAATCCAAAGATTTGATGGAATAAGGTAATAAAGAATTGAATTGACTGGGGATCAAAAATGCTGAGTTTTGAATTTTCCTGAATGCTAAATGTAGAATAGTAACAGGTTAAATGCCAATGGATTTTCTTCAGCCTATAGGTGTGCAGTGGGATATAGAAGAGACCATAACATTGAGGAGGGAAGGAAGGGCACAATCTGCTCTCAATCTCTGGCCTTCTCTTATTACTCAAAAGGTCTGGGGCCTCCAGAGACAGATGCACACTGTGGGGCTCTTGTTGACCCCTCAGTGAATTCCCCTGGTATGCAGTTTTCCTTTTGTTCATGATGTCATGGTCAAATGAAACCCAAAAGGAGAAATTCTAGAAGATTGGGAATATTCTGAGATGTAATTATATGGGAATCATGTGACTTTAGAAGGACAGCAGGTTTCCATCTCCTCTGACCTTTCCTCCCGAGATAATGAAAGAACTCCACTTTACCTAAGCTTAAAAATACCCCCTTCAAATAGTCCTTCATTAGAGTTAACCGCTTGGCTGACATTCCACCATTTTCCATTGAGTACATTCAGCACTGGATGGGAGGAAGGAGCCAATTTAAGACTCAGGCTAGTAAAAAAAAAATCCTATACAGGAAGCGGCTAAAACGCAAGGCTCCAGACAAATGTAGCCATGAGAAGAAATTCTTCATTTCTGGAAGAGGAGCTCCCTTCCCTGTCCTTTATCTTGGCTCCAAGTTACCCAGGATCTGCCTGAGTAGCAGGTCTGGGCAGAGTGGGGCTGAGTTATCTCTTTTATGCCTTGAGTCAGATTTTCTGGGTGTGAAGTGAGTGGACATGCCAAGAAATGTCAGCAAGAAACAAGAAAGGCATCAAAGATGTTATGTCAACTCTTGCTCCCAAGTGCCTTCAGCAGAATCATGGGGGCAGAAGGGTAGGGAGAAAGGCAAAACTTGGCTTGACTGTGTCCCAAGGGCTGAGTTTTCTCCCATGTGATGCTCACCAGGCTCAGGGCATGGGTCCTCCATATTTCCCTTGGACACAAAGTAGTGTGGAGGATAGGGATATGCTGGGATTTTCTCAGTAGAAACAGCCCCATGGTTCCAGCAAACAATTCAATACTCCATAGAATGTCTTTGGGAACAAAGGGGCCAGCCTCATGACTGAAATATTTAAATTAAAGCCCCATAACTTCTCCAATAATGTTCTTTAATTATGGAACTTACTGTCTTGGCTTTCAGAAAGCCCTTAAGTCTCCACATCTTTTAAGTTAGACTCTGACCTGATCTTTTTAAGGGATGCAGCTTCCCTTGATTATTCTTAAATGACATCTGAATTGCATTATACGCATGTGTATTGTAACACTGCTTGACCTATTGCTTGGAAAACATACCTCACACTGAGAAAGAAAAGGCAAAACTAAGGACATTTAATCTGATCAGGCCATTGGGGATAAAGAGCTGGGGCCTAAGCCACCAGTCCAGATGCCATGTTTGGTTTCAACCTCAAGCTATATGGCTAGAACTCTCCAATGGAAACCTTGCCACCAGCTAACCTGAGTGGTCGCCTTTGACAGGATGCTGTCATTTACCCTTAGTCACGAGTACACAAAGTACAGAGCAGAGAAAGACCAAAAACATAACAGAAACAGATCTTTCTTGTGGTTTAAGGAACAGCCAGTTGGAACCAAGGAAATGTTTTCTTAGGGTCTCAAAGAAGTTTGAAAAATTGCTGGATTGTTTTTGGCACTGCTGGAGAGATTATAGATATATCATTAGTATTACTAAGCTGATGGGCTACATAATGAGGGTTACTATTTCAGCAGTGTAGGCTTATAAAAATATACTGTCCTTATGGCAGGCTGCTTTGTGTTTAGCTGTCTTTGTGTTGACCACATTAATGGCATTGTTCTATGATCGTTTCTCTGTAATGTAGGCTGCTACACATACCATGAGCCCAGTCAGGTAAATAACATGTCCTCTGTGGACAGTCTCTAACAATAGCAGGCCACTCACAGGCACATCAAAGTCCCTTTGAGTCTGAAGTTTCAAGGTCAGCCAACCACAATGGCCTCTTCTTCAAGCTGCTTTTGTCTCTGGGGAGACCCAAAGGGCGACTGATGGTGGCTGGAAAGTGTTTCTGAAATCAATCCAGGATCTCCCCCAAGGAATCCATTGGACCACTTCTCGTTGAAAGGGACATACCCTAAAAATGTCCATTTTAAAAATTGTTCTCTTGAAAAACAAGGCAATTTTCTGAACTCTTAATGCCTTCCCAAGGCCTTGGTACCAGGTCTGCTATTTTCCTATTGGATGTGCCAAAACCACTAGATAGTTAAATATGTTGTATTTTCTCAAACATTGCAATCAGTTGAAACTAACCAAAATGATTTTTTTTAATTCCACTAAAAGCCCACTAATTGGCAAGTCTGATGGTCAGGTTCCATACTAGAGAGCTCCTGATTAGGCCAAAATAAGGAGAACAGGGAGATTAGACTGAAAAAATGAATCCGGGGTCCGGAGTACAAGTACCCAAATTCCATCCCTCTTCTTCCCACAACTATGTACTCTGAATAAGAAATGGCAGAGAAAAGGAGGGACTTGGGGTATGGTAATGGTAATAGTAATAATAGTACTAATGGTAGTAGTAACAATAAATAGATAATAAATAGTAGTAATAATAAATGCTTTATATTTGCATACTTTAAATAAATTCATACTTTGTTGTCTCATCATATTAGAAAAGGAGATTTGGATAAAAATGACATAATATTTCTAAAGCACCCTGCCAATCTCAAAATTCCATATCAATGTTATCATGATTATTTTAGCATTATTATGATATATAGGTAACCCCGGCTTCTTGAAAACTATGACAAGAGAGTCTAAGTTCTAGCGAGTTGTACCAAGCAGGCTTATCTGAAGACCAACCCCACCAAGTTCAGAGATTCATCACTAGAAAGTTAGCCCTGACCTGACAATTCTTTTGGCCATAGAAGTTCATGAAGACTCTTTGCTATGGCATGGGTGGTGGGCTGGGATCTGCCTCAGTGAAGGACGTTCCATACCAGTGGGATCATAGATCTTTGAATTGAACTAGAGAAGTACATTGGTGTAGCATATAAATGGTAATCTTCAAACATACATACGTTAACATACACACTGATACAGATTAAAGAAAGCAGCAGACCTAGACAAAATGGATCTGAAGAGAAGAGGATGTAGAGGTCACTTAGTATAACTTTCTCATTTTGGGAGCTGAGGAAATAAAATGTTATGCTGAATTTGGAAGAAGAGGATCTGGGTTAAAATTCCATTCTGTTTGCTACCTGTGTGACCTTGGGCAAGTCACTTCCCTTCTCTGAGACTCAGTTTCCTCATCTGTAAAATGAAAGGGTTGTCTAAAATCCTATGATCTTATGCAGCCCTAACTGGTTGTAAGTCACCAAGGTAACTGATGACAGAGGGTGAATTCAAACCCAAGTCTTCTGAATTGATCAAATTCAATCAATCAAAGAGCATTTATTAAGCACTTAATATGTGCCAGGCACTGTACTAAGGAGGCACTAGGAATACAAAGAGTAAAAACGTCTCCTGCCCTCAAGGAGCTCCCATTCTAATGGTGAGCCCCCTTTCGGATGCAGTGCTCTCTTCCACTATACCTCAGAAGGATCAGAAAAGTCAGCGCAGGTATCTGTAAGTATCCCTGAGATAACCCCAGGGACTGTCCTCATGCCTATTTTTGTTTCTGGAATAAATCACTTACTTATCATACATCTCAATGGGATTCCATCACATACAATGTCAGTCTTCCTATCATATGAGTAAATATGGTAGGATACTTCCTATCATACTAGTAAGGAATTTCTTTCAGTGGTAAGAGAATTGGAAGGGCAGGCAGGAGGAATATTGAGAGGAAAGGGGTAGAGAGTAGAGGGGAGATGGTCCATGAGATCTTTCAATCTGGACCAAAAATAACTTCAGAACTACTAGAACTAAGGAAACAGATGAGGGAATAGGCAGGGCAGAAACTAAAAGTTGGCTTCAATCACATAGCCATCATTCTTTGGATATAACACCTAGCAGAAAACCTGATATTTCCATTAAGGTCTAGCTTGAATAGGATATTAATTCTTAAACATTTGCTATTTGTCTTAGACTCTTAGCTGAACTTGATATAAAATCATCAAGACCTAGTCAGGCTAAAGGGTCAGCATTACTCTGATCCAGGGCCTTATATAGAGGTCAGCTGGTGTGACCAACCCCTTACTTCACATTTACAGGCAAGGAAACAAAAGGTGTTGAGAGGTGGGGCAACTAGGCCTAAGGTTTCACAGCTAATTAGTGCAGAGCCCAAACTAAAGCTCATGACTCCTAGTTCATTGCTTTCCAAACCTATATTCTTCCTTTCCATCATTAGTAGGGACATAAAAAAAAAGATGACCCCTGGAGTTAATGGGACCACCAGTTCAACCTGTAAAGCATGCTATATCGCTGTCTCTCTTTCATACATACAGACATGCACACATGTGCTTGCACTCCCCCCTATTGAACCCACCTTCTCCCCTTCAGCAAGCCGTTAGACCTGGATCTGATGGTTGATCTGCCTTTAGAGGCCCACAAAGGTGCCCAGGAAGCTTTGTTAGCATAAACCCTTTGGAAAGGGAATCTAGGGTCTTTCCCATATCCGTTGTGGATCATTTGAACCAAAAAATAATACCTTTTGCTAATTCCCCAGCATCAGTTGATGGAATGTGTCGAATTCATCATCAAGAAATGATGAGCATCCCTTTACTAAGGCTGGGCTGGGTAGATATCATTAACCCTCTTGCCTGCTCTTTTTAAGAATGTACAATACTGTATTTGCACAGAAGATGAACTTAGCTTACATACAGCACTCTACAAAAGGATTGTAGACTTCATAAAGGAATTCACATTGGGAGTTGTTAAAGTGACCCAGAAGTTGGCTTGGCATGTTTAAAATGTTAACAAAGAGGCAAGTGAGATTACTTGCCATCCTCCAATTTTTCCCACCTCCACACCTGTTCCCTCTACCTGGACTGTCTCTTCCTACCCACCCCTTACTCTATTTGTTGGCATCTCACCTAGCCTTCAAAATCCAGGTAAAATTCCACCGCCTTAATAAAACCCTAGAGCTAATTTCTCCCACATCTTTTCCCATGGTACTTCAGCATTCTTTTATATATTTCTCTTATTCTAATTATGTTTATCTGTAAAGTGATAGAGAGATGGCATAGTGGAAAGAATATGTGGCTTGGAATCAGGAAGATCTGGGTTTGAATTCTGCCTCGGACACTAGTGGTTTGACCTTAGGCATAGGGTCTGTCTGTGCCTTAGTTTCTTCACCTGTAAAATGAACATAACCATAGCATCTACTTCATAGTATTCATGTCATAGGTAAAGTACTTTGCAAACTTTAAAGCTTTCTCTATATAAATGCTAGTTGTTATAATATTTCTATTATTATGTTTATTATAATTTGATTTATTTAAATTAGGTTTCTGTTAAATATATTTATTGTGACTATATTAATAATAATTACGATCATTACTTCTCCATACTATATTATGAACTTTTTGAGGAATGATAGAATCATAGGTCACAAACTCATTGATTTAGAACTGGAAGGGGCCTCAGAGGTCATCTTTTCTGCTACCCTCCCTCTTATTTTCAGATGAGGAAACTGAGATCTAAGAAGATTAAGTTAAGGCCAAAGTCACACAGGTTGTCAGAAGTAGGATCTGACCAAGATCTTCTGACCCCAGGCAGTCAACAAGCATTTATTAAATACCTACTATGTGCGAGGTACTGTACTCAGAACTCACAGTCTTCATGTTGTAACATAGTTGGTGGCAGGCTCTCAAATCAATGCCTTTTACAGAATGCCAGCTAGGACATGTCTAAATTACTTTGTCCTCCTACTTCATTATCTACCCCTAGCATCTGTACAAGGCTGTGCAGGTACCATATGCTTAATCAATTTTACATCAATTTTCAGTACTCCTACTGCACAAAGTGAAATTCATTTGTCCCTGCTTACAGTCAGTAAACATTTATTAATTTCCTACCATGTGCCAGGCACTGTGACAAACACTGGAGATATAAAGAAAGGCAGAAGACTGTGCCTGCCTTCAAGGAACTCACAGTCTAATGGGGGGATGCAAACAATAATGTACAAAAAAGCTATAGATAGGACAAATGAGAAGTAATCAGTTGAGGGAAAGCTTCAAAATTATGGGGGATTAATAAAGGCTTCCTGTAGAAGGTAGGATTTAAGGTGGAACTCAATAGAAGGCAGTAAAACCAGGAGGTGGAGATAAGGAGCAAGAGCGTTCCAGAAATGGAGACAATCAGGGGAAATGGGTGAGAGTTGAGAAAATGGAGTGTCTTGTTTGAGAAATAGCAGGGAGGTCAGTGTCACTGGATCACAGAGTATGGGGGGTGGGAGTGGGTAACAGAGTATAGGTGTGCACGGTGTAAGAAGACTAGAGAGGCCTCACAGGAGAGCCCAGCACGCTCATTGCTGGAAAGCTCATTTCTCAGTGACACGTGGAAGGGAAGGGGTGTGATACAGAGGTAAACCCCAATTTGTTTTCATACTCTTATAGAAGAACTTGGTGCTACACTCCTGCTGGATTGTGTGTGTGTGTGTGTGTGTGTGTGTGTGTGTAGGAGAGAAAAAGAGAGAGAAGAGGAGAGGAGAGGAGAGGAGAGGAGAGGAGAGGTGAGAAATGAAGAGAGGTGGCGACAGGAACCGTCCAACTATTCCAAAGTCAGGCTGTTAATCCTCAGTTCCCAAAATAATCCTTCCACAATAAATGGCACATGGGAGTGTGGTGGTGTGTGCAGAATACTGCCCTGGAAGACAGAAGCTCCAAGTTCTGGACACTAGTATTTACCAGTGGTGCTGTCTAGGGTCAATCATTCAACCTCACTGAGGTTGTTTCTATATCTGTAAAATGAACACAATAGTGTCTACCCTACTTACTTCCTAAAACTGGTAAAAGGACTAAGTGGTTCATGATGACATGAGATGTTTGTAAAGAGCTTAGCACAGTGCCTGGCACACAGTAGGACGCTGTACAAATGTGCATTCCCTTTCACTTCTCCTTCCATGGAAAAGAACCCTGAAATTAGCATCAGGGGACCTGAGTTTCAGTCCCTCCTCCGCCTCTGTAATCTTGGGCGAATTATTTTCCCTCTTTGGGTCTCAGTTTCGTTATCTATAAAATGAGAAATAGATTCAATGACCTCTAAGGACCCTTCGGGCTCAGGGTTCTGTAACAAGCCTTGTTGGTTTTCCCTTTCATCCCAATGGATGCTATTAGCAAGTTAAAACCATTCACAGATATTGTCCACCAACTGGTGGGTTGAGCAAGGTCAGAGAAGCCATCTCTGTCCAAGAAGGACAGTAATCATCATCATCATCATCCTCACAGTCCACATTTATATAGAGTGTAAGATTTACAAAGCACTTTGCATATATTATCCTATTTGATCCTTACAACAACCGTGTAAGGTAGACGCTATTATTATCTCCATTTTCAAGGTAAGGAAACTGAGACCTAAGTGAGATTAAGTGATTTGACCAGAGTCACAAAAAGCCAGTGTGTCAAACCCAGGTCTTCCTGATTCCAGGGTCAGCACTCTATCCACTACACTGTCCCATTTATAAAGCTCTTTGCTGTTTTCAAAGCTCTTTCATGTTCATCCATAGACTTTAGGGTTAAACCGGACTTTAGACATCCTCTAGTTCAAACCCATCATTTTACAGATGAGGAAACTGAGGCCCCAAGCGGTAAAGTAACTTACCTGAGGTTTTACAGTTAATAAGTTTGTGCTTCTGTAGGATATGGGAGAGGGGATCAAAGAAACAGAAATCGAGTCCACAGTCTGGTACAGCAATAGGTAGTTAGATGCCCTGGCAAAAGAGGATGTTAGTATTTAGATCACTGGCCCGTGGATGCCAGGAGACTCGTCATAGATACAGAGTCACTCTGGAGGAACCAGGAGATCAGCCTCTCCTCCCCCCTGTGCCCCTCACGGATTGTATGTCCCTAACCCTCTCCAAGCAGTCAAGTCATAGAGGTAGGAGACACAACTTGAATTAATCCACCCATCAGAAAATACCTCCAATATAAGCAAGCACAGCTTAGAGTTGAAAGTCCAAGCAGAAGGAGAATCCCCTAGTTCTGTCTCCATGGGGACTCTATTAGCTGGAAGAGAGAGTAGGGCTGATGACTTTGCACAACTCTGCCTCACTTCAATCCAGTTCACTGGCAAGTGAGCCCCCTCATGATGTCATTGGTGCTCTTTGAAAATGAAGGACAAACAACTTGAACCAACAAGAGAGGCTGAGATGCCAGGCACAGAGTGGGATCCAAGAATGGCAACAACGGACAGTTGTAGAAAATTTGATGGTTTACAAAGCTCTTGATGCCCATTATCTCATTTGTTCCTCACCATCAACCCTGTGAGGTAATTATTACAGGTCTTTGTGGTCCTCATTTCATGGATGAAGGAACTGAAGAGAGGTTAAGTGATATACTTGTGGTCACATGTCTCCTGGGTGTTAGAGGCTGGCACTGACTCAGGTCGTCCTGGCTCTGATTCTAATGCTTCTTCTCACTATACTATCCTGCCTTGGATTCAGCTTTACTGCGTTGCAATTGGCAAGGTCAGGTTTGGAGTTGGGAAAATGGCAGCCCACTGAAGGAACTTATTGAATGTAGGAGTGGGAGAGTGGGGGTTTCAGCAATGTGGGCTCTGGATGAGGAATTGGTTGAGTTTTTCCCCATTCCCTTATGACTGCCCTCTCTCCCTTGAGTAGCTAAGTCCTGATCGTTTCTCTCATAGCTCCCCAGAGCAAGCCTCCCTCCAGAAACCAAGCTCTGACTTGGAACAGTCTTAATTCTAAGTCTTTCCCCATGAGTATCTGACTCTTTCTAAGGACTGCCAGATTAATGTTCCCTCTAGGCCTAAAACCTAATTAAGAGTCAGAGGTGCTTTCAGGCATTTCCTAAGCCAAACCAAATTTCAGGGCCTGAGGGAGGAAAGGGAAGGGACATTCCCAGGTTGTTGTTGTTTTTTATTAGAGGATATTCAATTCTTCTGTTTTCTCATCTGTAAAATAGAGACAGCAGTTCTCATACCATCTACCTCACAGTAGACTTGTAAGGAAAGCACCATAGAGATGGGGTGTTACTTCCAAGACTGAAAATTATTATAGTACCTGGATACAGCCTCCTAAGCTCCTTTTTGTTTGTTCTTGTGTATTAGCATTGGAAAAATATGCACCCAGAAAGTTTCCTGAGGGCAGGGGCAAAGATTAATCCCCCAAATGAGGAGAGGTAAAGATGGAAGAGGCAGGATGGGGGCAATCATCAGATCTGAAAAAAAAATGGAGACTGGGTGAGAAAGAATGCCATCCTAGTATCTTCGCATCTTCCATCCCCATTCAAACCTTTAATAATGTTTGGGGGGCAAGAAGATAAAGAAATTCTATCTTATTCCAGTGCTAACAACTTAAAGTAAAGACTAAATGATTCCTCTCCCCTCTTCAACCATTTTCTCCTCTCCCTCTATTTCTAGATTCCTAAAACTTGAACTTTGGTCTGGTTCTCTGAGATTTCTGTCATATTTTCATAAAAAATTTACCCTTATCTCTCAAATACTTGCATTTTTTAATTTGCTATGATTGCTCATCTGAGTTTTCTTCAAAGCACTGACTTGTTCTGAATTGTCAGGGCATTTTTTTTTCAGTTTGATTTACCCTCATTATACTGTTCCAGAGTTGGCTCTATTTCTGCAAATGTGTAGCATACAAAATGATTTTCATTTTTGTCATTTGATAAGGGCGCCTCTGTCTGCAGTCACATGAATCTGTTGTTGGATTTGAAGTCGCTTTGTTGGGTATAAAAGTCGTCATGGACCATGCCCAAGAACAAACCAAAGGAATTAATCCTGAAACAAGGGTCATAGACTAACCCTTCCTCCAAAGGACATTGCCTAAGCCAATCCACAGACTACAGGATAGAGTTTCTGGGAGTAAAGAACTAATTGTTTTTCTTTCTTCACTCTTATATTCACCCCTCACCCACAGAAAAATTAAAAAAAAGTTCCAGGTAATATCACGGGTCACCAGGTAAATGTCCAATGGTCCTTTGGGGACAATCTCACCTTATTTGGGGCTTTGAGAATACCAGGGATTCCTACGTCTGATTCTAATGAGATATGGTTTCTGATATGGGTGCCATTCCTCCTCTAGAGTCCTGGACTGAGGCTCCACTGGCCCTTGGCTGTGCAGTCTGAGGGGTTGGATGGCATGCTGGACCCAAATGCAGCTCAGCGTCTGGACCCAATAAAAGCTTTCCCTGTGGAGCAGCTTTCTGTCCAGGCCACACTGAGGTAAGAGCTCATGTGATCATCCAAGCACCACCAGCATCTTACATTGCAGGAAAGAGACCCAGGAGGTGACTGGACAGCTGTGAAATGAGCCTAAGGCTGTGGGAAACATTTTTGAGCTCAGGTTCTGTTTAGCGCGGACCTTGATTATGAACTGGATGTGAGAGGGCTTCTCAGTATTAATGAACATGTGCACACAGGTCTCCAAACCTGCCTGGGAGAAGACTACCCCAAGGGGCCTTCTTTCTGACCCCATCTCTTGCAGCATCACACAGCCATCCCACCTTTAAACTTCTAGCCCACTGGCATGGTGTCTGAATTCAGGGTCTTTTGTTCTTAAATGAGCCACCAGCATCAGTCACATTCATTCATTCCAAGCTGACTCATTTGAAGTCATTTAGCTTTATTTCACATAGAACCCCCCTGGATTTCCCCTTCACCCATCTCTGGATTTATAGACTTGTAGACTGAGATCATAGATTCTTTTTCCATTAATTCAATGAACACACATTTCTTCTGGGCATGACCAACAGAGTTAGAGTTGCCCAAGGACATACAAACTGGGCATTTATGCCACCTGTGCTGAATTCCAAGGCATGTAAATGCTCTTCTCAGAGGCCACTTAGGCTAGATCTACATTGGGCCCAATATCTGAGTATTAGCAGAAAAATATCAGTTATCTAAATATTTTGCATCTATCTAAATATTTATGTGGTGTCACGGGGACAAAGCCCGCAGAGTACTTGGCTGAGTTTTCCTCTGGATATTGAAGGCTACATAGGCATACCTGCACTCTGTCATTTACTAGGTTTTTAAATAGCGGTAGTGAGTTAGGTCTTCTTCCTATGGAAGGAGCACATCCTGAGTAACAGATCTCCTAAGAAATCCTAATGGAGAAGAAATGGTGCCTCTGGTTTTACTCTATTCTCTTCTTCACCGTTCTAATATTAGATACCTGGGACGCTGCTACATAAAGCATGGCCTAGTAGAAATGCACAACTCATTGGACCTCAGAAAGCCACAGCTCAAACCGTACATCTACAATTAAATAGCTAGACAACCTTAGCAAGCCCCTTCTTCTCTTAACCTCCTGTTCCTTATATCTGACATAATGAGGTTGGATGAGATAACCTCCCAGAGACCTTCAAGCTCAAACATTTATGTTAAGGAGAACCTTAGGACTGTTCTCAGTAACCATTAGAAAGTCCATGGAAGCATCTACTCTCCAAGGGATTCTGTTTCATTAAGCTGAAGAAACTGGCCAGCTCTCCATTAGACAAGAGGAGAGGAAAGAAAGAAAGAAAGAAAGAAAGAAAGAAAGAAAGAAA
>NW_027185798.1:40692978-40696711 GCF_028583685.1 Petaurus breviceps papuanus
AAGAAAGAAAGAAAGAAAGAAAGAAAGAAAAAGAAAGAAAGGAGAGAGAGAGGGAGGGAGGGAAAGGGAGGGAGGAAAGAAAGAATGAGAAAGGAAGGAAGAAAAGAAGGAAGGAGAGGGAGGAAAGGAAGGAAGGGAGGGAGAGAAAAATGTAAAAGGGACCTTTGAGCCTTTCTAAGAATGGAGGGAGAGAGATGATAGATAGCAAGCCAGAAAAAGAGGAAGAGAAAAAAACATGGAAGAAAGAGGAGGAAAAAATCTTCATTTAGAGCACAAATTTCCTCTCCCTCTAAACAGTCCTTCTGTTTCCTTAGCTCAGTCTGTGGTCTGAGAATCACTAGCATAGCTCTTAGTTCCCATCTTGTTTTAGCAGAAATTCGTACTTCCTTCTATAGCCCCCTCCCATTAAGCATCTTTGCCAAGTCTTGTGGTGCCATTAGTTCCATAAGACCTGTTTAAAAATGTGGGCCAGTTGCCTAGTTCTATCTGGCTGTTGCATTACCTAGTCAGGTAAGGTGGATTTGGAGCAGGAATCTATCTGTAGCAGATACTTTTTTTTTGGCCAGGGCTCTTTGACCAGGTGAGTGATTGGAGAGTGTTGATAAAACTGCCCAGTCAGCTGGAAAACTAGGGAGATGGCACCCCTTCCAGAAAGAATAATGGGAAGATGATAAAAGAGGATAGGACCAGACCAGTGGGGCATTCTGACCTGCCTCTTTACTTTGGGTCATTTTTCTTCCATTCCAGGGTGAGGCAAAGTAAATAAAATGTTTAATTCATAGGATCATAGCTCCAGAGTTGGAAGGAGCTTCAAAGACCATCTTTGCCAATTTTCACATTTTCCACATAAGGAAACTGAGGCCCTCTCTGGTTAAGTGGTTTTACCAAGATCTCAAAGGTAGTAAGTACCAGAGGTAGGTTTTGAGCCTAAGTCTTCTGACTCCAGGGGCAGCGAACTGATGCAGTAGACGGAGCACCAAACCTAGAGTAAAGAAGACTCAGTTTCCTGAGTTCAAATTTGACTTCAGACATTTATTGGCTGTGTGACTGTGGGCAAGTCACTTAACTCTGCCTCAGTTTCCTCATCTGTAAAATGATCTGGAGAAGGAAATGGCAAGCCACTCCAGTATCTTTGCCAAGAAAATCCCAGATGGGATCACAAAGAGTCAAACATGACTAAAAAATGATTGATTTCTAACTCCAGAGCCAGTCTTGAATGTGGTCATTCACTCAAGCTGCTTCTCCCACAGCTGGGCCTTGGTAGCACTCAGGCTGGTTGGTGGAACAGGATGCAGGGTCATCATTGGCTCAACATTTTGTTTTGCTTTAAATAAACAAACAAACATATATGGTTCCTTCCATTATTCACCACTAACCAAGGAGAGATTGTTTCTTTTTTCAACCATAATTACTGAATGATATCACTGGAATAAAGGACACAGACTTTTAGAAAAAGACTCTTTGGGGAGTTGTAGAAGGAAAAAAGAGGGAGATAACAAGATCAAATGGCAATGCCACTGTCTCAAGAAATTTTTTCTTATCCCAACTTTTAAGAAAAGTATATAAGAAAAAAAGAAGAATCTCTCTTCTCTACTCCCTCCCCCCCATGTGAGAAACATACTCAGGACATTTCAAAGTGTCAGAAATTTCAAACTTCATACATGTTTCTGTTATATTTAGATGACATCAAATTCTAAATTTTAGCATGTCTACCAGGATTACCTATTTTCTATTAAGTTATATATAGATACATATATATATCTATATACATATAATTACATAGAATATATTTATAACTATATGAATTATCTCTATAAAGCACCAAATGGACATGTGCATAAGCAGCTAGCCAGGGTCTAGTATACAGTACTAAGCACTTGGAGCTATGTGTAAATATGTTAAATAAAAACTTGAAAAACTAGATTGGTAGAATTTAGTACTAGCAAGTAAATGCCTCTTTAAGACTCAGAGATCATAGGATTAAATTTTAGAGCAGGAAGGGACCTTATCCACGGCCAAGTACAATGCTCTCATTTTATAGGTGAGGAAACTAAACCCTACAGAGGTTAAAGACCTCTCTTAAGGTCACAACAAGGTCAGGGTCAGAGCCAGGAACTTGATTGTTGAGTTGAATTGAAGTGAATTGAGTTGAATCCTTGACTATAGGATTGGGAGGAATAGAACAAAGCTAAAAGTGCTGTCTCGACCTCTTAAGAGTTTCAAATTTCTGCCTGTCAAGACTGATCAAAGCTAATGAGTATAAAACTAGACTCATGATGGGTTTCATTGCTTTTCCCTGTACATGTTCCTACTCTGATGAAAGTATGATCCCAGAAGTTAGGTGGAGTCCAGTGGATGGAGGAGTAGACAGATAGGGAAGACTTGAGTCCCAAACGAATTTGGCTTAATCTCTCTCATGCTTAATCTCAGTTTCTTCATGTGTAATATAGGGATAATAATAGTGCCTACTTTACAGAGCTGTTACGAAGATGAAATGAGATAGCATGTAGGGTACTTTGTAACAAACAATGTATAAATATTAGTGATACGTATTAATGATTATTATTAAAGCTGGGGAAGGAGAGCTAGATCCTAGGATCGCAAGGTCAGCTTCCACTGAATATGACTGACAGAAGAAAGGGGAACATAAGGAAGCACACACAGAACTCCAGGGTCTGGATAATCCACTAACTAGATATTGACATCCCCAAGTTCTTCACTGGAATTCCATCTTCAGGTCAATAAGTGAGCCAAGAAAAGTAGAGAAAAGCAGGCTAGGAGTCTGGCCATGCCACTGACTCCTCTGCCCGCCAAAGTTCACACAGTATCTCAGAGTTGGGAGGATCCCAGAGGTGATCTAGTCTAAATTCATTCCTGGTATGGGACCCCCTGTTCAACACCCAGCCTTTGCTCAAAGACTTGCCACTTGCAGGACGTCTTTCCCTTACTGAAGTCTAAATTTTGACACATAGGGTTACAGAATGAAGGCTTAGAGGACCCAAGAATTGGTAATGAAGTCCAACCACTTCGTTTCACAAGTGAGGAAATAGAGGCCCACTGGAGCAAGCAAGTGATTTGCTCAGGGTTACACAGTGGGTAAATGTCTAAGGCAAGATTTAAACCTAGAGCTTCCTGAACCCAGTGCTCTATCCACTATACCACACTGCCCCATTCCTACTTCCGCCCCATTGCTAATAGCTCTGCCTTCTGGAGACCAAAAGAAGTGATTGAATCCCTATTCCACATGAAAATCATTGATATACCCACCTAGACACTTGCTAGTAAATGTTTAACCACCAGCTTTGTGAGGAAGGGGAATAATGTGCACAACACATATTTAATCAGCATTGTTAACATTTTCTCCATCACTTTTTTAAGTCTAGACAATCAACAAAACACCTAGCTCCAATTTATAGTTGTTTATGGATTTTGGGTGTTAATGCCCATACTTAAAATTTAATAGTGGGCTCTTTCTTTTTTTTTTTTAATAATATTTTATTTTCCCCCAATTACATATAAAATAATTTCTCTTAATTTTGACTTCCAAATTTTCTTCCTCCCTTCTCTACCCCCTCCCTGAGACAGTTAGCAATCTGATATAGGTTATGCATGTGCAATCATGTAAAGCATATTTCTATATTAGTCATTTTGTAGAAGAAAACCTGAACGGAAAGAGAAAAAGAAAGAGAGGGAGAGAAGGAAGGAAGGAAGGAAGGAAGGAAGGAAGGAAGGA
>NW_027185798.1:40696811-40704849 GCF_028583685.1 Petaurus breviceps papuanus
AGGGAGGGAGGGAGGGAGGGAGGGAGGGAGGAAGGAAGGAAGGAAGGAAGGAAGGAAGGAAGGAAGGAAGGAAGGAAGGAAGGAAGGAAGGAAGGAAGAAAGGAAGGAATTCATATGCCATCAATTCTTTCTTTGGAGGCAGATATCATTTTTCATCATGAGTCCTTTGGGGCTGTCTTGGATCATTATATTACTAAGAATAGCCAAGTCATTCACAGTTGATTTTCATACAATATTGCTGTTACTATGTACACTATTCTCTGGGTTCTGCTCACATCATTCTATATCAGTTCATGTAAGTCTTTCCAAATTTTAGCACCGGGCTCCTTCCAGCCAGTATGAGCTGACTCTAGCACACCCCTGAGCTACCCTATCCAAAGACTTGTCTTCCCCAAATTAAACATCTCTAATTCCTTCAACTGATTTTCATACAGTAGGGTCTCAGTCCTTTCACCATCTCAATTATCATACTCTATGTCAGGAGGTCTTAACTTTGGGTCCATTGGTAGATTTCAGGGGTCTATGAGCTTGGAGAGTAAAAAATTACAGATTTATTTCCATACAATTGATTTTCTTTTTTAATCCTATGTGGGATTTTTTGTGCATTTAAAAATATGATTGTGATAAGGAGTCCATAGGCTTCACAAGACTGTCCAATGGATCCATAATCCAAAAAAAGATGAATAACCCTGCTCCAGATGCTGTCCATTTTGCCTATGTCTTTTTTTAAACATGTGATACACAGAACTGAGCAGAACCGGGAGAACATTGTACATAGTGACAGCAATATTGTATGAGAATCAACTGTGAATGACTTGGTGTAGCAGCAAGCACCCCAGCGTCCCTAGGGTGGCTGCCAACACAGGTTCTTAGGTCTGCTTTGTTAAAGGAAAGCAACTCAAAATGGGTGAACAAGCTTACTTTAATCAGTCAAATATGTATCATTTACCTAGTTCAGGGGAAAAAGGTCAGCACCCTGAACTTCAGAGTATACAGACAGAATTATCAAGACAGAGAAACAGATCAAGTAGACAAGTTTCCAAACTGTCCAACCATTACATCCATACCAAATCAATATCTGGGTTTTTCAAAGCCAGGGGGCTCTCAACAACGGCTTCCCAGAGTCTCATCTGACCAAATCACAGAACACTTCTCAAAGTGAGCCCCAAAACAAAGCCTCAAATCAGGGTTTATACAGCCTTCTCCTGGCTCAGAGAATGTAACAACCTTTTGGACCCACTGGCAAATCAAAAAGTATCTACTGAAAAACAAGCCTCCCACCCCAGGCTCCAGGTGCACTTTAGCCTAGGGTCAGGGAAGATCTTAAAAATTTACATTCCCATTACACTTGGCTATTTTCAGTAATATCCAGACAGTGCTCCAGTATCTCAAGGCCAAATCAGACATGTTTGAAGAATGACAATGAAGAAAGAAAAGGGCATCTGGTTGGAATGTTGGCTTCCCTAACATCTATGCAAGTAACCAAAGATGAAAGTCTGTGTCTTGTATAGGTTGTGTGAACTTACAGGGGCATTCAGGGCCACTGTCACATTTGCAGACTTCCAGGGCCCATGTCCAAAGTCTCCCCATCCCATTTCCCAGTTACATTACTATGTGCCCCATAGGTGCTTTTAGGGCACAATTATTACAATGTGATTATTTACAACCCTGATGAAATCTGAAAGAAATCGGATTATAACTAAATGAAATCAGGCAGTGATTTATTTTAGCCCCTAATCCTACCTCCCATTCTTTGAGTGATTTGAAGGTTACTTATTGAGTACCTACCACAAACAGGGTCCTGTGCCAGGTCTTGTGAGATGGCTTTGAAGTCAGAGACCTGGGGTTCTAATTCTGACTCTATTTCTACCCATGTGACCTCAGGCATTGACATGTAACATCCCTAGCCTCTAGCTCCTTATGGAAAATGAGGAGGTTGAACCAAATGGCCTCTGAGGCTCCTTCTGGCTCTTAATCTATTATCCTAGGAAGAAGCTGTGGTCCCTGCCCTCCTAAGAGTTTATGTTTTGGGGGAAAGAAGATGTGGTTAGAGATACCTGTAGTAATGAGCAAAATAAAATGGGGATCCCTAATTTCATGAGTATGAATGCATCTCCTGTGCATAGTTTGCACCCATCCCCCTCTTTATGCCCTTAGGAAATTATCTTTGTGATTTGCTGTAGCAAAAAAAAATCCATCATCCAATGCCCAGGTCCCTGGGGATGAGTTGTTCCTCTGTGCTTAGCGAGCTGGCTCTTGGATTATAGACATACAGTCTGTTCCTGGGCGCAAACCCAGCTCCTTTCAAGCTTGGTAGGAAGTACTAGGGTTTGTTCTCCACTGGCACAGCCCCTCAGATCCCTGGGGCACCTCCATTCCTAAGAGCAGAGCCCAAAAGGAGTCTAATGAAGGCAATATATGAGAGGATGCAGGGTGTCATAGAAAATGGAAGGCAGGAAGACCTGAGTTCAAATACTACCTCATACACTTAGTAGGTGTACAACCCAGGGTAAGTCATTGGTACTCTCCATCTCAGTTTCTGCACCTGCAAAATGGGAATAATAATAGTACCTAACTTTCAGGGCATTTGTAAGGATTAAACAAGGTAACACATGTGAAGGATTTTGCAAACAGAAAAGTGCTAAATAAATGCTAGCTATTTTTATTGTCAGATGCCATAATAGCATTGATGGGACATTTTCAAGTTTACCAAGAGATTTACTCACAACAACCCTGGGAGGTTGGTATCAAAAGTATCTTAGGCATGAGGAACATGTGGATCAGAGGGGTTAAACAACTTACCTACAGTCACAGTTGGTAAAGATGGAAGTCAGGATACAGGAACAAGTTGAATCCAGAGGGGAAATTTCAGTGCCCTGATATTTCAGTACATGATCTGATACATTAACAAGTTAAGTTGACACCTAAAAGCTGGTGAACTTAGCTGAGTTAGGAGTCATAAAGAAACAACTCCAGACAAGAAGAGGAATGGGATCCAGTCCCACATGGCTTGACACATTAACAAGGTCTATTGACTCCCCAAATCCAGAGAAGTGAACTAGGTCAGGAGAATGTAAAGAAACAACCCCAGACAAGAAGAGGAATGGGATCCAGTCCCACATGGCTTGACACGTTAACAAGGTCTATTGACTCCCCAAATCCAGAGAAGTGAACTAGGTCAGGAGAATGTAAAGAAACAACCCCAGACAAGAAAAGGAATGGGATCCAGTCCCACATGGAGATTTTCTCATGCCATTCACATCCCAGAGCTGCTGGCTTGGCCCCCTTCCTGCCTCGTCAACTTCTTCATGAAGGGCATGATAAAGAATGTCCTATTGGATGTGAGCCCTGAGTGAGAAGGCAGAGATCTGGGTTTTTGACTGAAATGGGAAAAGACTGAGTGGTCAGATGAGGCAGGGAGCAGCTGGAGCCAGGAAAAGTATGCCCAGAGGCACCCAGTAGAGCAAGGATCCGAGGTTTATTTGAGCCTGTTTCTATCTCCATAGCATCTGCCCCCTCCACAGGAAACCCTCAAGTTCAGCTGGTACGTTCATACCTAGAATTGGTTAGTCTTCCCAATAAAAAGCTCACAAAGATGCTCCGAATGTAGCATGGTGTTCACTCTAGTCAGGAGGGGGCTGGATTGCATCCTTTCTGTGTCATTGATAAATGGAAAAATTACTGACTTGTGAAGGGCAGGGTAGTGCAATGGAAAGAACTCCAGGGGATCTGAATTGTCCCCTTGCCTCTGGCACTTACTCTCAGTGTGATCTTAGGTGAGCAACTTCATTTCTCCATGCATCAGCTCCTTCATCTTTCAAATAGGAATAATTACCCCTCACCTCCCTACCACCCAGGCAGGTAGGGTTGGATGATATCAGGTCTGTTGTCGAGGGAATTCCCTATTCAGGTAAGGGCTGGAAATGATGCCCTTGGCGTCCCTTCCAACTCATTTCTGTGACTAATAAAATGAGGAAATCAACACAAAAAGCAGGAAGTTAAAGTAATTGCAAGTAAGACAGATTCAGAGTGAGAGCATCTTTGATGATCCCATCTTTGTCATTTGCTATCTATGTGACCTTGGACGAGACAATCATTCTCTGTAGACCTCGGTTTCCATACTTGTAAAAGAATCTGCATGACCCCTAAGGCCCCTTCCACCTCTAAATCTATATGTAAATGCTATAATATTCATCTCAGAACTGGGTTTAGATTGATGATACAGTGAACTGGACCTGAGATTGTATAGCTCAGTAAAGCAGTTACGGTAGGGATAAAAACTGGGTCTTGGAATGTTTACCAAGCAAGGAGTCCTGTAGTTCTGGAGGAGTGGATAGGTGTCTCTGAAGCTTGTGGCTGCTTCAGTTCTTCAATCTAGAGTGTAGTTTTAACTCAAGGTTCTTAACCTAGGGTCCATGTATAGATAGATTTCAGGGGCAGGCCATGTCTATGAACTTGGATATTATTTTCACTAGCCTTTAAGTGATGGTTCGCATTTCCTTCTATCATGAATGTAGGCAACAAACTGTTCTCCCAAGAAGGGAGCCATAGGCTTCACCAGATTGCTAAATGAGTCCATGACCCCCTCCCAAAAGATTAAGAATCCCTGTTCTAGTTTGAGAGTGGTAGGAAGGAGAATATGTATGGAACCAATGGCTTTTTCCACCTCCCACCAGGGCTTTGGAGCCCTGAGGCATTGTCACACCCTCAGCTCTAGGCTGTAGGAAAATGGCCAGGTTTCCTCCCTGAAGAGAATGGCACTGGCTCTGTAAGACACACACATGTCTGCAGGGGGCAGGCTTAGTAGGCAAGGCAAGCATTAGCTACTAAGGACTAAATAGGGAAGTAGGAAATAGTAAGGGACATTTCTTAGGTTTGGAGGGTTTTTTTTTTTTAAATAAATGCACATTTGGGGGGGGGGCACCAGAAAACTCTCTCCATAGCAGATAAGTACTTATTTTGTCATAAGATAAAGTGGACATGTGATAGTGCAGGCTCAAAGTCTCCAGGAAAGAATTGGGGCAAGATTGGAAAGATGCAAGTTCTAATCCTTGCCCGTGGAACACCCAAGCCTTGTCCCAGCTTTGGCAACAGATGCTGTGAACACAAGCAGCACAAACCCAAAACAGCGCAATCTGGTGACTCTGGTTGTCTGAGACCTTTTATTGCTTTGTGGGAAGAGTGCTGAAAACACAGCCTACAAGCCACAAAAATGTCCCTGACCCCTCCTCCTGCCCCGACTACCAGTACCACCCCTTGTTCCCATCATGACCTACAGGAGACCTTGGCATGACCAAAAACTCAGGATACACAAGAATACAATGGCCTTCCCCTAGAGTTTGGGTAAATCCCTTGCTTCTTACATAATCCAATACAATTTAATGAACCTTTATTCAGAGCCAACAGTATGAAAGGCACTGTGCTAGGCTCTAGGGAAACAAAAACAAGACCCCAAAAAGCCAGTCTTTGCAGTCAGATTTGCCTCAGATAAACTGTTGTGAGCCTGGCCCATGAATTCACATCTCTGAACCTCAGTTTCCTCACCTATTAATTGGGGATAAAAATAGCACTTCCCTCACATTTGAGGATCAGATGAAGTAATGTTTGTAAAGCTCCTTGCAAACCTTAAAGCATTATTCAAATAGCAACTGTTATTATTAGAAGTAAATAAATTAAAAATATAAAATAAAAAGTATGCAAACTAAAAATAAACTACATAAAACTTTAAAAGTAGTATATACAGGAAAATTTGGGGGAGTTTTTAACCTGGGTTCTATGATCTTTTTTTATAACTGTATTTCATTATAATTGATTGCCTTTTTGATGCCATATCAAAATATATAGATATTCTGAGAAGATACTCATAGGCTTACTAGACTGTCAAGGAGGTTCATAACACACACAAAAATACAACTATTAAAAATGCCTATTGACCCAGCAATACCACTTCTAGGGTTGTATCCCCAAAAGATCACAAAAATGGGGAAAGGACCCACATGTACAAAAATATTTATATTTTTTGTGGTGGCCAGGAATTTGAAATCTAATGGATGTCCATCAGTTGGGGCATGGCTAAACAAGCTGTGGTATATGAATGTAATGGAATACTACTATGCTATAAGAAATGATGAACAGGCAGACTTCAGAGAAACCTGGAATGACTTATATGAACTGATGATAAGTGAGGGGAGCAGAACCAGGAGAATATTGTACACAATAATAGCAACAGTATACAAGGACAGATTTTCATAGACTTAGCC
This sequence comes from Petaurus breviceps papuanus, assembly GCF_028583685.1. Classification (NCBI taxonomy): domain Eukaryota; kingdom Metazoa; phylum Chordata; class Mammalia; order Diprotodontia; family Petauridae; genus Petaurus; species Petaurus breviceps. The sequence goes on from NW_027185798.1 coordinate 40,703,072, forward strand.
CTTCTCAGCAATGCAAAGACCTAAAACAATTCCAAAGGACACATGATAGAAAATGCTAGCGCTAGCCTCATCCAAAGAAAGAACTATTGAGCTGGAATGCAGAATGAAGCAGACGATTTTCTTTTTTGTTTTCTTTTTTTTTTCTTTCTCATGGTTTTTTCCATTTGTTATAATTCTTCTATGCAACATGACTGATATGAAAATGTGTTTAATAAAAATGTATGTGTGGAGCCCATATCAGATTGCAAGCTGTCTTGGGGAGGGAGGAGGAAAAAATTTAAAACTCATAGAAGTGAATGTTAAAAACTAAAAATAAATAATTTATTTTTTTAACTATCAATCCCTAAAAACAAATGCCTGGTATAGAGGCATCCAGATGGTGCAGTGGATAGAGAGTTGAATTTAAATTCAGGAAGACCTGAATTTGAGTCCTACCTCAGATGCTATCTGTGTGACCCTGGGCAAGTATTTAACTTCCCTCTGACTCAATTTCCTCCTCTGTAAAATGGGAATAATTAAAGTATAGGGTTGTGAAGATGAAAAGAAAATCAAATAATATTTGCAAAGTGCTTTGCCAGCCTTAAAGCCCCATATAAATGTTAGCTGTTATTATTACTAGAGAGATCAAGATGGATTTTTATATAGGAGATGACATGTAAACTAAACCTTGAAGGAAACAGGAACTAGAAGAAAGGATGACATTCGTCCTAGATAGTGATAGTCTTTGCAGAGGTATGGAGGGGTAACATGAACTGGGGAGTTTGGGGAATAGCAAGGACATATTAGAAAAGGGCAAAGATATAGGTCAGCCCACAGGCTACTGGGACAGTGTTCTTTGGGGTAGGTGGATCCTGCCAAGAAAGTAACTCAGGGCCACTGTAAAGCCAAGCATGAGCAACTCTACAGAGGACTGCTGCTGTGAATAGCTCTAAGGTTCTGATCATATAGTATAGTGAACTCTCTATCTATTCAGCAGTAAACTAAAGCAAAACATTCACAGGAACCAAAGTACAACATTCACAATGATATAACATAACAACTTATCACTAAAGTGGCCACTAGTTTTAAACAAAAGATATCATTCAGTAAGTCCTTAACTCAATCATCCTTAAGGAGCAATCCTCCTTAAGAGATACACAGTGCAAAGGTCTGCCACCCCTAGGTCACATTGCCTTAATCTCATCAGTCAGAAGAAAGTCTTCTTTTTTTCTGATTGGAGACTAGCTTTTAATCATCCTTAAGGGGTACAAAGTAAAAGTACAAAATTCTCCCACCCCTAGGTCACAATAAATCATGATCTTTTCAGCCAATACTAAGTATCCAAGGAAAGGTCCTTTCATCTTGACTCAGGGCTGGTTCCCAAATTCTATGGTTCCCCTTCCATGCGCCCAGCTCTTGTCCGAATTCACCTGTCACCTGGACTCACGGGTAGGCAGCTCCCAGCTTCTGTTCCAGCTCCTGTTCCAGTTCAAAGCTCATGGTGACCAGTCTACCTCAAGCCCTTCAAAATCTCTGTTCCTGGGAAGAGAAAACTTAACGGAGCCACAACAATATCTACACACATCAAGCTTAGCAGAATTATAACAACATTCACACACATTGCAGGCACTATCATCTCAATTCACTTTCTGCCTGTGATATCAACACAAGTCAATAGACAGGGTGCATCTGTCTGGCAAAGTAGCACGATTCAACAGAATGCTTCCATCTGACAAAGTAACACAATCAACAGATAGAGTCCTTCTAGTTGACAAAGTAACACAAACAACAGACAGAAG
>NW_027185798.1:40704859-40729000 GCF_028583685.1 Petaurus breviceps papuanus
GATAGAGTCCTTCTAGTTGACAAAGTAACACAAACAACAGACAGAAGGCTTCTGTCTGACAAAGTATCATAAACACAAATCAACACAGACAGAACAGACAAACACCACAAGTGCCGGACACTGAGAAGTGTTCTCCTTCTCAGCTCTGCTCAGTCCCAGCTTGTGCTGCTTTTTAATGGTGGTTCTCCTTCCTGTTATGGCAACAAGTTCCTCCCACCTTCAAATCACAAGGTGGAGCTCAGACAAGGTGCTAAATACTTAAACAACTGAAACAAGGCACTAAGTACTCCTTTGCTTGCATTCCAGCCCCCGAGTAACATCCTGTCTTTGTTCCCTTCCAGGCGCACAGAGTGATGTCCATGTTGTTCTACACTCTGATCACAGCTTTTTTGATCGGCATACAGGCAACACCCCAGACAGAAGACAATGGTACAGCAGGGCACTCCATCCCTCAACTCCACCGGACTAAGCCCCTACACGATCCTGACACAGCTCAGCACACAATCCACAGCACCCCAGCTGGGACAGTAGATAGCAGGGCATCCAGGCAGACTCTTAATATCACTGTGGACCCCAAGATTTTTAAAAAGAGGCGGCTGCGTTCGCCCCGGGTGCTGTTTAGCACTCAGCCCCCACCTGTCATTGTGGATGCTCAGGGCGTGGACTTTGCCGATGATTCTGCCCCCCTCAACCGGACTCACCGGGGCAAGCGGTCAGCCCACCCTGTCTTCCACCAGGGTGAGTTCTCAGTGTGCGACAGTGTCAGCGTGTGGGTTGGGGACAAGAACACTGCGACTGACATCAAGGGCAAGGAGGTGACGGTGCTCGGGGAGGTCAACATCAACAACAACGTCTTCAAACAGTATTTTTTTGAGACAAAGTGCAGGGACCCCAAACCCGTCTCCAGTGGGTGTCGAGGCATTGACTCCAAGCACTGGAACTCCTACTGTACCACCACGCACACCTTCGTCAAGGCCCTGACCATGGAGGACAAGCAGGCAGCTTGGCGCTTCATCCGGATCGACACTGCCTGTGTGTGTGTGCTCAGCAGGAAGACTGGGAGACGCTGACACGGCTGGAGCGAGCCCTTGGTCCCCTGCCCTCCAACTCTCTCCTAGGCCCCTCCCTACCTCAGCCTGTAAATTATTTTAAATTATAAGGATTGCATGGTGTATTTATAGTTTATACAATTAAAGAAAAATCATTATTTATTAAACTTTTTGGAAACATCCTATGCATCAATCACTTCAGTCACCTTACTACAGCCAACTCAGTTTTCCTGAGGTGGGTTATCAATGATAGCAATTTCTAATTTTCTGTTTTCTAATCCTTAATTCACACTTCCTAAAGAATTCACTATAATCCCTTCTTCCCCCATTAGCTGTTACAGGGAATACAAAATAATTGTAGATATCAGCCTAAGAAAATTTTAATTAAGAAGAGAAATCTTTGTTCTCTCATGTGATTTCATGTAAAAAGCCAGCATATGGATAACTGTGACTTTACTGTAGTGTGCCTGCATGTCTATGTAGCATATAGGAAGAAGGCACTCTCCTAGGTACTATGGAGTCAGTCATAGGTCATGAAAAAGAGAGGTTTCTGTCCCTGAGAATCAGAGATTTAGAAGTGAAAGAGGACCTTGGAGATCAACTGGGCCACTGATATCAAACTCTAATTGAAATAGGACCCACTAAACTATATACGAGAATCCTTGTTGGCAGCTTATTGACTTAGAAAACAACATCTTAACGTCATCTGTGTTCTATTGTATATTTATTTTGTTAATTATTTCCCAATTACATTTTAATCTGGTTTGGGCTGCAGTTGGGGAGTATTCAACTCCTCTGATCTAGGCTAACTCCCCCATTTTGCAGACAAGGAAACCGAGGTCCAGGTAAGTTAAATGAATTTCCTAAGTTCACACACACATACACACACACACACACACACACACACATGCACACTCACACCTTAATAAATGAGAGATGTAGGATTTAAACTCACATTTTTCTTTTTTTTTTTGGGAGGACAATTGGGGTTAAGTAACTTGCCTGAGGTCACATGGCTAGTAAGTGTGTCAAGTGCCTAAAGTCGGATTTGAACTCAGGTCCTCCTGACTCCACGGCCAGTGCTCTATTCACTGCGTCACCTAGCTGCCATAAACCTATATTTTCTAGTTCTAAATCCAACCCTTTTTCCACTTTCAAAGAATGTACAACCCTACTTAGAGAGAAATTTAGATGACAACTGATGGGAGACAAAGAGAAGAAAGGAAAGAGGAGAGAGTATAAAAGAAAGCAGAATTCACTTTTTGCTGAAAAGCTGCCCAAATATGTAAACCACCCTCCATCAGATTAGATCTGTCACATTAGATAATAATAATAATAAAGCTTTTATGTATAGGGTTTTCAGGTTTGCAAAGTGCCAGACAAAAACTATCTCAGTTGATCTGGTGTTCTGCTAAAGTTGCCTTCATTTTTATAACGTTGCCTTGGTTCTCAGCTTGTCCTTCTAGTGGCTTATTATTTCAGGTCCAACAAAAACTTTTTAACCTTAAAAAGTCTTCCCACCTATGAAGATTCACCCCTCTCCAAGTCCTTATGACCACTTGCCAACAAAAGATTGTCCTTCCAACAGTAATAACACAAGTATTTTGGAGAAAATCAATTTATGGGCATATAATGAAAAGATTCTTGAGCTGCGTTCTCCTGTTCAACAGACACCATAAGTTTCCAAAGATGGCAGCAGGTTCTGCTTCTGTAAAGAAGCAGGAGAGCAGACCCTGAGAAGAGGAAATAAAAGGAAAAGGGAAAAAAGAGGAAGCCTCTTCCCAGACAGCATGGGGGGCTATCCTGCTCTTTTGTTCCCCTAATAAATTCAAAGATTTTATCCCCTTCTCATTTTTTTCGGATCAAACTAATCCTGTACATATGTAACACAGAACAGACGAGCATTATATTCATGATCTCATTTTATAGACCCAGAAAAGATCTGCAGTTTCATAAACTTAACTCCTTTCATGGATATCCAATCCATCAGTGACTTAGGAGATAAGTCCTGTAGAGCTGTCTGAGGCATATAAATGTGAAAGTGACATACCCAGGGTTATACAGCTAGTGTCTGAGAAGAATTGGAACTCCAAATCCAGCACTGGCCATTGTTCCATCATTACGTCTCTTTTGTTCTTTCCACAATTCAATGAGGTAACAGAGGCAGGTATTTCTATTCCCATTTTCCAAATGAGAAAACCAAGGATTAGAAAACCTAAATAACTTTTTGTCCTGAGTAACACAACTATGACTCCCTTGCTTAGTGAGGGGAAAGCCATTTCAAATTATTTTTTTTAATGTACAAAGTGAGGCACAGTTTTCTTAAGATGATTTTGTTCTCTTTTCATTTTAAAAAGTAAATAAAACAGGAGAGATAAGAGTCAGGACAAAAATTCAGGGCTCCTGAGTCTTTGTCTGGGGTGCTTCCCATTAAGCTACAGTGCCTGTAGCAACAGAGTGAACATCGTAGGGAAATTGAAAATGCTGGGCTTGGAATAAAGACCCAAGTTTGAATCCTATCTGAGATACTAGCTGTATGACCCTAAGAAAGCCATTTAAACCTCCTTGGATCTCAGTTTCCTCATCTGTAAAATGGGGGAGTTGGACCAGAAGATCTCTGAGGTCCTTTTCCAGATTTAGGTCTATAATCAGCTGAGAGAGTTTATGTCCATGACTCCAAGAGGATCAACCTATGGTATGATTGAGAGCTGGTTAGCCAGGATCTTTCCCCATAGGCCGTGCTCTCCCTAGGTGCCTTCCATGTCTCCTGCACCTACTCTAAAGCCACTTTTACAATCCCAGAACTGACTGACATTTAACAATTTGATTCTTTCATTTTTCCCCCCTCAGGTGAAATTTCTTTCCCAATTTTTTTTCTCCCCATGAAAATTGGCCAAAGTCTTCCCAAGAAAAATATGCATTGAGTTGTTAATGTTTTCTGTAACTTTCTCCTTCCCTAGCCCCATGACTAAACTGGGAAGATGAGAATCAGGGAGCTTGGCCTGAGAGACATGATGAAATGTGCCCTGTTTTTTTCTATCAAAGCTACTACAACTGGAATAAAGATTTATGTGAAAGAAGCCCAAGAACATTCTGTGCTAAGATACTATTTGAGATAGGGACCATGGAGGGGAAGAAAGAGAGCTCCATCCTCCAAGATCTCACTGCCTCTTCTCTTACTGCTTGTAAAAAGCAACTGGGATTCTCAGAATCAAGGGATCTGACCTTCCCAGCTTTAGCTACTGGGGCCTCTTTCCTGTGCAGCATTGACATGCCCTAACAAATCCTAGAGAAGGTTAAAGGGGCCCCAGGAGAAATCCCACTGAGGAAGCTCCTGCCTGGGACAGATTTCCCTTACAAGTTGTCACACCACCACATACTGCCCTGGAAAGATATATCTTGCATACAAGACAATTAGGACTTTTGGGGAAAAAAAGTTTCCAAAGGTGTTTAAAAAAATTAAACTAGGCAATTGCAGAAATACCTAGAGTGAATTTACCTGAGCCCACTGTCTTCCCTAGAAATTGATTATAGGGAAGAGGCTATTAGCACCAGGGTTTCATCTGTGACTATAATTTCAGCATCACCAGGTGTGAGAGGATCCCAGCAACATCTGGTCCCTGACTTTCCCCACTCCCCCATTATTCTCAAATGCAAAATTTGCCCTGAGCTGATATGTGGAGTCCCAGTGTAGGAGCAAATGTTTTCACACAACACAGAGGATATTAGTTTAGCTGTACCCCCACTTGGAAGGTTCCAAGAACAATTGCTGGCCTGGTGCTTTCAGATGCCTTGTCTCTTGCTCCCACACACTGGAGGGAGCTCTGGTTTATAGACCTACCCCAGGCTGCCTCCAGGAACACAGAGTCCAGCAATATGCAGGCTCCAACTCACGTTAGAAAAATATCCCAAAACTTCATATCATTCTGTGTAGAAGAACAGCAGTTTCACAGCCAAAGGAATTTTTCCAATACCATATCCATTAGGCCTTTTCTGTCTAGTTTCTCCAAAAACTCTGAAAATTTAAGGCCCGTCCCTCTCTTCCTCTTCTTCCATCTTCCCTTGAGAACATCCCCCACAAGGCCCAAATAAATGTGTGCAGACCCCTTCTCATCCTCCCAAATGATACAACCCTTTACCTTTCTCAGCTTCAGGCAAAACTCCTGGTTCCCAGGGATGAGAGGAATATGCTGCCTGACTCTGGCTAATATCCCATACTTGTCCTTCTGACCTCTCCTCTGCTAGAGGACCAGACCCAGATGAAATCTGCTTCCCCTAAAAGCAGAAGACCTATAATGTGAATACAGATTTTTCAGCAGGGACCAAACAGCTAATTAACCCTGCTTAAACATAAGGTCATTAGTCAATGATGAAGAAGAATGTCTTCCTGACTCCAAGACCAGGGCTCCATCCCCAGGGGAGGAGAAGCTTGGGCTGTTCCCATAAGCCTTTGTGGAGGTGCCCCATCTTACTCAGCACCTCAAGCATGTTTCTTGAATCCAGTCACATGGCTCTCATAAGGCAGATGGCTGTGAAGGGTCTGTTTTCGGTTTGCGTGCATCAGCTGCAGGGGAGCTGCCCCATGTTTCTTCCCTGATGTGTTTACTCCCTGGCCACTTGGCAGATTTATAAACCACTGGCTCTGAGAGTTTCCACGTGTCCAACACGAGGAATTTGTTTTGCCCCAATACACTCCTGTCTGTTTCTAACAAGCCCTCAACTTCCTAAAGTTCACCTGGGTTCATGGGAACAACTCTTAGGTTAATTCTCTTTCCCTTGACAAATGTTCAGGAACAAAATGGACATACCTCTCACGTCAGCCAATTTTCCTCATCAGGCAGGACTTGCCTTCATTCCCCACCCTCCCCCCAACCCTCAAGCCAAGAGACAGGTGAACCAATATATTCAATCTTGAGAATACACACTATTCTTATATTTTGCTAGGTTTGCCACAGAGCCTCTCTCAGAGCTTTGGGCAAGTCAGTTGACATCTTTGGGACTTAGTTTTTCACTCCTGTCAAATGACAGGGGTTGGCCTTTATGACCTCAAAGGGCCCTTCTCGGGATCCTATAATTATTACATACAAAAGGCAATCAGTACAGCTGTGGTGGACTACAAAAGAGTTCTTTATTTGGGGTCAAAACCCCTGGCTTCAAGTCCCAGTTCTGACATTTATTAGGACCAGGTTGTTGCTGTTCAGTCATTTCAGTCCCTGCCTGACTCCTTTGTGACCCATCTGGGGGTTTCTTGGCACAGATACTGGAGTGGCTTGCCATTTCCTTCTCCAACGTGTTTTACTGTTGATGGACTGAGACAAACAAGGTTAAGTGACTTGCTCAGGGTTACACAGCTAGAAAGTAGTCATAGGTATCTCCTTTGGGGTTTTTGAACCTCAGTTTCCTCATTTGCTAATTGGAAATAACACTACTTAAAAAGGCAACACAGAGAGACTGATAAACTCGGAGTCAGGAAGATCTGGGTTCAAATGTCACCTCAGACATTTACTGTGATTCTGGGTAAGTCCCTTTCTCTCTGTGATCCTCAGTTTCCTTTTCACACCAGCCTCACAGTGTTGTTGAAAGGCTCAAAGGAGATAATGTACAGAAAGTACTTTACAAACCTTGAAGTTTTATATCACTTATCTCTAATAACAATGACAATGCTAATAGTATTTAAATTGAAAGAGACTTGTAGGAAAAGCATGATAGAAATATGTTGTTAATATCATCTGCCATATTTGTTAATGCACTGAGAATGAAAGAGAAATGAAAGAAGAGAGGGAAGAGCCTATTTCCTCTTTTTTTCTTTTTTTGCTTTTTGGAGGGGGAAAGGTAGGGTGATTGGGGTTAAATGACTTGCCCAAGGTCACACAGCTACTTTTGTGTCTGAGGCCACATTTGAACTCAGGTCCTCCTGACTCCAGGGCCAGTGCTCTATTCACTTCCCCACCTAGCTGCCCCTAAGAGTCCATTTCCAACCTCAGTCTCTAGACCCTCCTCATCATGGGAAACAGTGACACAGTGGATAGATTGGAAGAATTCAAGTCAGGGAAATCTCAGTTCAGATCCCTTCTCGGACACTTAATAGTTGTGATTGATCTTTAGCAAATCATTCCTTTCTTTCAGACTCAATATCCTCATCTATAAAATGAGAATAACACCTACATCACTGTGTTATGGTTAGGCTCAAATGAGACAAGATTTGACAAGTTCTTTGCAAACCTCAGAGCTGTATAAATGGTAACTGTTATTATTAATGTGTCAGTAGAGAGTATACTAACAAGGCTATTTGTTGGAACATAGATCTGTCGTGAGAGAGGACCTCAATGGCCATCTAATTCAGGCCTCTCATCTTGAAGCTGAGGAAACTGAGTTTGAGAGAGATTAAGTAACTTGGCCAGGGTTACAGAGCTAAATATCTGAGGTAGGAGTAGAACCTGGGTCCTCTGACTACAAGTGACTTCCCTAAGGTCACATGAACCCTAAGTATGAGGAAATAGATTCAAACCCAGGTCCTCTGACTCTAGAGCTCATGCTCTTTTCAATATACTAGATGGCATCTCTAATAACCTGGATGGATGAAAAGCATCCCTATGTCTTAGCTCAGCTTAACTTGGAAACATTTCTGTTCAAAACTTCATGAATACCACTAACAATCAGGGTTAAGATCTCTCTTCAGTTTTAAACTGCAGGTCACCCTTTACTGAATTAAGATGTATGGTATTGGGGTGGCGAGGTGGCACAGTGAGTAAAGCGTCGACCCCAGAGTCAGGCGGACCCACGCTAGGTTCTGGCCTGAGACACTTAACACCCACACAAAATTTAAAAAAAACTAGCTGTACAACCTTGGGCAAATTACTTAACCCCAATTGCCCTCCAAAAGGAAAAAAAAAAAAGATGATGGTATTTCCAGGCTAAATACTTAAGGATGCTACCCAAAAGACCAACAAATGCACTTGAGGAACAGATTCCTCCAAACACATCAGCTCCATTCTCTCTGTTCCCCAAAGGGCTGGAAAAGAAAGCCCATCTGAGAGGAAGCTCAAGGGAGAAGGGCATGCTTTCTCTGTGACCAGCTCTCCAGAGGTGAAGCTCTGGGGCTGGACTCCTGTTCTTGGCTGGCATTGGCGGTTCCTGCTGGGCACAGCCTCCAGAATAGCGGTTCCTCTCCCTTCATCTGGACCTCGCCATTCTTCTCACTTTGACAGAATGAAAGTGCAACTTGTACACTGTCTCGAGATCACATTTGACAATTGGAAACATGTGTGAGCCCTGGCACCTCCTCAAAGGGGTCTGGAACTCGGACTTGGGCTGTCTTCTGATTGCAATACGAGAGTCCAGCCGGGCGGCCCCTCCTGCTGGATCCAGCTCTCTCCACATTCTTTCAACTACACCTTAGAGTTAACTCTTGCCAGGAGATTACTGAAGGCAAAAGCGTATTCTCCAGAGCCTGGAGACACTAATTATATTTTTTCAAGTGCTCAGCCATGCTGCAGACTTTCCATCCTGACAGGGAGCGTGACTTGGTGGAAAGAGGGTTGAACCTGGTATCTTGGGACCTGGCTGAGAATTGTGGCTCTCATACATACCGGCTGGGTGACCATGGGACACGACATTTTTTGTCTCTGGACTTCAGTTTCCTCATCTGCCAAAGAGAGATAATATACTACTTTTGGAGGAATTTAGAGTTGCGAAGAATCTTAAAGACCATGCGGTGAAATCCTCTCATTTTATTGATGGGGAAAATGAGGTCCAAAGAGGGATTAGTCTGATGTCACTCAGATAGCATGAGCCAGCACCCTCTGCATCATCCCTGAATGGTTTATCATGTACAAACAGTATTCTTTCACTAATGCAGCATCTCTCAAATATGTCCCCTTCTTCCCTCTGATACACTGTCCCTCCTTTATGTCAACTATCACCACCATCTTGAACAGTTGTCTGCTTTGGGTGTTTATATAGGTTGTCAGGGAGAGGAAGATCTGTTGGCTAGTATTAGATCCAAAATGAGTAATAATTATATTTAACAACTAATTCTAAATTATCCACATTAATGGGAGGAGACAATAATTGTGTGTGGATTTTTTTTTTCTTAAATAGCTCAGAAAATTATAGTTATGCACCCTGCTACGAGCCCTTATCACCTAATGTCTGTACTATAAAAATAGCCTACTAGTGGTTGTGCTGGCCCCAAGTCTCTCCCCATTCCAATTCATCTTCCATCCAGTTGCCAGTGATTTTGACCATGTCTGACCCCTTTCCCACTCCTGTACCTCTCCATTACCACAACTGATGCATGCGCTCATGCGCTCGTGCGCACACACACACACACACACACACACACACACACACACACACACACACACACACACTTTGAATTCTGTTGGCTCCCAATTGCCCTCCAAGATCAAATACAAAGTGCTCTAGCATGCAAAGTCCTTCATGACCTAGCCCTGGACTACCTTTCCATTCTTTTTACACCTTATTCCCTACCACATGTTCTTCAGCCCAATGACAACTGACTTTCTGGCTATTCATTGAATAAGACGCTTTATCTCTTGACTCTGGGCATTTTCTCTGACTGTGCACCATTCCTAGAATGTTCTCCCTCCTCATCTCTGCTTACTAGATTTCCTTGAAGGTTTCCTTCAAGACCCAAATAAAATCCCATCTGCTATAGGAAGCCTTTTCCAACCCCTCTTAATTCTACTGCCTTCCCACTGTTATTTTCTATTGTTCCTGTCCATACCTTGTTTGTAAGTATTTGTTTCTTTTTTGTCTCCCCCATTAGACTATGAGCTCCTTGAGGGCAGAGATGGTCTTTTGTTTCTTTTTGTACTCTCAGAGCTTAGCACAGTATCTGGCACATAGAAGGAGCTTAATAAATGCTTATTAACTAACTGATCTGCACACAATAGGTGGTTTTTAATGTCTGGTGATTGATTGCTAGATAGGAGGTGGAGGAGAAGAGAGACAAATATAAGCTATTCCCTACACCTAAAGACCTTACAATCTAGCTAGGGAAACAAAATATATAAAGATCGACAACAATTCCAGACAGTAGCAGCCTGATACAGTGAATAGTGTTCAATTTAGGATTATTGTTTCATAGGTCTAGAGTTAGGAGAAACCCCGAGCCAACTAGTCCAACTCCTTCATTTTACAAATGGAGAAACTGAGGCCAAAATAAGTTTAAGTGATTTGTCCTCTGAGTTAGGAAGGAAACAAGCATGTATTAAGGAATACTCACGTTGAGGAGGCAGATCTGGGTTCAAATCTTGCCTTATACACTTTCTAAATCTATATGACCTTAGACAAGTCTATGTTTACATTTTTTTTAAATCTGTAAAATGGGAGCAACACCCAACACCTATTTCACAGGTCATGAGGATGAAATGAGATAAAGTATGCAAATGCTTTGCCAACCTTAAAATGATACGCAAATGGCAATCATTGTTACCATAAAGTATTGAGACATGCCCTAATGGTCATAGCAGAATTCAGCCCGCCAAATCAGTGTTGAACCTCACAGTACCCCCTTCAGGGGGGTCATGAAGTAAACACTTTGTAAGTCTTAAATCAGTAAGTAAATAACAATGTTACTCCCCCCCCCAAAAAAAAAAAACTTTAGCAATTAACATTTCTCAACTTACTTTGTTATAAAATTGTATTAGATAGGAGATACCCAGACACTTGTCTTGGTTATTTGGGCCTCAGACTAGGCTCCCGCCTGATGTGATTCTCTGTCCTCTGGAGGAAATGGTAAAATGTCATCAGGAAACCCTCCAATGGGAGAGGTGGAATCTATTGAAATAAGCAGTTCCTTCCATTTTGATCCATCTGAGCTATGGAAGTGAGCTGGGTTTCTAGGAACAGATGTTAGCTGACCAAAGTCTGTTCTGCTAGTAGGGATGAGGATGTGTGGCTTGGATGTGAGCTAAACAATATCTGGAGAACTCATAGACCCTGTCCAGGGTCTTTCACTCTCCATGTGAACTTGGGCAAGTCCTTTCCAACTCAACAGGAATTTCTTCCAACAATCCCCTGTTGTTTACAAGATTCTGGAGATACAAAGACAAAATGGAAAACCGTCCCTGTCCTCATGGTATTTACATTCTATGGAGGAAATACAGTATGTGCTCACTAGAGAAAACAGATTCATTTCCACTTCTGAATGAGAAGGGGGCCGAGAAAGACCCTTCAAAGCCCTGACTTCCTTCTGCATTGCCACGGTCCTTAAGTTTGGTCCAATAAAATTTGGGGCAGCTAGGCAGTATAGTGAATAGAGTGCAGAACTTGGAGTCAGGAAAACCTGAGTTCAAATCTGGAATCAGACACTTACTAGCTGTCTGACTCTGAACAAGTCACTTAACCCTGCTTGCCTCAGTTTCTTCATCTGTAAAATTAGATAGAGAAGAAAAATGGAAAACCACTCCAGTATCTTTGCCAAGAAAACCTCAAAAAGGCCTCACAAAGAATCCAGCTTTTACTGAAAATGATTAAGCAACTAATATTTACTCTAACTGGGCCAGCTTATCCAAGACCCAAGAATCTCTTCCTAAGCACTTATCCTTGATCCGAAAATGGGCAGTTGCTGCAGTGGCGAATGAGAGATTTCGAAATTAAGTGCGTAAAACTGGCAGCCTTCACCAAACGCCAAGAGCTTGTCTTCATTCCTTTTTAAGCAGATGGCTTCCAACAGCCAGGCCATGTCAGGAGCGTTCTGAAACATTTTGAGAAACCCAAACTGGAGTTCTCCAGTGCCCATATGTGGTGTTTCCACCACTCCACTTGGGCTCGGCAGGCACTATAGGGTTTATTTACAGTTTGTCATATTTGAAGAATGTGGCTTTAAAAGAAAAAAAATCCATCTCCATTCCTTTGCTCTTTAGCTGGCTCAGCTCTGGGGCTATAAGAGTCGTTGTCATAATTACCATCTCTCTTTCATCCATTAAACAAAAAATATTGGTCTATTTTGGGAAGAAGATTATGAAAACCATGAAAAATGAGACTTACCATTGCTCCAGGGGAAACTTTGCTAGAAAACTGTTGCTAAGAACTCAAACCACCTAATATCAGAACTGATGGACAGCTAGCTCCCCTTTCAATGAATAGTTGCCCAAAGCAACTCTTTTTGTCTTTGTCTGTGTAAGGCCAAATATACAGATAATGGAGTGAATTGCTTGCATTTACCCCCAGAAATCTGGTGCCCCATAAACTCAGCCCTGAGTTGGGCATGCACATTTATTTCTGGAAAACACTCATCACTGGGCAGTTTGAGCTTTTGGGACCTTGCCCCATAATTCAGCACTGGATAAGCACCGAGGCCAAAGTGTCTGTGCGTCTACCCCTAAGTCAGATGCATTCTATCCTTCTATCCATTGCTGCCTTTTGAGGTAGGAATGACCTCAACTACAGATATTGGTCCAGGAACTCAACATAGATCAAGGTTTCCATCTGGGAAAGATTTCCCAGTCTCTGCTGATTTTCTTTTCCTTTCTTCTGGACTCACCTTTCATTTAAGTTTCCCCCCACACACCCTTTTTTCCTCTGATTTTCCAATCTGAACTCCAACTTGACTTCCCTAGGTATCTCCTGTTGGACATGACCTTTTCTAAACTTAACATTCACACTGGTATTAAGATTCATAGCCCAGTTAAGTGATGATAAAGCTGAGGTCTGTGAGCAAGAGGGCCTAACACACATCAAAGGGCTTTGATGACTTGTGGTAACAGAAAGCGAAGCTCTAGTCAATGAGAGATTTATTCTATAAAGACCTTTAATCACCGCCTTATTGGCCTGTGGTTTGTGCGTATTTGGTGAGTCAAAAAGAGAAAGTCATCTCCAATGGTTTGTGGATTGAATGAAGCTTTGTCCAAATAAAAGCAATAAAAATACAATTAATACAGAATACACACATCCTGAATGGAGAAAGTAGAAGCACAAGGGGGATGGGGAGGAAGCCTATAGGGCTCTTCAAATCTACATCCTGAATACACAATGAACTGAGAAGAATCAGACTGTTAGCATATGGAGGCCATCTGGGACTTGAGCTGGACCTCCTGTCCCAATTCAGGATGGTAAACATCAGAATTCTGCTTTCTCTTAACCAATACAAGTGTTTGTTTCAAGTTTAGAAGAGTGGCAAAAACAGCATTATTCTTTAAAACAATAATAACAACAATAGCTTCTATTTATTGTTGCTGTTTGGTCATTTTTTCAGTCGTGTGTGACTCTCCATGACCCTATTTTGGGGTTTTCTTGGCAAAGATACTGGAGTGGTTTTGTCTTTCCTTCTCCAGATCATTTTATAGCTGAGGAAACTGAGATAAACAAGTTTAAGTGACTTGCCCAGGGTCACCCAGATAATAAGTATCTGAGGCCAGATTTGAAGTCAGGAAGATGAGTCTTCCTGACTCCATGCCTGCATTCTATCCACTGTACCACCTTGCAGCCCAGCTTCTATTTACATGGCACTTGCAATATATAAATCACTTTCCATGCATTAATTTATTTCAAAGGTATATCTAAATTGCATGTCTAAAGAGGAAAGGGACCTCAGAGGTCATCTAGACCAACCCATTCATTTTGAAAATGAGCATGCCAAGACCCAAGGAAGTTAAATGACTTGGCCAACATTATACAGCTATTATCGAACATTTGGTCCTGTAAAAGGACTTAAGAGTTGGCTATTATAATTATTACCATCCTCATTTTACAGATGGGGAAAACTGAGGCTGAGCCCTTGCTCAAGATTCTACTGCTCCTAAGTGGCAAGAACAAGGATTCAAACACACCAGGTTGTCCAACTCCATTTAGCATCATGATGATAAGTGCAGGAGAGTCGATTAGAGACCCTTCCACACACACACCTATAGGTCTTACCCATTCGCCCAGAGTTCATAAATTTCATTGCCATCTTTACACTTACCCCCATCCTTACCCAGTAGAGTCTAAGTTCCTTAAGGTCAAGAGCTAAGGGTAGAAGGAAGAAAATGATCCCTAACTCCCTTAAGATCAGGGACAGTTTCATTTTTATATTTGTAACCCCAACACCTACTAAAATACCTTGCACATAATAGGAGGGGCTTAGTAGATATTTTGCTGAATTTAATTGAATCAAATAGAAAGGAATCAAAATATTAACCCTATCTTTTGATTGATAATGCTCTTGTCCTCTTTGATTCAAATCTTTAATTCTCTTCATCTTCCATTACCTTGGTGTCTGAAAGTAGATAAACGGGGATAGGAAGGAAAAAGCATGGAGAGGCATGAACTAAGCCTACATTTAATGGGCTACAGAGCAGAAGAACCAAGACAGGAACCTGGAAAAGGCAGACACACCAAGAGAGAAAGACAGCAAGGACATAAAAAATGGCAGAGGCAAAAAAGGAGACAAGATTTAAGGAGGTAAGGTCGATCTACACTAATAAAGATTCCATTTTCCAAAGTCAGTGAGATAATCGTCAATTCAGCATGTATTTTGAAACACCTGCTATGTATAAAACACTAAGGATGTGAAAATAAACAGGAAACAGTTCTTGCCTTCAGGAAGCTTACATTCTATTGAAGGTACACAACATTTAAATTATTTGAAAAAGGAGAGCATTAAGTAATGGTGGTTCAGAAAAGACCTCCCAAGAGAAACTGCACACATGAACCTTGAAGGGAAACTAAGCATTCTGAGAGGTAGCCAGTCTACACCATAGTGCCCAGAGTACTGATTTGGAGCCAAAAAGACCTGAGTTCAAAACCAGTCTCAGAAGCTTACTAGCAATGTGACTGTGGGAGAGTCATTTAATCTCTATCGGTCTCAGTTTCCCTCAACTGCAAAATGGGGAATATAATATCACCTATATCTCTGGGTTGTCTGAAGATAAAATAAAATAATATTTATAAACTACATACAAGTACTCATACACACACACACAGAGTGCCAGAAAGGTTGTAAGCACTTAATAAATCCTTTTTCCCTTCCTTCCTGAGGCAGAATAGGGGAGGGAGTATATTCCAATTATGTGGGACAGCCCGTGCAAAGGCAAGGGGAAGAGAAATGAAATACTGAGTTGGAAAGTAGCAAATAGGATAATTTGAGCAGAACATTAAGTGAGTGGAGGAAATAATGTGAAATAAATCTAGAAAGATAGACAGAAGCCAGACTGTGAAGGACTTTAAATGCCAAGTTAAGGAGTTTGTGTTTGATTCTATGGGCCAAATGGAACTACCGAAAATTCTTATAAAAGTAAGAGACATGGTTAGACATGTAATTTACCAAAATTATTTTGATAGTTATGTGAAAAATGGGTTGGGAATGGAAGACACTAGAGGCTGGGAGAATAATGAAGAAGTTCTTATAAAGGTATCAAGCATTTATGTGTAACCCTAAGCAAGTCATTTAACCCTGTTTTCCTCAGTTTCTTCATCTGTAAAATGAACTGAAGAAGGAAATGGCAAGCCACTCCATTATCTTTGCCAAGAAAATCCCAAATGGAATCACAGAGTCTCACACAACTGAAATGACTCAACAACAACAACGAAAATGACCTAGGCACTATACTAAGTCCTAGGGATGAAAATACAAGCAAAAAGAAAGCCAGTCCCTGCCCTCTGGGAGCTTACATTCTAAAACAGAAAGACAACACACAAAAGGGAATTGAAAAGCAGGAGAAGGAGCAAGGGAGGCTTTCCCAATCCTTCTTAATTCTAAGGTCTTCCTTCTGTTAATTATTTCTTATTTATTCTATATCTAGTTTGTTTTGTGCATAGTTGTTTACATGTTTTCTTCCCTATTAGCCTGTGAGTTCCTTGGGCACAGGAATAATTTTTTTTTGCTTTCCTTTGTATCTTCAGGGCTTAGCACACTGCATGACACTCAGTAGGTCCTTAATAAATGTTGGCAATGACTTGAATTAAGTTCTTCATAGAGTTTTTCTACCTATTTATTTCCTTTAATGGATATTTTCTCAAAAGTTGCCAAAGGGCAGAACAGAAGGGAGATTTAGGCTTTATGCAAGAAAAATCTTCCTAACAATTATACTTATGCATTAGTGGCATGGATTGTTTCAAAGGATAGCTGGTTTCCCATCAATAAGCTATCAGATATGAAATGGAACGGATTTTTTGTTCAGTTATTGATGGGAATCAATGGCCTCTGAGAATCATTCCAATTCTGAGATTCTAAAATTCTAACTGCAAAATAGTTTTTCCTTATATTGAACCCAAATCTTCCCCTCCAGAGCTTTTACTAATCCTTAGTTTGGTTTTCTAAAAGCACACAGAAAAATTCTACTCCCTCTTCTTTAAAGGCCATTTAAAAATTTGAAGATAGTCACCATGCTATGTCTTCCCTACCTCTTCCTCTTTTCCAGGGTTCATGGATACATACCCTGGTAAGCAGGTAGAATCAGACCTTCATTCATGTTTAAACTTGGTCTCTTAGCTATATAACTTGGAGCAAGGCACATAACTTCCCTGAGACTCAACTTCCTCATTTGTAAAATGCTAACCCTATGGGCAACAGTTCTCTAACATGTCTGATAAGAAGATTAAGTAAGAACTCACATGAGGGAGAGATGAAGATGGAAAGCATGGTGTTCAACCCAAGCGAAACACGGAGCTGGGAGATGCAACATCATTTGTGTGGAAGTGTAGGTAGATAAACATGGTTGGAGTGCTGGCTGCGAGAAAGCAAGGAAAGTGTGAGAACGCTGGGAGGTGAGGAAGAGGCCAGTTTATGAAGAGCTTTCAATATCAAACAGTTTATATATCATCCTAAAGGCAACAGAGAACCCCTGGAGTTATTGAGTAGCAGGGTGACAAGATCAAAGCTGCATCATGAGAAAGTCACATTGGTACCTCTAGAATATGGTTGGAAATGAGAAGAGACTTGAGGCAGGATTCCAAGTCAGAAGGGATGAGGGCCTGAACTAGGGTGGTGGTTGTGTGGATTTGAAAGTAGACATACAGGAGAGATGCTATAGAAAAGGAAATTATGTTTAACATTGAAATGATTGAACAGAGCATCAAAACACCAACAAACCTTTTCATTGAGATCCATGGTAATGAAAAACAGATTGGTTTAACTATCCACAGAGGAAAAACAAAAATTGTTCAGATTATGGCAGTTAACTGAAAAGGCAATATATTGACTCTCTCTCTCTCTCTCTCTCTCTCTCTCTCTCTCTCTCTCTCTCTCTTTCTCATTTCCTCTCTCCCTACCTCCTTTTTTCCTTCCTTCCTCCCTCCTTCTCTTTCCATCTACCTGCCTGTCTATCCATTGGTCTATCTATTTATCTGTCTGTCCATATACTGTCGGTCTATCTATCTATTCTTCTACCCATCCATGCATCCATCTGTTTGTCAATCCATCATTTCTATCTATCTGTCTATCCATCTGACCATCTATGCATACATCTATCTAGCTGTTCAGGGGCAGTTAGGTGGGGTGGTGGATAGAGTGCTGGGCCTGGAGTAAGAAAGACTCATCTTTCTGAGTTCAAATCTAGCCCCTTATTAACTATATAACTCTGGGCAAGTCCCTTGACCATATTTGCCTTAGTTTTCTCATCTGTAAACTGAGCTGGAGAAGAAACGGCAAGCGACGCCAGTATCTTTGTCAAGAAAACCCCAAATGGGATCATGAAGAGTTGGACATGACTGAACAACAACAAATCTATCTATCCATCTATTATCTATCCACACATCTGTCTCTCTCTGTCTCGCTACCTACTTATATAACCAGGTGCAGGATACTGAGGGGTCTGAATATACGCAGAGGCCTGCGATTTCATGAAGTAATAATAACAGCTATAAGACCTGTCTCATAAGGTTGTTATGGAGATCAAATGAGACACAGCATATAAATAATTTTGTAAATCTTGAAGGATGTGTAAATGTCAGCTATTAGCATCATAATTAATGAGGTTCATGAAGCACCCTGCATATATTATCTCATTTGATTACCCACACAGATAACTTGTCCTCAGCCTGAATAAGTTGGCAAAAGCTTAAAAGAATAACAAACACAGGAACTTTCCAGGAGAACAGATACAACCAACTTTACATAGCTGTTCTCCCCTTATGTGGCCTGGAGTGACCTACATAGTCCAAAGCAGCAGCTATGATTCTATGATAAATCAAAAGAAACATTTTAATGTCACTTTTGAAAGCATTCTAGTATTTTCCCCCAGATGATTTATTCTCCTATTGTATTGTTTTTCTTAAGTGCATGTTAGCATAATTTTACACTCTTGAACCATATACTTATTAGCCTGGGGAGGTGCTGGCAGGAAGAAAACATCTCAGGATTTACATTCATAGGGTGTCTTATTCATAGAGAATTATGATTGTCCAAATTAAACTTCTCTTCACATTGCATACTTTTCTTCCAGGGATCTGAGACCCCTTAAATAATGAAGAGTCATCAGAGCTGTAACTAGGGTGGAGCAACTGGAGCTTTGTCTCAGGGGGCAAAATTTAGAAGGTACTGACAGGACTTGCTATCCTCTAGTAGCTTAGAGACAACTGCACATAGCACCTGATAGCAAGAACAATTAGTTAGAAAAGGAAATGACCAGACAGCCCTCTTCTTCCACCAATACCACCTAATTTACATCCTATGTGACTTCCTCTGTGGTCCTATCCTACCCTGTTCTGCCAACAAACACAGCATCATTAGTAACAGGCATCAATTCTCTTAAAAATTGATTTGAGAGGGGCGGCTAGGTGGCATAGTAAATAGAGCATCAACCCTGGAGTCAGGAGGACCTGAGTTCAAATCTGGCCTCAGACACAACACTTACTAGCCATGTGATCTTGGGCAAGTCACTTAACCCCAATTGCCCTGCCTGCGCCCCTACAAAAAAGAAAAAAAAATTTTAATTGATTTGAGAGCACCATTTCATGTGACTTGATCATAAACCCTTTGCAGAATACCCAGTCCCCCAAAGGTCTTCCCAAATTCATCCTATTGACTAAAGCCATTAAGCCCTAGGCCAAGACTAAGGTGGCCCTTCTGAGGCTTAGACATTCATTCATTCCAAAGGAAAATTCAGTGTGAAGACTTCCTGATCTATAAGGGGAGTCCTGTAGCCCCAGTAATGAACTAAAGTCATAGCCATAATACACCAAGGGCTACAAAGAGAGGTCATGAAAAGCAGCTTTCCCTCTTCCCTTCTGTAACTTTTCCAAAACTACCAAGTCTCCAGGATAGAAGGTTTGAAACCCTGGCAAGCAGAGTGCTTGGGGTGCCAGGACATAGGGAATCTAATAGCACCGTCTCCTACAGATAAAGAACCCGGTGTTCCAGGATGGGATTAGATAATGGCATCTCTCCCAGGGGTTGTGTACGCAGAAAGAGGGATGAACACACCCACCAAGATCAAGAAAGCCACTGTAGTTTCATCCTTTCAGGAATGTGAAATGGAATAAGTTGAGGGTCCTTGGCTTTGAACTGGAATCGGTTCTCAATTATCTACAGTAAGGTTGGGCTGTGATTCGCCTAATCCCCAACTCATCTGCATGAACATTATTTTGATATGCCCTCGATTGCCCTTCCTGATTATATTTTCCTTAGGTTGTCCTTACATGGACCCATATTTCCCAAGTGCACCCACAGATAACGTAGGAAGAGGTGAGAATCATACTGGATTGTCTGATGGGTGGGTGCCTATGCATAGCAGTGTCTTCACTGGGCACACTTGTACAAGGAGGTTGCATGGGGCATATGTGGCAGGCTGCCTGTCCCTGTGATGGGACATTACAAAGCCCACTGCCCTCCCATGAGCCATAAAGCTGGCCCAGCCTTGATGTGGTGACGTCCAAAACAAACCTTGCAAGTGATGCGAGGAAACATTAAACACTGCCTGTTGAGTAATTCACAAGATGAGGCTTGCTACGTTCCCTCAATTCTTAGTGTTGCACCATTTGGTAACCAGTCTCCTCTAACCAATAATGATAACAAGACAGCTGCCAAAGTGAGGTTCTTAAACTACCTAAACTCAATAACCTCCTATAGCTCCCTATTACCTAAAAGGCAAACATGAAGTGCTCTATTTGACCTTTAAAGTCCTTCACAACCAGGCCCCTTCCTACCTCTCCAGTCTTCCTATACTTTACTCCCTACAAAGTACTCCAAGACCCAGCCTTATTGCTGTTACTCCTACATGTACTGGCATGGAATGAGGGGAATGCATGTACAGATTCTCCATGCTCGGAATGTTTTCCCTCCTTACATCTGCCTCCTGGTTTTCCTGGCTTCCTTGAAAACTCAGCTCAAATTTTACCTTCTACAAGAATCCCTTCCAGCTTCCCAAAGCTGCTAATGCCTTCCTCACTGAGATTAACTCCATTTTACACTGTATGTCTCTTATATGTATGTAGTTGTCCATGATGACTTTTAATGTTTACCCTTTGTCTCTCCCTTTAGAATGGGAGCTCCCTGAGGGGAGAAACTGTTTTCACATTTCCTTCCTTCCTTCCAGCTCATTTTATACATGAGATACTGAGACAAACAAGGGTAAATGACTTGTCCAGGTCATACATCTAGTAAGTCTGTGAGTCTAGATTTTAATTCATGAAGATGGGTCTTCTTGACTCTAGGCCTCTCGCTATGCACTGAGTCCCTTAGCTGCCCATTCAATTAGGTCTCATTAAATACCCATTCACCTTGTTCCAAGCACTTTGTAGGGTGATATATAAAGATAAAAATGAAAATAATTCTTCTGCCCTCGCATAGCATTCATTCACCTGGTGTGCACATTGGGGTGGGAGTAGAGGAAAGAGAAGACAACATAAATACAGATGAGAACAAAGAAAGATGTATGCAAAATAAATGAAAAATCTCTGGGGACAAGAGATGGGAATGGATCTGGATGGCAATGGGTGGGAAGAGATCTGCAAAAATTACACAAAGGGGGTCACATTTGATTAGAACCTTGAAGGAGGTATGGATTCCAAGAGCCAGAAGTGAGAAGAGAGAGCATCCCAGACATAATAGAAATGCTGTGCAGAATCACGGATGCAGGAGACAGGACGTTGTATATGGAGAATGGGGAAGGAGCAGTAAGAGAGATGCTTCTTCAATACTCGAAGAATTTGTGGACTCCACAATCCCTCTAATTCTTGTCCCTTAGCCCAGTTGTGAAGAGCTAGTGGTGCAATTAATATTTGGGATTGTTCAGGGCCCAGGCTGGTGCAGAAAGCTACAGGGCAAAGGGTGGGGAGATGCTATAATGGAAACTGAGTGTGTCAGAGTGAAGGAGGCAGAACAGGAGAAAAAATTATACCAGTGGTGTCTAGCTCAAATGAAAATAGAGACAGCAACACTGATCAACTCTGAATGACTTAGCTCTCCTCAGCAATACAATGATCCAAGACAACTCCAAAGAACTCATGATGGAAAATGCTATCCACCTCCAGAGAAAGAACTAATGGACTCTGAATACAGACTGAAGCATATTTTCAATTTCTTTATTTTTTCATGGTTAGTTTTTCCTTTTGCTCTGTTTCTTCTTTCACAACATGACTAATGTGGAAATATGTTTTACATGATTCACATATATAACCTAAATCAAATTGCTTACCATTTTAGGGAGGGGGAAGGGAGAGAGAGAAAAATTTGGAACGTGGCACTCAAAAAAATTTTTTTTTAATTTTAGAGGGGGAAAGGCAGGGCAATTGGGGCTAAGTGACTGGCCCAAGTTCACACAGCTTGTAAGTGTTAAATATCTGAGGTTGGATTTAAACCCAGGTCCTCCTGACTCGAGGGCCGATGTTCTATTCACTGCGCCACCTAGCCACCCCCCTCAAAATTTTTTAATGAATGTTAAAAAATTATCTTTTTATGTAATTGGGGAAAATGCCATTTAAAAAAATAGAAAAAGGAACCTTTATAGCATACAAAAAGATTTCTGTCTTTTGGACCAAATGTTGACTTAGAAAAGCATTTATTAATATCATGGATGTTCTATTTCATTTTTATTTATTTTGTCATATATTTCCCAATTACATTTTAATCTGTTTCAGGCTGCTCTAGAGAGTGTTGTAGGCCATGGGTTAAACACCGTTGGTTTATATGATAACAACAACACTGGCAAGACACACCATGAAAAACTTACAGACTCTGATTAATGAAATGACCAACCATGATTCCAGAAGACCAATGAGGATAAATGCTACCCATCCCCTCAGAGAGACGTGAGGGACGCAGGATACAGAGGGAGACATAGAATTTTTAGATATGGCACATGGTGTAATTTGTTTTGCTTGACTATGCATAATTGTTACAAGGATTTTGTTTTTCTTTTCTTTTTTTAATGGGGGAGTGGAGGGAGGAATAGAAAATAGATTGTTGTCAATTTAAAAAAATAAAATTACATTAAAAAAAAGAAACCAACAGTGCTAATTGTCATTTTCTTGTGTCCTGACTTCAGTTAACTGATCACACTGTTCTGTGTATTGGATATTTCTATAACACCCAAGGTTCACAACTCGGCAGTACAAGATGGTTAGAACGAATCAAGCTTCCATTGCCTAATAACAATAAACGATGATACACATTGGCCTTATAAAAACACTTGGTGAGTTGGTGAAGGATCTACCAAACAAGCCCAATAGTAGTGTGCCAAAATGGAAAGAACAATGGATTTGGAGAGAAAGGCCTGAGGTACACATGTTTTGCTGTTTTTTACCTGTATCACCTAAGGCAAGTTACTGTCTCTGGGCTTAAGTTTCCTTGATTTGGGTTTTTTTTCTTTTTTTTCTTTTTGGAGGGGGAAGGCTGGGCAGTTGGGGTTAAGTGACTTGCCCAAGGTCACACAGCTAGTAAGTGTTAAGTGTCTGAGACTGGATTTGAACTCAGGTCCTCCTGACTCCAGGGCTGGTGCTCTAGTCACTATGCCACCTAGCCACCCCTAGGCCTCAGTTTCTTCATCTGTGAAATGGAGAGTAGGGATGTTAGCCAACAAGACTTCTCAGGACACTTCTAGCTCTAGGTTCTATATCAAAGGAGACAATTTCCCACAAAACTAATATTCTTTGGTCCTGCCTCTCATAGCCTACACTCACATTGGAAGTCAGGAGAAGGGGCCTACGCACCTGCCTGTATGTGATTGTTTACACATTGTTTTCCCCATCAGAAGGTGAGTTCCTTGTAGCGACTCTCTTTTGCCTTTCTCTATATGGCACATAGTAAGTCTGAACAAACGTTTGTTGACTGACTGTCTGACATCTGAGGGAGCAGACTATTCAAACTGACCAAAGCTCTGGTTTGTATTTTCCTATAGCCTGAGAGGAATTGCTTTTGATTAAAGGAAACAAAGACAGTTTCCAAGGAAAACTCTCTTTGTTATGGCTCAAAACCATTTAATTTGCTATGTTATTTCCTCTGCTGAGTTTTCAACTTTCTGAACTCAACTTTCTAGATCCTACGCTAAAGTCAGGTCAACCAGACTCAAAAAGTACAGGTTTTTCCTTTGCAGAATCTACCATCAGCTGAATATCACTGAAATGTGGTTCATTGAGAAATTGCTTTTGGAGGTCTCTGAGGCCAATCTATGTGGACAATGTGGATGCAAGTAAACACACAATTGTGGCTGGCTAATCACAAGCTTTTCCTGTTGACAGATAGTAATAACAGTTAAAAAGAGCTACCATTTATTTTCTAGGTTGTATCATGTTTTCATTTATTTGTTAAAATTTCCAAATTAAATTGGTTCAGCTGAACTGAATATATAAAAACTTAATATAAAAATATATTAAAATATTTTAAAACTGAATATAAAAACCCTCTGAACTTTTTCCCCCACCCCAAAGTGCCTTTCCTCTGAGATCTTTCCTGTTTTATTTTATTTTAATATTTTATTTTTTCTAATTACATGTAAAGATTTTAAACGTTCATTTTTAAAAAAAATTTTGAGTTCAAAATTTTCTCCCTCCCTCCTCTACTCCCTCATTGAGAAAGCAAGCAATCTGATATAGGGTATACATGTGCAGTCATGTAAAATACATTTCAATGTTAGTCATGTTATAAGAGAAACCAGAGAAAGAGGAAGGAAGGAAGGAAGGAAGGAAGGAAGGAAGGAAGGAAGGAAGG
>NW_027185798.1:40729010-40768599 GCF_028583685.1 Petaurus breviceps papuanus
GGAAGGAAGGAAGGAAGGAAGGAAGGAAGGAAGGAAGGAAGGAAGAAGGGAGGGAGGGAGGGAAGGAGGGAAGGAAGGAAGGAAGGAAGGAAGAAGGGAGGGAGGGAAGGAGGGAAGGAAGGAAGGAAGGAACGATGGAAGGAAGGAAGGAAGGATGGAAGAAGGGAGGGAGGGAGGAAAGTTTTTAAAAAAGTATATTTTGATCTACATTAAGACTCCATCAGTTCTTTCTCTGGAAATAGATAGCATTTTTTCATCATAAGTCCTTTGGAACTGGCTTCAATCATTGCATTGGTGAAAAGAGTTAAGTTATCCACAATTGATCATTGTACAAATTTGCTGTTACTATGAACAATGTTCTCCTATTTCTGCTCATGTCACTTTGAATCAGTTCAAGTAAGTCTTTCCAGGTTTTTCTGAGAGCATACTGCTCATCATTTCTTTTCTTTTTTATCTTATTACTTTATTTTTTTAAGAAAAGATTAATGAGCTCTGGGAGAGGAAAATGTGTGGGAAAGGTTAGTCCATCCGTGCCTTCAGTGTCTGGATGGTGATCTTGTCTTTCTCAATGATATGGACAATCTCCCCTATTCCTGACACAGCATCCTGATGCACAGCATTCAGCATGGCTTGGGAGATGGTTTCAAAGAGGTCAGAATTGCACTTTACTCTTAAGAATAGACTAAAGAGAGGAGAGCTTTCGGGGTGGCTAGACAGCAGGGTCAATAGAGTATTGTCCTCGGAGTCAGGAGGACCTGAGTTGAAATTTGGCCTCAGACATTTAACACTTACTAGCTGTGTGACCTTGGGCAAGTCACCTAAATCCAATTGCCCTGCCTTCCCCCCTCCAAAAAAAAAGAAAGAGAGAGAAAGAGAAAGAGAGAGAGAGAGAGAGAGAGAGAGAGAGAGAGAGAGAGAGAGAGAGAGAGAGAGAGAAGGAGGGAGGGAGGGAGAGAGAGAGAAGTTTAAGGCAGGAAAATTAATTAGGAGGCTATTTCAGTAGTTCTGTCATCACTGAACTAGATTGGTAGCCAGATAAGGAGAAAGAAGTGAACAGATGTAAGAGAAATTATGCAAGTAGAAACAACACAATTTGAAAACTGATTGAATATGTGAAGAGAAGGAGAGTGAGGAATAACTGAAAGGATAGTGGTCCATTGACAGAAATAGGGAAATTCAGATGGAAGGTTTGTGGAAAGGAAAAAATATACAATAAGCAATTAGAGATACACAACTGGAACTCAGAAGAAACTGAAGATAGATATCTAGATTTGGGAGACATCCACATTGAGATGAAGCTAATGAGACCAGGTAGACTAGAGAGAGGAGGAAAAAAGGCCCAGTCCAGAGTCTTGAGATTCCACTCATAATTAGTCAGAATGATATGTAAAATGAATCAACAAAAGAAATTAAGAATGAGAAATCAAACAAATAGGAGGAGAAACAAGAGAGAACAGTGTTGAAAAATCCCAGAGAGGATAAATTATCCACGAGTAGAAGGAAATCAATAGCATAAAATGTCAAGCTATACAGACAGGTTGAAAAAGAAAGGACAAAGAATTTGACAAGTAAGAAATCATTGGCAAATGGAGGGAGTAAGCTTTCAATCAAGTGGTGAGGTCAGAAGCAAGGTTAAGAAATGAGTGAGAAGGGTAGAAGCCACTGGTGGAGACAACACTTTCTAGGAATTTGGCTATGAAAGGGAAGAGAGATATGGGACAATGGTGTGAGGGCACAGTAGGATCCAATGAGTTTTGTTTTTCAAGATAGAGAAAACTTGTCATGGTCTTTGCAGCAACCTTATGGCGTTTCATAAATTAGGAAATTTATCTTATATTATTACAGCAAATTTGTTTTATATTTTATTAGGAAATTAGCAAATTCTAATTTTATAAATTAAAAACCTGAGACTGTGAGAGGTTAAATGTGATGCCCAAGGTCACAGAGCTAGTAACAGTCTAAGGTAGGAGCTGAACCCAGGTCCTTCTGCCTCCAAATCTAACACTCTATCCACTATGCCAAGCTAATAATACATTTCCCCTTGTCAAGTGACTTCCTATTGGAGACATCACAATAACAGGCCCCCAAAAAGCAATGATAGCAATATCAAAGTGTTCACTATAGGAAAGTCATACCAAGGAGTTAAAACCATTCTCTGGGCATGTACAGAATTATTTTTTTTAATATTGAATTGAAAAGGATTACCACATTAGCTGGAAATAGGTCATCACTTCCAGACCACTGCTTTGGACAAAATCTAGCTTCTTTAGATTTCCAAAACATCTGTGTCTGTAATGCTAGAAAACTTTCACTCCAGAGCCTTGAAGCAGCATCCAAGGAGCCCCTAGCCAAGCTGCTTTAACAAAGATCTGAAAGAAGAGAGAAAAAGTAAGTTGGAAAATAAATGTCCCATTTCTATGGAATTAAATGCACTTGTTTCATTTTTCCATTTGAAAAATTGGGGTGGGGGAAAAGAACATTCCAAGACATTCTCCCCAGTGTGGAAAGGAAATAGGTGTAGAGGCAGGCTGACTGGTGTCTGTTATGGTGGAAACATTTCACTTCTCTAAGGGAACACTAGAATTGTAGCTTCCTAGGGTTACAAGGGATTCCAAAGGGCATCTAGTTCAAATTTTATTTAAACAGAAGCTGACTCCTTCTTTGACATTGTAGATGAGTAACTTGCTGGCTTCATGGAAGTAGCCTACTAGCCTTTTGGACAGCTCTAATTATCCAGAAACTTTTCTCAAAATTGATTCACCAAAAATTGTCAAATTCCTCATTTACCAGACCTGATTTATGATTTTATCCACAAAAAACTCTTTCCCAGAGACATGGCCCCAAGTCAGAGGTGAGACACTTATTTTCACTTACTCAAAGAATCTTAAAGTAAGAAGGGACCTGACCAGCCATTTGAGCCAAACTTCTGAGCCAATATAGAAAGGCCCTCTATAATATTCCTGACAACAGCTGGTCATTCAGATTCTTCTTAATTACTTCCACTTCCTGGTAATGTGCTACATCACAAGGCAACCTGCAGCACATCACTGGAGAGAAGGTCAAACTGTGATCGCGAAATCTATGATTCTGTGATCTAGAGAAAGGTAGGATTGGACTCAAAAGCCTCTTCTAGCTCAAAATCTATGATCCTATGAATCACTTCACTCTTCATTGTTTCAGCTTCCACATCTGTAAAAAGGGTATAGTAACAGCACCTAGCTCACAATATTGTTGGAGGAAAGCAAATTTTGTAAACCATCCAGTGATCTCTAAATGTGAGTTAAGATACCCTTTGAAACATACAGAATTTAAATTTTTGGAGAAAATTGTCATATGCTCTCTAAGTTCTCTGGACTCCAAACTCAACATCCCCAGCTTCTTCATCTGTTCTTCATATGATATGGTTTCCAGATCCCTTGTATTTTGTTTGCTCTCATCTGGATCCACTTTAGTTTGCCAAGGTCCATCTTAAATAAGATGCCCAGAAATGAACAGCACACCACAGATAATGGTCTGATCTGAGCAGAAGAGAATAGGCTTGTTTATTACCTCTAACAATCTGGAGACAAAACTTCTACAAATGTATCCTAAAATCATATTCGCTTTGGGGCTGCCAAGTCATACTGTTGAATTATACTAAACTTGCAGTCTATTAAACCCCCTTAAGTCCCTCTGTCAAGTCTCATCTTCCCCACTGTATACTTTTCCTTCTGATTTTCTTGAAGTTAAATCCAGAACTTCACATTTCTCTCTGTTAAATTTCAACTTCTTGGTTAGGATCCATTAATTTCAGCCTGCTGAGAATGTTTTGAATTCTGAAGCTGTCATTCAAAATAAAGCTTTGTAGCATTTCTAAAATTGGTGCTCACAGGTTCATAGATTTTGAGCTGGAAGAAATCTCAGAGGTCATCCAATCTAACTCCCTCATTTTACAGATGAGAAAACAGAAGATGGTTAAAAGGCTTATCCAAGGTCACATAGTAGTAAGCTTCAGGGACAGGATTTGAAACCAAATCTTTTTACTCCAGAGCTAGTGTTCTTTCTACTATACCACACTCTCCCTTCATCCCCCTCTCAAACACCTTATGTTATTGTTAAGGCGATTGTTAAGATGAGAAAGGCAGCATAGAGTGGTGGGTATGGAATTGGACTTGGAATCTTGAAGGCTTGGGTTTAAATTGTGGGGCCACTAGGTGGTGCAGTGGATAGAGTGTCAACCCCGGAGTTAAGACTCATCTTCCTCAGTTCAAATCTAACCTCAGACCCTTACTAGTTGTGTGACCCTGAGCAAGTCAGTAACTCTGTTTGCCTTAGTTTCCTCATCTGTGAAATGACCTAGAGAAGGAAATGACAAACCACTCCAGTGGTTTGCCAGTATCTTTGTCAAGAAAATCCCAAATGGGGTCACAGAGAATTAGGCACGACTGAAAAATGACTGTACAACTGAATAGACACTTAACTACTTATATGATCCTGGGTAAGTCACCTAACTACTCTGGGGCTCAGTGTCCTTATCTATAAAATGAGTAAATTGTACTTAATGGCCTTTCAAAGTCACTTTTGGCTGTAAATGTATGACCCTATGATTCTGTGTTGAGTAGAATAAGTCCTAGGATAGTCTTGTGACATAGTCTTGGAGTACTCCATCTTGGGTGACATCAGTCCATTCATCAATATTCACCCAAAGGTCTTATTATGCAGGCCACATTCTCCACCTGGGAGAAATGGATCTATTGAAGTGTTGGAGGCAGGGACTATTATCTACTGGCCCTTAGCTCAGTATACATAGCACACATGGGAGTGTGTACAGCCTGGGCCACGTGAGCTGACACACCCTGTGGAGGGGAGTGGGTAGAGAAACATTTACTTTTTCCTGAGAGAGAAGAGCCAGTGGAAATGCGCTCCTAGAGTATACCAAGTCGTTATGGTTACTTAACTTCTCCAGTATGACTCAGAAGCATGTGAATAGAAGCAGGGAAGGCAGATGGTGGAGATGATCCAGGATTGAGATTTAGCAAAGAATGACAAGTGATAGAAAGCAGTAGATTTAAGGGTAAAGGATAATGTGTAGTTTAATTGATCAGCCCAAGAGTCAAGAATGTGGAGAAAAGGAAGAAAATACAAGCAGAGTAAAAAAAAAGTGGGCTGGGAGAAGAGGGAGAAATGGAGATATTAAAAGTTGTGGTGTGATGGAACGATATCCTAATCCCCCTACCATAATTTTTCCCTTATTTAAATTTTTATTTTCATTTATAAATTCTTTCCCTCCTGCAAGCACCTCCCTCAGACACTGAGAAGGCAAGAAATATGATACAATACATACAAATTCATGCAAAGCATATTTTCACATTAGCCATGTTGCAAACAAAAACAAAAAGCAAAAAAAAAAAAACTTTTAAAGGTGGAAAAAACTGTGCTTCAATCTGTACTCAAAGTTCATTAGATCTCTCTCTGGAGGTGGATAGCATTTTTCATCATGAGTCCTTTGGAACTGTCAGGGATCATTGCATTGATTAGAGTAGCTAAGTCTTTCGCAGTTGGTTATTGTTGCAAAATTGCTGTTACTGTTTACAATGTTCTCTGCTTTTGCTTACTTCACTTTGCATCAGCTCACATAAGTCTTTTCAACTTTTTCTAAAGCCATTCCCCTCATCATTTCTTACAGCACAATAGGATTCCATCACAATCATATACCCCAACTTGTTGGGTTATTCTCCAGTTCATGGGTATCCTCTCAATTTCCAATTTCTGCTATCACAAAAAGAACTTCTATAAATATTTTTGAACATATGTGTCCTTTATTCCACTAGGTTTTTTTCTTAAAATGAATTGAAACCATTCTTGAGACTTAATTGGCTCAGGCTATTCCCAATATGTACTGGTCATCTGAGTACAAAACAGCCACAAAGAGCATCAGGTAGATTCTGTTACATGGCTGATGGACCATGATGGACAACTCAGAGGCAGGAACACTTCACTCAGTGGAATCGGCTCTGGGGGTCCTCCGTGTATATTCTTTTTAAATATTTTTCCCATGCTATGGTTAAGTAAATCTCTTTTTATTATCATAGAACTGGCCTGACTCATGCCCAACCCATAACACATAGTGCAGAAAAAAATAGATTTAGGAAAAGTAAGGCAGAGAAGGAATCCAAAAGCTTATCTTGGAGAGGAAGTATAATAGAATAGAAAGGATGTTGGACCCAGAGTCAGGAAAGCTAGTTTCAAATCCCACTAACTGTATGACCTTGGACAATTTACCTAACCTCTATGAAGATCAGTAACCTCTGTAAAATGGGGGTTATAATAATTGATCTATGCACCTCAAAAAGCTGGTTGTAAGGAAAGTGTCTAGTAAATCTTAAGTTCTATGTGAATTATTACCTTGCTTAACTCACTCAGAATTCCACAAATATACTGAATTTAGAACTGGAAGGAAGCTCAGTGACCATCTAACTTAATTCATACCCCCTAAAATTTCCATAATGGACTTGACAAGCAATCATCCAGTGTCTGCCTAAAGATCTTCAAAGAGAAGGAACTCCCCCCAAACCCTGCTACCTCTGAAGTCAGTCCATTCCACACCATACTGGGATAACTCATCATTAAGAAGAAATGGTTTTTTTCTTAATCTGAAGCCTTGCCTCTCTGCATTTTACATATGAGGAAACTGAGCCCCAGGATGGTGAAGTTACTTGTACAAGCCTCTGGTGTCTCTAGTTCTACTAGTATTCTTGCTTAAACTCTATTTTCCAGCTAGGGATAGGTTACCCTTTGAAGAACAAGAGGAAGAGGAATCAAAATTATGAGTCTGCTGTGTCATTGCTTTCATGCCCTTTTAAGGCTAATCCACACCCAGGCCTGCCCAAGGGGAGCAGAGACCCTGTTGAGGAATCAGAGGGGAGCTAATGGGGATGGTAACTGGCTCCATAACTAGCTGCTTCCTTTCTGAGTCAACATGAAAATATCCACAGTACAATCGGTTAATCAGAGAAAGGAAGAGAAATAACTGTATGACCCTCAGCAGCACATTCTTTTCCAATGACACTCCCTCCCTCTCTGGGGTGCAGTGCCTGTGGGGTGTGTTGATGTAGAGACAGCCCATTGAGTGCCTTGGTCAAGGAAAACTGAGATTTCATCTTCAATCCCATAAAGTTCCAGAGGTCAAAGGCAAAACTTGATGGTTGTTTAGGGGGTGGGAATGGGATTGACCTGCACCAGTTCCTGCTTCTCCTGAGTCTGATACTTGATACTTTGGCTCTGCATAATGGTCAGTGGATGGACAGATAACAACACATGCCTGCTCCATAGAAAAGGGTCATTTTATCCATCTTTCCAATCTGCTTCATTCTTCTTAGAGGATGACCTCTAGGTCAAATTCACATTTCTGATTCTTCATGGTTAAGAAAGTCATTGGGGTATTTTCTTCAAATGTGAAAGACATTTTTCCCCTTTTGCCCATCAACATTATCGTCATCCTCTAAAAGAATTTATAAAGGAGCTCATTGCTCATGGTGCCATACACAAAAATCTACAAGGAGTAGAGTCCCCTTTTCCAAGTCTAATTTTCTCTGTATAGGTGAGATTGGACTTATCATGCTTGACCCCAGAGGATACAGCTAGGGCTTTCCAGGGAAGAAAATTTTGGATCAATATGAAGAAAGTCCTAACAATCTAAACAGTCCAATAAAGGACTGCCTAAGGAGATAGTGTTCACTATATGCCAAGCACTGTGCTAATCACTGGGGATACATTGAAAGTCATAAGATAAGGGGGGGCCAGGTGGCTCAGTGAGGAAGAGCACTGGCTCCAGTGTTGGGATGACCTGGAGATCGAATACCGGGCTCAAACACTCAGCACCACACCGAGTTACTTAACCCCGATTGCTTAAAAAAACAAGTCATAAGATAGTAGTAGTTCACAATCTGAGGAAACAAATTGCAACATGCAAACAAATATGTACAAACCATATATATATACATATATATATATATATGATAATAACCAACAGAGGAAAGACACTAAAATTGAGGACAGAGGCTAAGGTTGTTCAGTCAACCACAAATCCCCAAAACCATTCTATTTATAATCAACATCTCCATCTCATCTACAAATGATAACATGGGGGCTTTCATCAAAGCCATAAGAAATCAAGGCACCCAATGACTGTAGTTATTCACTCATCTACCCATCTATTAACACCTTTGGAAATGGAAATTGACATGATTTCTTTTTACAGAAGATGTTAGCTTCTAATACTAATGGGTTCCCTTTCTAACTGCTTAGAACTATAAGCATAAACATCTATGGAATCTAACTCGAGATTCTCCAGGGCCATGAAGTCACCCATTGGGTGTGGGTGATGCTAGCTGCAACCAGGTGATATCCACAGCTAAATGTCAGTCAGAGGAACAAGTGATTTATGGCTAGTACCATACCATAAAATCACCAAATTTCAGAGTTGTAAGGTACCTCAAAGCCTGTCTATTCTAGTCTATGACCAAAGAAGAATCCCTGTAATATACTAGAAAAATAGCCATTGACACTTTGTCTGAAAATCTCCTATGAAAAGGGACACAACCTAAGAACCTCCAGAGTCAGTCCATTGTTCTTTGGGAGAACTCTAGTTGAAAGGAAATGTTCCCATGACTCTAATTTAAATTTGCCTTTTTGCAACTTCTTTGCTTTGTTTCTACTATAACAAGGCCTTCTGGGGACAAGTAGAGCTAGACTAAAATTGTTTCCATATGTCATCTTCTAAGATACTTGAAGACATCTATGTTTCCCCTAATCCTTTGTTTCTGCAGGCTAGATCTCCTCATTTCCATCATCAAAGGAACTTCATGTCAGTCAGTCAACAAACATTTGTTCATCTTTTCCTATGTGCCAGGCACTAAATGTATACTAAATTCTGTAATTATGTTGGGTTCTATAATTCACTTTTCTCATTTTCCATATGTTTTGTCTCTGTAGAGACATTTACAGTCATGAGGTTTGATGACAAATCCATTCTTAGTCTGTGTCTCTTGTGCATTTCTTGGTGTCTCTACTGCCCATTATTCTTCCTACATTGTCCCTACTAGATACTGTGTATACAGGGACAGTGCATGGAGTGCTGGTCCAGGAGTCAGGAAGGCATGAGGTCAAATCTAACTTGAACACTTACTAGTTGTGTGACACTAGGCATGTCATTAATTCTCCCTCAATTTCCTCACATCTAAAATGGGGCTAAAAATAATACCTACCTCCCAGGATTGTTTCGAGCATAAAATGAGAAAATATTTGTAAAGCACCACATAACTGATAGCTTTTAGGCAGGTTTCTCCCTCTTCCTCCTTTTCCAATTAAAAGACCTTTTTATTGTTTAGTCATTTTCAGTCATGTGTGACCCTTCATAACCCCTTTGTCAGGGGTTTTCTTGGCAGAGATATTGGAGTGATTTGCCATTTCCTTCTCCAGTTCATTTTACAGTTTTGGAAACTGAGGCAAACAGGGTCAACTGACTTGCCCAGGGTCGCACAGCTAGTAAGGGTCAGGGGCCAGATTTCAACTCAGGTCTTCCTGACTTTGTGTCCAGCACTCTGCCCATTGCACAACCCTGATTAGGTAAGTTCCATCCCTGGCCGGGTATATACCATTTCTGTATTTTAATCCATGGTCCAGATACCCAAATCCCATTCCCAACTCCCCCTTTCTGATCAACTATCTACTTCCCAAATTTTTTCTTTTTCTTCTGAAGCCCTTTCTTTTAATAAACCCACGTGACGAAAACACCATCTATGCCCCTAATGTTTTCAGTTTCTTCCCCAAATTTTGTAATCTTTATTGAACTTCTAAATATTCCTTTTGACCATATCATCTATATCAATGTGAATCACCAGTAGATCGTTGGTATACAATTTGACAAGTCTTGAACGGTTCTCTATCACATGAATGCATGCCCCCAGGAAGACAGCAAACTTCAACTTATTGATAGCAGGTTGACAAATAGCTTGTTGGCTCAGTTCCTTTCATTGGAAAATTACCAACCACTACTATTTACTTTCTTTTCTGTTAACCCTTGCTGGGTTGACTTTTATTTAATAGCACCTATGGACCCACATTGTTTTTCTTTAGGAAATAACTGCTTTTTTTCTCAAAGGGTTCAGCTACTTCTCTTCAGAAGAGCATCATGTCTATCATATTCACTACAAGTGTTGGGCAATCCTTCTTTCCTTTCTCCTCTGTGTAGTCATCCTTAAGTCTTTATTCTTTTACTCCCCAAATTCCTGACAAACATTTATACTCCACCTCAGCAGATATCTTTTTCTTCTTTGTTTATATTTTGTTTACTTTCCCTCCTCTAACTGGTAATCCCTTCCATAAACCTCCATTTAAGGAAGTATCCAAGTCAGTCAAGATCATACTTCTCCCAGTTCCACTCTAAACTCTCTGCATAAGCACCCTCCCCCCAATTTCTAGATCCCTTTAATGTCTTCTCTTAACCCCACCCCCTTAGAATGTAAATTACTTGAGGACAGGGACTATCTTCCTTTATGCCTATATTTGTATTCCCAGAACCAAGAACAGAGCCTGGCATGTAATTAGTACTTCATAAATAGTTTACCTAACTATTTATCTCTCTTCTTTTATCTTCTTTTTTAGGTACACTTAGTTCTCCCTGATAATAGGCAGAATGGAGAGACATTCTTCAAACTTCTTTACCTTTTTCAGTATAAATAATAATCACACTTAAATTAATCTATATATTCAATGACATACCAATAAAACTACCAAAAATATTTTATAGAGCTAGAAAAAATAATAACAAAATTCATCTGGAAGAACAAAAGGTCAAAGATATTAAGGGAATCAATGAAAAAAAATGTGAAGGAAGCTGATCTAGTCATGGCAGATCTCAAACTGTATTATGAAGCAATAATTGTCTAAATAATTTGGTACCAACTAAGAAATAGAATGTGGATCAGTGGGATAGATTAGGTGCACATTACATTATAATAAATGACCATAGTAATCTAGTATATGATAAACCCAAAGATCCAAGCTTTTAAAACATTTATTTAACAAAATTTTACATTTTGTTTTTCCATTTATTTAACAAAATCATTATTTAACAAAAACTGTTGGAAAAGTTAGAAAATAGTATGGCAGAAACTAGGTATAGACCAACATCTCACATCATATACCAAGAAAAGGTTAAAATGGTTACACGATTTACATACACATAAGTATGATACCATAAGCAAATTAGGAGAGAATGGAATAGTTGGTTTCTCCAATCTATGAATAAGGGAAGAATTTAGGACCAAAGAAAATACAGAGAGAATCACAAAATATAAAATAAATAATTCAGATTATATAAAATTTAAAAGTTTTTGTACAAACAAAACCAATGTAACAAAAATTAAAAGGAAACCAGAAAATGGGGGGGGGAGAATTTCTGCAACAAATGTCTCTGCCAAAGGCCTCATTTCTCTGATATACAAGAATGGAGTCAAGTTTATAAGAATACAAGTCATTCCCCAATTGATAAATGGTCAAAGGATACAAACAGGCAGTTTTCAGAAGAAAAAAAAATACCAAAGCTAGCTATAGTCATATGAAAAAATGCTCTAAATCACTATTGATTAGAAAAATGCAGATTAAAACAACTCTGTGGTGCCACCTCACACATATCAGATTGGCTAATAAGACCAAAATTTAAAAAAATAAATGTTGGAGGGGATGTGGGAAAACTGGGACACTAATGCACTGTTGGTGGAGTTGTGAACTGATGCAACCATTCTGGAAAGCAGTTTGTAACTATGCCCAAAGGGCTATAAAACTCTGCATACCCTTTGATCCAGCAATACCACTGCTAGGTTTATATCCCAAAGACATTTTTTAAAAAAGGTAAAAGGACCTGTTTGTACAAAAATATTTATAGCAGCTCTTTTTGTGGTGACTAAGAATTAGAAATCAAAAAGACAACCATCAATTGGGGAATGGCTAAAGAAACTGTAGTATATTATTTTATTTTCCTTTTTTTGGAGGTCAATTGGAGTTGTGACTTGCCCAAGGTCACATGGCTAGTTTTTGTGTTAATTGTTTGAGGCCACATTTGAACTCAGGTCCTCCTGACTCCAGGGCAGGTGCTCTATTCACTGTGCCACCTAGTCACCCCTGTAGTATATTATTTTGATGGAATATTATGTGCTATAAGAAATGACAAGCAAGATGGTTTCAGAAAAACCTGGAAAGCCTTACATGAACTGATGGAAAGTGAAGTAAGCAGAACAAGGAGGACATTGTACAAAGTAACAGCAATATTACTTTATGAAGAGCTAGAAATGATTTAGCTATTCTCAATAATACAATGATCCAAGACAACCCCAAAGGACTAATGAGGAAGTATACTGTCTGTCTCCAGAGAAAGAACTGATATTGTCTGAATACAGACTGAAGCATGCCATTTTTCACTTTCTTTCTCTCTTTCATTTTTTTTTTAAATTTGAGTCTTCTTGTACAAAATTAATAATATGGAGATGTTTTACATGATTGCACATGTAGAACCATATCTGATTGCTTACCATCTCAGGAAGGGGAGAAAGGAGGGAGGAAGGGGAGGATGGATAGAATTTAGAGCTCAAAACTTTTTTTTAAGTTAAATTTGGGGTGGCTAGGTGGCATAGTGAATAGAGCACCGGCCCTAGAGTCAGGAGGACCTGAGTTCAAATTTGGCCTCAGACACTTGACACACTTATTAGCCATGTGACTTTGGGCAAGTCATTTAACCCCAATTGCCCTCCAAAAAGCAAAAAAAAATTTTTTTAATGATAAACCCAAAAGTTGTTTTAATATGTAATTAGGGAAAATTAAAATATTAAATGTTTTTTAATTTAACTTTTTATTAACTTCTAGTTTACATCATTCATTTCCACAAGATTTTGAGTTACAAATTTTCTCCCTGTTTTTCCCCTTCCCACCACACCAAATAGTGATCCCACTAGATATCCCTCCTCCAATCTGCTCCCTCCCATATCCCCCTCCAATTTCACATTAGGGCACAGTGTATCTCTATTCCCACATGCCTGTATATTTTTTCCCAGTTACATGTAAAATAATATTAATAATAGCATATATATTAAACATTTGATTTTAAAACTTTGAATTCCATATTTATTCACTTCCTCCCTTGTCACCCACCCTTACTGGGAAGATAAGCAGTTCAGTATAGGTTTTACATGTGTAGCTAATGCAAAACATTAACATAGTAGATACATTGTAAAAGACTGACTATATTTCCCTCCCTTCTATCCCACATCCCACTTGTTCTATTCTCTACTTTGATCCTGTCCCTTTTCAAAAGTGGGTGCTTCCAAATTCCCTCCCCCCCAGCCTGCCCTACCTTCCATCATCCCCCCTCTCATCCCCTTCCCCCCTACTCTCCTGTAGGGTGAGATACCTTATTTAGTGTGTTTGTCATTCCCTCCCTAAGCCAAATTCAATGAGAATAAAGTCGACTGATTCCCTTTTGCCTTCCTGTTCTTCCCCTCCATTGTAACCATTTTCCCTTGCCTCTTCTATATGAGATAGTTTACCCCATTCTGTCTCTCCCCATCTCCTCTCATTATATGGCTCTCTCACCTCTTAATTTCACCTTTTAAGTATCATCCCTTCCCATTAAATTGGTCCTGTGCCCTCTATCTATGTATACCAGTACACATATATACACACCTCACATATGTACTCATACACCCATATACCCTCTTATAGAGACATATATGTATGTATACACACACATATACACACACACACATATATATATATATACAAATATATGTATATATACACTTCTATTCCCTTCAATTATTCTCATACTGAGAAAAGTTTCATAAGTTACAATTATCATTTTTCCATGTAGGAATGTAAATAGTTCAACTTTGATAAGTTCCTTATGATTTCTTTTCCCTATTTACCTTCTCTTGCTTCTTGTATCTGAATGTCAAATTGTCTATTCAACTCTGTTTTTTTCATCAAGAATGCTCGAAAGTCTTCTATTCCATTGAATGACCATATTTTGCCCTGAAACATGATATTCAGTTTTTCTGGGTAAGTGATTCTTGGTTTTAATCCCAGCTCCTTTGACATCTGAAATATCATATTCCAAGTCCTTCAATACCTCAGTGGAGAAGCTGCCAGGTCTTGTATTATCCTGATTGTGTTTCCACAATATTCAAATTGTTTCTTCATGGCTGCTTGTAATATTTTCTCCTTGATCTGGGAATTTTGGAACCTGGCTACAATATTCCTAGGAGTTTTCTTTTTAAGATCTTTTTCAGGAGGTGATCAGTGGATTCTTTCAACCTCTATTTTGCCCTCTGGTTCTAAAACATCAGGGCAATTTTCCTTGAGAATTTCTTGAAGGATAATTTCTAGGTTCTTTTTTTGGTCATGGCTTTCAGGTAGTCTGATAATTTTTAAATTATTTCTCCTGGATCTATTTTTCAGGTCAGTGGTTTTCCCAATGAGATATTTCACATTGCCTTCTATTTTCTTCATTTGTTTGGATCTGTTTAATAGTATCTTGATTTCTCATAAAGTCATCAGCTTCCATTTGCTCCAATATAATTCTGAGGAATAATTCTCTTCAGTGAGCTTTTGAGATTCTTTTTCCATCTGGGAAATTCAGCTTTTTAAGGCATTCTTCTCCTCATTGCCTTTTTGAGCCTCTTTTGCCATTTGAGCTAGTCTATCTTTAAGGTATTATTTTCCTCAGTCAGGCTGTTGACTCTCATTTCATAATTTTCTTGCATTGTTCTCATTTCTCTTCCCAATTTTTCCTCCACTTCTCTTATTTGGTTTTCAAAATCCTTCTTAAGGTCCTCTATGGCCTGTAACCAGCTCAAATTTTTCTTGGAAGCTTTTGGTGCAGGAGTTTTGACTTTGCTGTCTTCCTCCTGTTGCATGCTTTGATCCTTTTTGCCCCCAAAATAGGAGTGAAAAGTTGCTCTACTTGCCTTGCTTCCTTTGCTTGCTCATGTTGTCACTCAATTACTTGACTTTTGAGCCTTTTGCCACAGTAGGACTCTGCTACCAGACAGGAGAGCTTTGTCCCAAATCACTGGGGTTTTCACAGCTGCTGGAGCTGTTAGTTGGGTGCCCTCTCTGAGCCTCCATATGCTCTGGCAAGCTGGTCACACACCCCAGGACCTCCACCCTAGACCACAGTCCAGATCCAAGCAGGTTAAAACAAGAGAAATTTCCTATCAGACTGGTCACTTGGTCCCCCTACAATCTGCCAAGCCAGGAGCTGAAGCTGCCATGGGATGGTGGCTGCATGGCCGTGGCACCTCAGCGGCTTCACCCTCCAGGGGGTAAAGGCTGGACCACACTCCCAAACTACTGGATTCCCAAAGTCCACACTTCACTGACCTCTCACTTTGTCCTTAGCATCTATGTATTGATAATTCTAGAAACTGCCACAGCTGCTGGTGATCTGAAGTCCCTCCAGCTGGGGCTGGTTGTGGCCACCCTAAGGCTAAAACCTCAGTCTTGGGTGGGGAAGGGGGGGGGGAAATGGAGTGGGGAGGGTGAGTAGGGCCTGAGCTCAGCTCTCAGAGCACTGCACTAGTCCCTTCCTGCCAGCCTGCTGGACTGTCTTCAGTGGGAGGTTAGCTTCTCTCTGTCATTTTGTGGGTTCTGTAGCTCCAAAGTTTGTCTAGAGTCATTTTTATATGAATTGGAGGAGGTGGAAGCTGGAGCCACTCAGAAGTCCTATTTCTACTCCGCCATCTTGACTCTGCCCCTAAAATATTAAATGTTAAATAAATAACCACTTAACTTTGGCAGAAATATACATATTGCACCTTATGTGTAAGTTGCAGCAAAATTTCCCCTTTCTCCATACTTGCTCAGTCTGCTGTTCTTGGTAGTAGGGTCCCCAAAGAACTAACATGAGAAACACTTTAAGGGGGAGAGGTCTTCCACTCATACTGTAACTGAGTCCTCACCTTGACAACTATAGCCAATTTCCTTTCATGTGTTTTATTCACCTTTTACCTCCTCTTAACTACTTATTTCACTTTTTAAAAAATTCCTTTATTTGGTTTCCCTATTTCATACCTTTCCATAGAGAAATATATCCTCCACACAGTCACTAAAGTGGGGTTCCTATAGTCCAAGTATGACTTTAT
The DNA here is from genome assembly GCF_028583685.1 of Petaurus breviceps papuanus. Taxonomy (NCBI): domain Eukaryota; kingdom Metazoa; phylum Chordata; class Mammalia; order Diprotodontia; family Petauridae; genus Petaurus; species Petaurus breviceps. Next base: position 40,745,186 of record NW_027185798.1, read on the forward strand.
CACTCCCTTACTCAATGAGTCCCAGAGGCTCCCTATTGCCCCTAAGATCAAATATAAAATCCTCTCTTTGGCATTTAAACCTTTTCACAACCAGGCTCTTTCCTAAATTTCCAGACCTTAAACTATATTATAAGGCAGCAGTCATCAAAACTATTTGGTATTGGTTAAAAAACAGAGAGGTAAATCAATTGAACAAATTAGACAACAGAAAATCAGAAACCATGGAACTCAATAATCTGGTGTTCCATCAACCTGAACACATGAATTACTAAAGAAAGAACTCTATCTGATGAAATCTGCCGGTGAACGTAAAAGCAGTCTATCACTTACTTCCATGGATTTCTAACTTACATGAAAGTAAGTTGCAAGCAGTGAGTTGGATGAATCTTGGCATACTTTGTCAATGATGAAATCTATGTTCCAGAAATACTGTTTTCCCTTTACCACATCAATAGACAGTTGCCCCATATCCTTCAGTTGGGGGCTATTGTTTTTATTCATGTCTGTGTCTTTATGACCCCATTTGGGGTCTTCCTGGCATAAATACTAGAGTGGTTTGCCATTTCCTTCTCCAGTTCATTTTATAGGTGAGAAGACTGAGGCAAATTTGCCCAGGAGCTAGTAAGTGTCTGAGGTCAAATTTGAACTCAAGAAGATGAGTCTTTCTGATTTCAAACTTGACACTCTATCCAAAGTGCCACCTAACTTCCCTTGTGTAGGGTCATTAACCACCATCACTGGTCTCATTCCCGGAGGCTGCAACAGATTTCTGCTGTCTGGTATCTAAGCCTTCTCCTTTTTCTATGGTGCATGGCAGCCTCTGGCTCTAAATTATAGTGGTTTTATGGATCTGTGTATACTGTCTCTTCAGAGAGGTACAAAGCTATAATGGCAAAAAGCAATAGAAATAGAGAAAAAAGTTGTAGAGAAACATAGGAAGACTTGTATGAACTGTTACAAAGTAAACTGAGAACCAAGAATACCAGACATACCATAATAATATCATAAAAATAAATAATTTTAGAAGACCTAAGAACTAAGATCAACCATAATTCCAGAGACCCAACAATTTTAAAGAAAGCTTTCCACCTCATAATAGAAAAATAATGATATACAGAATGAGGCACACATTTTCAAATATGGCAAATATTGGAATTTGTTTTGCTGAATAATACATATTTTACAAGGGTTTTGTTTTTTTTTCTTTTTCCACTGTGGGGAAAGATAAACAGGAAAAAATATTTGTTCATTGAAAAATAAAATAAAATTGAATTAAAAAGAAAAAAGAGCAGTGGAAGTCTGGCTCCTAATAATCTATTTAAGCAGGTAAGACATAAAGGCAGAATGTGTTCAGAAAAAGTAACTATGACATTGGAAGGGCTCTGCAACCATTAGACGATTGACTGGTTTTTTTAAGCTAGGAAAGATAAAACTTATTGGGGAATGGGGAAGAGGATGGCATAATAGCTGACTTCAAATCATCAAGAAGCTGTCATGTGGATAAAAAGAATAAGACTCATTTTGCTGGGCTCTGGAGAGTAGAGTAGACCTAGAAGCAAACTGTGTAAGTTAGATTGAAGCAAATTTTGGCTCAGTATAAGGAAGAATTTCCTAACGATTGGAGTCATCCAAAAATAGAATTAGCTGCCTAGAGAAGAATGAATTTCTCACCACTGGAGGTCTTCTAGCAGAGGTTGAATGACTTTTTAAAAATATTCATGCTTTGAGTAGGGCTTAGACAAGATGACTTCTGAGGTTCCTTCTAACTCTGTAGTTCTATAATTATATTATTCTAGTCCTGGATTTGCTACTAACTTGCTGTATAATCTCAGCAGGTCACTTTGTATCTGTGGCTCTCATTTTTTCATATGTAAAATGATAGAGTTGGATTCTATCTCTAAAGTCCCTTTCAGTTCTGAAATTTATGATTCTGAGAAATTTTCCAGATTCATTGTCTATAGAATGAATTTCATATCTCTTGTATAGTCCAACTCACACAGCTTCTTCTTCTTCTTCTTCTTCTTCTTCTTCTTCTTCTTCTTCTTCTTCTTCTTCTTCTTCTTCTTCTTCTTCTTCTTCTTCTTCTTCTTCTCCTCCTCCTCCTTCTCCTCCTCCTTCTCCTCCTCCTCCTCCTCTTCCTCCTCCTCCTCCTCCTCCTGTTCTTCTTCTTTCATGACTTCTGTGTCAGATTTAATGTAGACTTTCTTAGGAAGTATGGTGCAAACAGAGGCTGGGCCAAGTTAAATGGAACCTGGGGAACTAGACATTGGGTTCTTACCAATAATCCTTGGATTATTTATTCTACTGAACTAGGAATTCAAACTCTTCTCTACTAAACTAAAACACAGAAGCATTCTTCAAATCCATTCATCTCCCCTAGTAATGATAATTCATACAATTAGTTTTCACTTCAAGCATTCAGGACCACAGGCTGAAAGAACAGTTTAATAAAATACAGGACAATGTGAAAGATGAAGAGAGATGACCTCTGAGGTTCCTGGTATGGAGATGAGGGAGACTTTGGGAAATCAGTAGACAGTTTAAGAAGATTGGGAGTCTGGGAAAAGGGTGCCCCAATCACAAAGAAGAGCCTAGGGAAGACGGGAGGCAATTGAAGACAAACTTTACCTACTCCACATTTTGCCAAGTAAAAATCATAAAATCAAGAAAGAATCAAATAAAATCCACAAAAATTGATGAGTGCCTGTTGTGCATGACACTTGACCTTTAAGGTCTACAAGATTACTTAAGCTATAGTTTCTCTTCTTAAAGAGCTTTTAAGTATGAGGTAGATGTGAGCAGTTATTATTATTATCTAATTGATTAGCCATCAGCACAGGAAAATTAAGTAACTTCTTTAATAATTCTAAATATTCATGTCTTCATCATTGTGGAAATTCCCTCTACTGATGCAGATTGATGCTCTTCATTGTTCTTAGTAGATAGTCATCAAATTACTGTGGCTCCCTCCTTTCAAAAAGAAGTTAAACCAAAGTTAATCCACCACCTTATGGTGATGAGTCCTTCTGAGCCTCTAGCTGACATAGTCCTCAAACAATTGTCACACTAGCTATTGCCCTGGTTATGCTCAAAACCATTCTAGCTTAAGAGGATATGCCAGAGTTTAGCTAGCTCCAGTGGCATAGCCATAAAAAACCCAATCTGACATGGGAGCACACTAGAAAAGGTAAATAATAACAAAATATTTAAATGACAAATGTGAAATGATAGAAGAAATTCTACCAGCCGTTAAATCAGGGGTCCTGAATCTGGGGTCAGTGAATTTGTTTTTGTTTTAGTTATTTTCTCTTTTGATAATGACATTTCAATATAATTTGTTTCCTTTGTAGCTCCATGTATTTTATTTTATTCATTTTAAAATCTAATTCTGGGAAGGGATCTGTAGGTTTCACCAGACTGCCAAAGAAGTCCATGGCACACTCACAAAAAAGTTAAGAATTACTGCATTCAATGGTTAATTGACAAATTAATTGAGTAGAACTTAAATTTTCAGGAAGGAGAGGTCACTACAGGATGCAACAAGGGAAATATTTGCATGGCATGGAGCATTTTTAGAGGTAAGGAGCAAGAATAACTTACAAACAACTGTCTGGATTTTTCTCCTTTCCTTTACTGAAAGCATCAAAGTCTAGAACAAGATGAGCTCAAGGACCCTCAGTTCTTTCCGTAAGCTGCTGAACATGAAGGTGGAAATTATATTTCATCTCTAACTACAGGAAGTCCACTGACACATCACAGGCCTGGCTAGGGGAGGGAGAGTGGGGAGGATTCAAATGTAGTTTGAGGAAACCAAGTGTCCACTGGCCTCCATCAAATCCTTATGCTTCCACAACCAGCAGTGGAGAGAGGAAATTGCAGTCCTTCCAATTTATGATCTGAAAACTGCAGTTAACAGACTTCAAACAAATAAAGAGTTGGGGGTGGGGAGAGGGTGAATATGGTGAAGGGTCTGCTGTCATTCTTTTTGTGACTAAAAAGTAGGCTCTGAGACAGCAAGAGACACAAATTGTGAATCCCAGCTGCTGCTGCTGGACCTGGTCACTGCACTGGCTCCCAACCTATGACCAGTGGGACAGGAGGAAGGGAAACCTTGCCTTCTGTGTCAGACTCAATGTGGATTTCATGGGAAGTATGGTCCCCTTTACACAAAGGAATAGAAGTTAGGGCCAAATAAAGAAAAAGGACAAGGGAATTGGGCATTGGGCCCTGAATTCCCAAGATGGTAACTCCACATCCATGAATAGCACTCAACAATCAACAACAATTAAATGCGAGGCAACATTGTGGGCATCACTGGAGTTACAAGGACACGTTGTTTAAAGTGATCCAGCCTGTTAGGGAAGAAAAGGCACACATATACATACCAAGAATAAAGCTCAGACTATAAAAGTGCATAAGAAAGCAATAAACAGTGTATAAATGAGAGGGATCACTACCAATAAAGACAGGTTATTAAGCTTAGCTTTCCTTGTGTATTTAAGTTTATGCTTTTCAACATGTTATTCTGAGAAGGGTTTTAACATCAGGATTATGACACAAAAAGATAAAGAATCTCTGAATTAAGAGGAGTTGAAAAGACTTGGAGGAAGAGGTGGTGGTTTGTAAGGTAGATCTTAAAGGAAGGAAGGAGAAGATTTCAATAGACCAATTGGGAGGACATGATTGATATTCTAGGTGAAGGGAATGTTGCACCAAAAGTATGGAAATTGGAAGTAATAGAATTTGTTTCAGGCATAATAAATATGGGAGTTTGGATGGAACAGGTGTGTCTGGATTATCCAATGCACTTACCATTCATCACACAGATGAGCCACCTCCCTGTGGGAGATTATTCTTCTGATCAGGTGGAATTAAAGTGACAGAAGAAGACATCAGCACTTTCTGGTTCTTCTTCCCTGGTCTTTCTAGGTACTTGTCATTTACCCCTACTTTAGACCCATACTCATTCTATCAGGTAGGATGTGTATATTACTCGAAGCAACCTAGCATAGAAACTAAAATGGTGGACTTGGAATGGGGAGAACCTAAAATCAAATTTGATCTTTGATACTTAACATCTATATAATCATGAAGAGGACATGTGGTCTTTCTGGGTCTCAGTTTCCTTATATGCAAAATGGAGATAATAGATATAGCATCTATCTCATGGTTCTTGTGTTATGTTCAGATGAGATAATGTATGTAAAGCAATTTGTAAAACTTAAAGCACTATTTGAATGTTAAATAGTACACAATTCTATTAGAATGCAAGTTACATAACATAAAAGAGAGTTTTTCTTTTTTTTCTGTATATGCCCAATGCAGTTCCTAGTACATAGGAGGTAGGAATAGGGTCTGGACCTACAATTTCATTGGCATAAGTAACTGCAAGATAAAGAAATCCTCTCTACCCAATGCAGGTTGGCACCTTCTATGAAATTTATAGTCTTAAAGAATAACCCAAATTGTTATGAGAAATTGCTTGTCCAGGGTCATACAACCAGTATATATTCTAAGTGAGACTTAAACCCAGCTCTTACTGATTCCAAGACCAGCAGTCTGTCCACAATGATGCTCCATTTTTTTCTTTATATCAGACCTTACTATAAAGTAAGTACTTAATGAATGTTACTTGAATTGAACTGAATTACCATAAAGTTATACAAATAAACCAGTCAGGACAAGGCAATGTTTAAATTTTCATTAGACAATAAGTATTTATTAAGGACCTACTATGTGCTAGTCACAGCTAAGTGCTAGGGATACAAAGACAAAAGTCAATCTCTTTCCTGAGAGTTTGCATTTTTTAAAACCAATATAACAACTGACTATTTTCATTCAATTTGACTTGACATTTATTCAGTAAGTACTATATCCAAGTCATAGGGCTGCCAAGACAAAAATGAAACACTTCCTGACTTCTAAGAGTTAATTGTACTAGCAGATGCATGTATATAGATAAATAAAATAAGGGCCTTTGAGGAGGGGGGCAAATACTAACAACTGAGGAGGTGGGACATAAGACATCTTAAAGAAGAGGCAGCTAGGTGGCACAGTAAGTAAAGCGCCGGCCCTGGAGTCGGGAGGACCCAGGTTCGGTTCTGGCCTCAGACACTTAACATCCACACACAAAAACTAGCCGTGTAATCTTGGGCAAGTTACTTAACCCCAATTGCCCTCCAAAAGGCCAAAAAAAAGGAGTTCCCACCTTAGTTAAACCCTGAAGAAAAATAAGAATTTAGGGAGGTAAACATGATGGTGTCTGTGCACCAATCAAGAAGGATAGCTTTTGAAAACATGTAGTGGCAAGAAATAAAATGCCAGGTTCAAGGAGCAAGTGGTAGTCCAAATTGGTTTAGGAAGCAGAATATACAAAAGGGAATAAAGAGATATGATGCTAGAAAAAATTTGGTCAGGCCAAATTGTGAAGGACTTTACATTCCAAGCAAAGTATTTTCTTTGTTTTGTCCCAGAAATAATTGATGAAGGGTTGTTTGCTTGTTGTTGCTGTTTTTTAGTTGAAGGTCCTGTGGTCCTGTGTTATAGGAATATCAAGTTGGCAGTTGCGTGTAAGATGGGTCAGTGGAAAGAAACTGGAAGAAGGGAAATCAGTTAGGAAGTTATCACAATAGTAGGATGGGTAGAGAGGAGAGACTGGAAGCAGAGAAACCAATTGGTTAGGAAGCTGTCATAATAGTAGATTGAATCAGGAAAAATAGACTGGAAGCAGGGAAATCAATTGGGAAGTTATCACAATAGAAAAGGTAAGAAGTGATGAAAGCTTGAAACAGTGGCTATGTGAGTAGAAAGAAGAGGAAGGAAGTGAGAAAAATTGTGGAATTAGAAAAATGAGAACTGAATACTGATTGGCTATGGGTAATGAGGGAGAGGAAAGAATCAATGATAAACTAAATTACAAAACTGGGCTTCTGGGAAGACAGATATGCCTTAATAGAAATATGGAATTTTAGAGGCAGATTGGAGGGAAGGATGAAGATATCACTGATATACTGATCATATTTGAAAGTGATACAATGCTATGAGGAACAGCTAAAAAATAAGTGACAGAATCAGTATTCCAATAGACCCTGAGATATTTTATTATTAGATCAGCTCTAATATGATGGGATTTAATAAGGCTGAAAAAACAGCCTTTCTCTTTAAAAAAAAAAGTAATCTTCACAAGTACAAGATGGAGAAGCCTGACAAGAGAGATGTTCCTTTGAAAAAGATGTTTAGGCTTTAATGTAACTCAAGGTCAACAGCAATATAGATATGGCAGCTTGAACAGTGTTAATGTGATGATAGGGGAAGCATATGTCCCTGAAGCAGAAATCCAGGAATAATGTAGTATCCAGGACTAGGGTGGTGATTGATAGTCACATGGACACTGCCCTAGTTGGATAACATCTGGAGTATTGTATTCAGTTATAGACACCATATTTTAAGAAGAGAATTTTAATAAGCTGGTGAACACCCAGAGAAGAATGACCAGATTGATGAAGGATCACTAAATCATGCCAAATGAGATTTAGTCAAAGGAATAAGTAGTCATCTGGATAAAAGACACATTAGTGAAGGATGTGATAGCTATTTGAAATTATACCACATGGAAATGGAATTAGACCTGTTCTACTTAGTTCTGGGGTAGAACTAAGGACAATGGTAGAAGCTGCAAAGAGGCATATTTACCATTTTATGTTAGAACAAACTTTTTACTAATTAGAGCTATCAGAAAGTGGAATGGGCTGCCTTAGAAGGTAGCAGGTTCCTCCTCATTAGATGTCTACCAAAAAAAAAAAAAAGGTTCTACCAAGACTATTTTTCAGGAATTCTTGGTATTCTAATTAAATTCTAATTCAGGGATTCTGGTTAAGGTATTGGTTGGATCAGACAGTCAGACAGTCTCAGAATTCCCTTCCAACTCCAAGATTCTGTGGGATCTTGTGAGGATAAGGTTGATTTTAGACATGATAAATTGAAAGTAGAGTTCACCATTTGAAAATATAGTACTGAAAGTCAGGAGATTAGGGTTGAATGTATTGATTCAAAAGTCATCTACATAAGAATGCTAATTGAGCCCATTGGAGACAATGAGCTTACCAAGAGATGCCAAAGAGAAGGAAGAAAGAAGGAAGAAGGGAAGGGAAGGGAGGGGAGGGGAAGGATAAGAGGTTCCCTCTAATCTAGGAGCATGGCTGGGGGTAGAGTGTTGTAAAAAAAAAATTTTAAGCAACATAGTGGTCAGCTAGGGTGGAGACTGAGAAAAGACTTCTGTGCTTGACAAAAAAAGATCACTTATAGTCTTTGAGAGAGCAGTTTTAATGGAGTAGTAATATCAAGAAATCAGATTGCAAGGAACTGAGAAATGAATGAGTGGTGAGGGGGTGGTAGAAGTGGTAGTTGGAGTAAAGGATTCTTTCTAGGAACTTGGCAGTGAAATGGAGATAACTATAAGATGAAAAAGTAAAGAATGGTAACATGAATTATTTTTTTTAGGATTGATTGATAGGATGTGGAAGACCTGGACACTTTTATAACCAGTGAGCAATGAGCCAATCAAGAGAGAGACGGAAGATGAAATAGAATAATTTGTGGTTAAATTTCCAGAGGAGATAACAGGGAATGAAATCCCAGGTACAAGTAGAGAAGTTGACCTTATCGAGGAGAAAGGCTACCTCTTCTTCATAAAATGGAGCAAATGAGGAAGGGAAGAATAAAGATTGAGAAAAGAGTTAAGGAATGGAGTAGGGGAAATAAGGAAGTTCATTAGGGATTGCTTCCATTTTCTCAAATAGGAGGTGAATTCACCTGCTGAGAGACAATGGAGTATGCTTCCATTGGGTGACTGAGGGGAAAATTTCATACCAGACTAGCCTCATTTCCTTTTTTGACAATTATTAAGCCTTTGGGGAATAAGAGTTGTACTACATGACTTCAGAGGTCTCTTCTAACTCAAAAATCCTGTGAAGTTTGAGTCTGTATGGTGAGGGAGATTAAAAAGCCATCAGAAAAATAAAGGGATTACCCAACTGTAGTGAGGGCCCAGTTGAGTTTAGAGAAAATAAATTCATAATGGACTCAATCCACATTCTGTTTTTATTTAATTATTATTAATTTCTGAGAGCAAGAGGTTGTCTGATTTATAGACCAGGGAACTACTCTTGTCCACTAAAGAATCCAAGTTTCATTAGACTTCTGGGAGTTGATTCCACTTACAATGGTTCTGTGAGAGAAAACTGGACCAAACCCTATTTCCTATTGTGCAGGGAGGGGCAAAGGGTCAAGACTATTTGGGAAAAGTCATATATAATAATTGTACTCAATAATCATTCCATCAGTATTGAAGAGATTGACATAGAGCTTGGGAAAATTAACCATAAAAGAGATCATAAAATATTAACTTGCTTCAGTAAAGGGACTAATCCTGAGTGTCTGAAGAGAACTGAGCTATAACACACTTTACCCCAGAAATGTTTTTGGAAAGATCACTCTAAGTTATATTTAAAATATATCAAGGAAGCTTGTTTTAAAGGAGCCCAGGGATGAATCCTCCTGCAAATGACTGCTGTCTGCTACAGATGCTTTGTGGATTCTTATTTTTTCTATATTAGGTTTTCTTCAAGAAGGTCTAGCTCTACCAGGCTTGGCTAGAATCTAGGGAGGATGAATCCTCTGGGAGTCAAATAGATTACCACAATCCTCTCACCACAGTAGAAATTACTTTAAAAAAAAGATCTTTTTCTAGACCTTCCCTAGGGAGGTATAGAACTAGTAGAGGAAGTTGCAGAGTAAGGAGTCCCAGGAGGACTGATCCTTAGCCCTCCAAAGCAGTATTTCTCAGCAGGACAAACAGAGCTCCAAGAGGTGGGAACACAAGGGGAACATGCTTGGCATGACTATCAACTATCCCAGAACCACTTTCACTAGCTTCCTCCCTTCCCCCATCACAAACTCTGATGTGATAGACATGCCCTATCCAGAAACTAAAGAATAGCAGAAAAAGAATCCTCCTGAGATCCTGGGGAAGGCAAGATGGAAGTGGATGGGGCAGGTCAAAGGGAAGCCTAGGAGGATAAGTCTTGTTTTTATATGGTCCTAATGGCATAGATTTTTCCAGGATGATACCAATTTCAAGGAAAGAAAATATATGTTTAAGGAAGCATTGTAATTCCATTAAATTTAAGAAATATTTCTTGTGTTTAATATATTTTGGCCACTAGGAAATCAAAGACAAAAATAAAGTAGCCTGGGGAGGCTAGGTGGCACAGTGAATAGAGCACCAGCCCTGGAGTCAGGAGGACCTGAGTTCAAATCCGACCTCAGACACTTAACACAAAACTAGCTGTGTGACCTTGGGCAAGTCACTTAACCCCAACTGCCCTACCTTCCTCTCTCCAAAAAGAAAAAAAAATAAGATAAAGTAGCCCTTGGGGGTGGGGGTGGGGAGAGAGATTACATTCTACTAGGTAGATACAATATGGGCACTTTTTGGAGGGGAAGGGGACTAGACTCATGGTGTAGGGAACTTCCAGGGAGGCAACTCCTGAGAATACAGCTCCACACCTCCTAAGCAATTTAGAGTCTTGGGACTTGGGTCCCCAACAGGTTAAATGACTTGTTCAGGGTCACACTGCTAGCTAATGTGGCAACATTGGGACTTGAATTCATGTCTTATCCACTCCAAAGCCAACTCTAATCACTACGACATCTGTCTCTCATTATACTTATGAATAAGCATAATACAAGGTAATTTGAGTACAGAGAGGAAGACAAAGAGACAGAGGGGGTGAAAGAGGGGAGAGAGAAACAGAGAGAGATAGAGGGGAAGAGAGAAGAGAGAGAGAGAGAGAGAGAAAAGAAGAGAGAAGAGGTACAGAGAAAGGGAAAGGAGTGAGAGGAAGAAACTAGTGAAGAGAGAAACAGAGAGGAAGGGAGAGACAGGGAGAAACAGAAAGGGAGACAGAGCAAGAAAGAGAGAGAGGGAGATATACGGAGACAGAGAGAAAGAAAGAAGAGACAGAAGATAGAGAAAACATTAACCACTGAAGGAATTAGAAAAGGCAGTGTGGTGAAGTAGAAAGAATGCTGAATTTCAAGTCAGAGGACCAGGTTACTAAACCTTGTTCATATACTTCCAACCTCTGCAACCTTGGGCAAATTATTTGTTCAACATCTCTGGGTCTCATTTTTTCAACAAAATGAGTAGAGAGGAGGGTAAACTAAATGACCTCTTAAGTCACTTCAGGCTCTAACCCTATGTTCCTACAAAGTTTATTTGCTGGAATTGGTGGTGCCTGAGCTGAGCCTTTAAGGGAATACAAGGAACTGGTGGGGAGTGCATTGAAGGCAAGGTGGTGGCTTGTACAAATGTATGGAGGTGTGAAGTTCAGGAAATGGCTAGTAGTCATTTGGCTGAAATACAGATTTCATGAAGGGACATGACAGAACCATAACAAGAACTGGACTGTAAAGGCCAACAAAATGGTACACAAATAATTGGTTGATTAATTAACAGCAACTCCAGTCACTTCCACAACAGAGCAAGACTAACAGGAAGAGAGCAGCATAATAAGTTCTATAGGCCAATAAGTAATATAATACAAATTAACTTTAGCTAATTGATTCATTGATGAATAACAGCTCTGGCAACATCCTCAATAGAATCACTTCATTCCAGAGTTGGAAAGGGCCTCATCAGTCATCTAGTCCAACCCATACACAAAGACCTAAGAGACCTGGAGGGAAGAGAGTCAAGTCCAGTTGAAGAAAGCTAGGGCTGAGTTGCTCAGTTTTGATTTGGACTTTGCATGGAGCCCTGGAGCAGAAGATGCCTTGTTTTGAACATTTAAAAAAAACCCTGTAATGAGACAGCCCCAAATAAAAGCCCTAATTGAACTATTTGGGGCCCTAGTGTAACAGATGCAAGCATCACTTCCTGCACTGCCTCAAGTCCAACAAACACAAAAATGTGTTTTGTTCCATGCAACTGGGCTCACTCAAATAACATGAGCTAATCTCACCCCATCAAGGCACGTTTGAAATAAAATAAAAGTTGTGTTTGGCCCTCGACCAACTCCAAATTCGCAGGGTTTTTAATTCTAGGACTTTTACACTCCCAGGGACAGGATGGGGAATTTATCAATAGTAGTTTCTCCCATTTGACCCTTAGTCTCAGTGAATGAACTCATCCTTTTATAGCCTTTCCTCTTCCTATTCCACTATTCCCAAACTGCCCAGTTATCCCATTGTTTTCCAGGAATATGACCATTTTTCTGGTCTTCTGGACTAGATATCTTGGAGCCATTTTTTTTAACTTTTCCACTCTCTTCAGTCTTTTATCTAAGGTGTGGCCTTATCATAATCTTCCCATTTTCAGACAAGAAGACTGAGGCTTAGAAAGTTAAGGAACTTACACAAGGTCACATGGGGTGGAGGAAGAATGGGGTCAAAAGGTACTGTTCATTAAGAGTCATAACCAGGGCCTGTAGGAAGACCCCTTTGGGTGGGTGTGGTCCAAAGTAAAAGCTGAGGTCAAGCTAGCTCAAGTTAAAGTTCATCAGGACTTCTAAGTTTAATTAGGGAAACAGGAAGTGAGGACAGTGTCCAACATAGCTCTCTAGACCCAAGGAGTCAGTATGCACTCAGGAAAAAGACCTGATGGCAGGCAGGAGCAATACCAACAGAGTGGCATTCTTTTGTGGTGGTGGGTATTCTAACCACCCTATCCCTGGTCTTCTCTATCTGTGGATTATTCTAAATTGATGCGCAATCCACACACCCTCCTGGCTCCATTCTGTCTATGTTGCCATGAAAAAAGATGCCATTTTTCTGTCTATAGTGCCTTCTTTGAACTTAGTGGAATAACATTGATGAAAAGTCTTAACCAACTCCTGGGCACACATGCTATGGGTTGGTTACTGTGCCCTTTCCTCTGACCTATTACCATGCCAGTCTCCAAGGAACTGGAAGTGTTCCTAGTACATCAACAAATCTAGGCACCTATAGACTATGTGTTCTTCCCTATCCAAAATTAGTGGGAGTGATGAAGGATTAAATGGGTAAATTGGGGTTAGCTCATCTCAGCTAATATTAATAGAACACAGGATTGACTCACAGGGTGGAAGATAATCTTATTTGTAAGTAACATGGTGAGTTAACCATAGGTTTATGAGTAAGGGTCTATCATTCTGCCTACTAGTTTCCCAGGAGCTCTTTAAGTTTGTAGATTAAGAGAGAATACCCATATTCAGCCTTTTAAACATAAGGATTCCCTGAGGGTAAAAGGCAATCAGGTTCCCATATTCATGTCATCTTTTGCTGATAGGATTAAGTTGAATGTACTAAATATAATGTCCATGGAATCTAGCATCAGTTAAGCTTTGGGGAAGTCTAGAGATACTATAGGTCTTAATGCCGGGCAGCTAATTGAGATATAGACATAGACATAGACGTAGACATAGACGTAGACATAGACAATATATTTGTGTGTATATGTGAGTGTGTATATATACATATATACATACACATATATTTATGTATATGTGTATTATATATAAATGCATAGTAAAATAAATTTATATTAAAGCAGGTGAATATAATAGATTTTCATGATTTCATATGTAATCATCTTTTTGTTCTTGTACAGAAAACTTTGTATTTCTTGAGTTCATAATTTTTAAAAAATTAAATTTCAAAAGGCTGCAGAGGAGCTGGGGATGAAGACTTTTAAAAGGATGCTTCGTCTGTCAGTGATGCAGTCCCTTTCTCTTCTCTACTTCTCTAAACCCTTCCCATCCTTCACAACTTAATTCAAATCTCTCTTCCTTGTAGGGACATACACCCTGATACTCTTGCCCTCACTGATTTTTCTGCATTCTCCTTCACTTTTTGCAAGAGTCCTTCTACTTTAGCATTTGATTGTTTCTGGGTGTTTCATGTTAGTATGGTCATCCCTGCCGGTTTATAGACTCCCGAGAGGAAAGAGATCATGTCCTATACTTTGATCTCTCTTCTTGAAGTTCCTGGTACAGTGCTGGACATACAGTAGGCTCGCTGAATATTTATTGGATCCTAGTATGATACAATTTTGTAAACAAATTCAAGCTGAGAATAAAAGTGTAAATGCGAGACCAGAGGCTCTATGTTTCATTATCAGCATGGTACTCAATTGTTGGTTTTCTATGAAAATACTCCAAATCTAGTTACAAGGGTTTTGCTTTTCTTTTTTCAATTGTGGTCATGGAAGAAAGTCAAGAGGGAGAGAAAATATATGCTTGTTAATTAGGAGGAAAAGACAAGAAAAGAAAGTTTTCTTAAAAGAAAAATAAAATACCCAGAATCCAGAGAGGCAGACTGGAATAGCAGATAGAGTGAGGGATTGGGGAAATTCCAGCTCGAATTGTCCCTCTGACACTTAATAGTTGTGTGACATTGGGAGGCTCTAAGCCTCAGACAACTCCCTAAGGATTTAAGTTATATAGGAAGCTTCAATTCCCAATAGGTCATTGGCCCTGATATTTAAGTGGCACACACAAAGTCCATAGTGGGAATATGACCTACCTCACTGTTAGTGGGTAGAACCTAGCTAACGTGTCAGACTATTGTTTGTCCTTTGTTTCCAAAAGGACCAATGATATCACAGCTGATGACTTGTGCGTAAATTGGACTGAGGTGAGGCAGATCTTCAGGAAGTTGTCAGCTTTTCTCTCTCTTCTAGAGTACAGTGGCAAAACAAAAGTCAAGATGACTGGTGAGGGCCAGGGATGCAGTGGAGAGACTTGGCATCTCCAGTGCCTGACTCAGCTCCAAATGCTCCACAGCACCCACTTCAGCCACCTTTGTGGTTGCTGGAATGAATTGTTCTCATCTGCCCTTTCCTCTGGGGGAAGTCTCCACTCGCTTGGGGCAGACACTCCCCTAATTTACTGATGGGTTTGAGGCCCATCAGTTACCCTCAACCCGGTTTGGCTCATCTGCCAAACAGTTTACCAGGGTATGATCATTGTGCAGGCTACGGTTTCTTGGAACCACAGGTGAGATTTGAGTGCCAGGTAGATACCAAGAGATGAGTGAGCAGCCCTGAAAAGGGCTCAGCAAGTCCTGACACCAGAGGTGCTGGTCTTCCTTGAACACTCCATACACTCTATAGACTAAAAGCACCTGGTAACAATGATGGCAAAGGTGGAAGGGAGGAACCACACGCAGCCAAGAAAGGCGTTATCTTGGAATTAGAAGAACTTGGAATTGGATTGAGTCAAAGCCAGAGTGAGCATATGGTCTGTCTTCTCACTCTCAAGGCTTTGTGGTAGGTAATCCTATGCCAGGGCTAAATCAGAGAAGACCCCAGGAAGCTTGTGGTTTCTATGGTCAAATTGGGGATATCAGATAACTTAAGATAAAATTTCCAGATTTCCATGTGCTATAAATCAACATCTCTGTGCTCTGTAAATTTGTATAATTCTCTTCTTTCCATTCTCTCTCTCTCTCTCTCTGTGCCTCTTTCTCTCTGTATCTCTGCTTCTGTCCCTCTCTCTCTCTCTGCCTCTGTCTCTGTCTCTCTCTGTTTCTCTGTCTCTCTGTCTCTGTCTCTCTCTTTCTCTGTCTCTGTCTCTTTCTGTCTCTGTCTCTCTCTGTCTCTGTCTCTCTCTGACTGTCTCTCTCTCTCTCTGTCTCTCTCTGTCTCTCTCTCTCTCTCTCTGCCTCTGTGTGTGTGTGTATCTCTCTCTTTTCTTTCTCTCTCTTCTAGAAGGGAGCTCCATACCTGTGATTTCATCTGCAGAGGAAACATCTGCTGAGAAAATTCCTTCTACAAATGCAGATCAGCAGCTACTCCACAACTTGTGGTCTTACAGAGCTGCTTGAGGCACTGAGAGTTTGATTCCAGATCTGAGACTCAGCACTGAAATGGACCTCAGAGGTCATCTAGTCCAACCTTATCATTTTACAGATAAGGATACTAAGGTCCAAGGAAGTTAAGATACATACAGTCAGCATGTTTCTGAGGTAGTACTTGACTTCAAGCCTTTCTGACTCTGAGGCTGCCTTTAATTCTATCCTAATTCCCTTCATTTCTAATCAAACCCTCTTAGAAAACCCAGCTCCTGTCTTGATGGCACTATGGAGGAAAGGTATGTCCAAACTGAGGCCATGAGAAACTAGGAGAACTGGAGTAAAAAACAAACAAAAAAAAAAACTAGAGATGGCATTAGAAAGACAGAGATGTCCCAGCAGCTTTGGAGTGCTGCCAGTAAAGACCACGCAAAGCAGAGAATGGAAAAAAGGAAGAAAAACTCTATATGAGGCTGTGGTTGAGTTAGGTTTTCAAGAGCTGGGTCTTTTCTTTGTCACATCATATGTACTTTAATTTAGATCATTCTTACAAATGGAGAAAAGCAAAAGCAAATAATATAAAACAGCTGAGAATCTCCAGATTGCTCATACAAAATCAATAATTGCTATTCAGTCACCCAAGAACACAAACAACTCTGAACATAACTTTTTAACTTCTTCCCTACAAAATCAGGAATTGGTGGGACCTGCGCCCAAGCTGTACAGTCATTCCAGGTGATTTAGCGACATACAAATAATCAATAGATAACTGTTGCTCAGGTCAAATAATAATAATAATGTGTTAGTATTTGCATAAACTCCTCATGGACTTTATGAAAGACAATGTAACATAGTGGAAAGAAGTCTAGATTTGTAGTCAGGAAACTTGGGTTCAAGTCCCTACTCTGATACTTACTAGTTATAGGAAATGGGCAAATAAAGGCACTGGGTCGAAGAACAAGATTAAGGAGAAACAATATTCATATAGTGGTTTATGGTTTTGTAAATGCTGTCTCATCTCATTTGATCTTCACAACAACTCTAAAAGATAGGCTTCTAATACCTCCTTTTTGCAGATGAGGAAACTAAGATTGATACAGGTTAAGGGTTTTCCCCAGGGCTGAGCCAATATAATAAAAATAACATTTTAACCTAAGCTACTTTACTTATTCAGTACCATACCAATCAAACTACCAAAGCCTTACTTTATAGAGCTAGAAAAATAGTAACAAAATTCATCTGAAAAAACAAAAGGTCAAGAATATCAAGGGAATAAAAAAATATATATTAAGGAAGGTAGCCTAGCAGTCCCAAATTTTAAAATATATTACAAAGTGTTAATCATCAAAATCATCTGGTACTGATTAAGAAATAGAGTGGTAGACTAATGGAATAGGCTGGACATTTCAATACACAGCAGAAAATGACCATAGTAATCTGGTGTTTGATAAAGCAAAGATCCAAGCTTTTGGGATAAGAACTCAACATTTGACAAAAATTGTGGGGAAAACTGGAAAGCAGTTTGGCAGAAGTTAGGTATAGACCAACATCTCACACCACATGCCAAAATAAAGTCAAAATAGGTACCTGATTTCAACATAAAGAGTGATATCATACATAAATTAGTGAAGCATACAAAAAAATATACCTATCAGACCTGTAGATAAGGGAAGTATTTATGACCAAACAACAGAGGGAGAATTATAGGAAGTAAAATAGAAACTTTTGATCATACAATATTAAAAATTTTTTGCACAAATAAAACTAATACAGGCAAAATTAGGAGGAAAATAGAAAACTGTGGGAAAATTTTTACAGCAACTTTCTCTGATAAAAGCCTCATTTCTCAAACAAACAGGGAACTGAGCCAAATTTATTAAAATAAGAACCATTCCCCAGTTGATAAATGGTCAAAGAATAATATGGCCAAGCAGTTTTCAATAGAAGAAACCAAACTATCAACAGCCATGCAAAAAAATGCTCCAAATTATTACAGATTAGAGAAATTCAAATTAAAACAACTCTGAGATAACACCCCACATCTGTCATATTGGCTAATGACTTCACATGTATAATTTATATCAAATTGCTTGCCTTCTCAAAGCAGGAGGAGGGGGGAGACAGGATGTAAGGAGAGAATTTGAAGCTCAAAAATTTTTTAAATGATTGTTTAGAAAATTTATGTGTAATTGGGAAATGTTTAACCAAATATATATATGTATGTATGTATTTAAAGTGACTTGCCCAGGGGCTAACCAACTAATAAATACCTGAATCAGGATTTGAATTCAGTTCTTCCTCTTTCCAAGTTTAGCCCATCCTATACACATCTGCCAAACTGATAGTCCTCAAACAAAGGTCTGACTATGCCATCCTCAAGAAACTACAATGGCTCCCTAATGCCTCTAATATAAAGTACAACTTCTGTTTTTGCATTTAAAGCTCTTTATGGTGTGATTCTGTCTTTCCAGGTTAATTCCATATTATTCCCCCTCTAGTACTTTATACTCTAGCCAAAATGACCTCACTGATGTTCCCCATACACAACTTTCTGATTTCCTACGCTTCCCACCTCTTACAACACCTGGATTCTCTCAAGGCTCATCTCATGTGTCACACCCTTCAAAGAGGTCCTTCTTGATTCCCCCAGCTGTTGGTGACCCCTCTCTCCTTAAAATCACTGTGAAGGGGGAAGAGGTAGAAAGGAGAGAAAACATTTTTGTCCATTGAAATAAAATTTAAACGGATTTGTCATAAACCTCCTCCAGGAGTCTTTCCCTGAAGGGTTATTATACCTCATTCAAGTCTTTCCCTTCCTTGGAACACCTTGGCCTCGTGGGTACACTGTACACTGCACTTGTTTACATGTAGCCTTGTGACTGTTCACTGTTGTTTCACATGTGCCCAGATTATCTCCTAATCTAGATTGCAACCTTGAAGAGAAGGTCTGCTTCTTCCTCTTTTTTTCTTTTCAGGAAGGTCTGTTTCTCCTCTATCCTATGTTTTTTGTAGCCCTCATAGCACCTGGCTCAGTAATTTATATCTAGAAATCACTCAGACAATGCCAATTGACTTGAGTCCCTAAGCAGGTCATGTTTGGGTGTCCAGGATCAGTACTGTTCTATCTCCATTTAAATAGAGAACACTTGAAGACCATGAATGGTCTTCTGTCTGGTCCTTGGATGCCAACCTCTCAGAGGCCAGCAGGCATGTGCAAGTCTTCCAGGAATCAGAGAGGGCAGCAGCTCATCTTGGACCCTATTCTCAACAAGGAGTTAGATACTATCTGCAGGTGCTGCCCTACAAATGCCCTAAATCATAGATCTGCCATCGCATTATTCCCAAGGACAGAAGAAGGGTCTAGAGAAGATTTCCATCCTCAGGGGCCTACAAATAAAATACAATAATAGATTAGCATTTGGGAACTCCCTGAGGCCCCTGGAGCAGTCCCACCAGAAAAGGCCATTAACTCCCACAAACCTAGAGGTAAGCGCTGCTTCTCATCCAAGGCTCATAAAATTTCAAACAGAAACCTCTCAGAGCCCAGGAAAAGTGGCCTGGCTGACAAGAAACACATGGGCAGGGCCAAACACATGGAATGAATTTGACTCTGAGCACTGTCTTTTGATGATGTTTCCAAGGGCTGAGACCACAGCTCTCTGCACCTTCGTGGCAAGCATAAAACTTTTATTTCTCTGGAGTTTGACATCCTGGCTCACAGTCTCTAGGGGATGGCTCTTCTCATTGCCACCATTGTACCCTGCATGCCCTCTTTGGCTCTTCAGACTTGAAAACACTAGGGACTGACAGCTGTCTTAGGCTGGTTCCCCCTTCCTTGAAAACCCTTAAAACTATAAACATGTTCCCTGCATGGTGACCAAATGCAGTCTGAAGGAGTGAAGAAATAGTTCCTGTGATTCTCTAAATTCAACCATTTTAGGCTAATCCTCAGGTAAAGGTAAGACCTTTCTACGTCTCCACTAATCTCCATGAACCCCACTCCCCACATCAAATCTCATCACTACCCTTCAGCTAAACTAATATTTGAATTCCAATCTATGCAGAACCTTGAAAACTTAGATAAACCTTTGCTCATCTCACCAATTGGACATGATTTCTTCCTTATTTTATCTCATTGTACACTGTACCCCTAAGATCATAAGGTTCAAAACTGGAAAGAATTTTAGCAACCATTTAATTCAACCCCATGACTTCATAGATGAGTAAACCAAGACTCAGAGGAATAAAGTAACTTGTCCAAGCTCATACAAGTAGTAGTCAAGTGCTACTGAGCTGTGCTGGAATGACAATGGTGCTGATTGAATCCCCTACAAATTTTTGTAATCTAATCTCAAGTGGACCCTCACTGCAACAAAACAATCCTTTCCCTCTTCTTGCCAACTCTCTATTGCATGCTCCACAATTCATTTTCTCCTTCATCTTTCCACCTTCCTAAATCTATTGAACCATCTATAGTATCTCTTGAATTCCAGTCCCTTGGCATGAACTGTCTATTGGACATTTTGAACTAGAAATTCCATCATAATCTTAAATTCAACACTTTTAAAATGTAACTCATTATTTGTTGCTCCAAATGGCTTCCCCATTTCTGTTGAAGGCACCACTGTCCTTCCAACCACCCAGGCTTGGAATCACCCTCCACCCTTCTCTCTTCCTCACTCCATTATTTATTAAAGTGACAAGTCTCCTTCTACATTCTTATTTTCTCTCATATCATTCCCTTTCTCTCCACAGAGACAACCACTAGCCCAAGCTTTTATCACCTCTTACCTGGACTGTTTGAATAATCCTGTAAATGGTCTCCAATGCTCTAGTTTCTCCCCTCTCAACCATCCTCCAAACAGTTGCCAAATTGGCGTTGTCAAAAGTTCTGATTTTGTCACCCTATTGCTCATGAAGCTCCAGGGCTATTAGACTGGAAGCTCCTCGAGGGCAGGAACTGTCTTTTGCCCTTTTGTGTATCACCAGCACTTAGCACAGTGTCTGGCATGCAATAGGTGCTTAATAAATGCTCCTTGACTGAACTGTCTGACTGCCTCCCTCTTGTCCCTAGCCTAAAATACTGACCCTTCAAGCCCTTCACAGATTGGTCCCAACCTTCTTTTCCAGCCTTTTTAAGTATCGCGCTCCTTTACACACTCTCCATTCTAACTAAACTGACAGTACTTGCTGATCAGACATGTGACATTCTGTCTCGCAGCCCTCCCTTACCATAGGCATGCTCTCTCTCTCACCTCCAACTTTTAAAATTCTAGTGGTCTTCCAGCTCCAGACTGCACTCTGGTCTGACTCCCATGTCCCAGTTCTTCATCTGAAGCCTCACTCCAGCCTTGGAAAGTACCCTCAACCCCTGCAGCATCGGCCTGTATATGACTCCTCCAAGAATTCCCATTTGAGGAGGGCACCTAGGACAGTCACATCTCATTCCTTATTGGGCTTCACTCTGGACTTTCTCTACCATCTCAAGGGTCGGGTACCTTTGTCTCTCTTTCCTGGCACTCCTGAACTTTTCTTCTTCCTTTTTGGTGTTGTCTTTGGTGTTGTTCCATTAGAATGCAAACTCCTCTAGGACAGAGACTATCTTTGGTATTTGCACTCCAACATGCTCACCCCTTAACCCCAATCCTAAAATAGTAGATCCCTAAAGGTGTTTCTTTGAGACCCAAGACAAAAAGATGACCCTGGGGGCCAGTCAGGATCTGTATTTCATACAAAGCTTTTGGCAAGAGCCAGAAGACTCCCTTTGTGACATATGAACCCATTCTTAGACCTTTTCTTCCACCAGCCCCTGACAGATAACAAGCCCCCTAATCACCTATTTCACTTTCCTTCCTAAAGGCTTGGTGGCAACTCCAGTCTTCCTTTCTATATCACTCCCCTGCATGTTTTTCTGTGTAGGAGGTAGGAATGAGGAAAGTCTGAATTTTAGTCATGAATCAGACACCATGGAAAGGCAGAAAATAGATATGGGGGGAAGCCCCTACCCAGAGGGTTCTATAAATTAGACACATGGAGGGAACCCAACAAGACAAGACAAGCAGAGAGACAGGTGGTAGCTAGGGATAACTGTCTTTTTTCTGCTAGTGAGTCCAACTGATCATCTGCCACTTTCAAGACAACACCAAGGACTACTCTCAAAAGAGATTCCAAAAAGTCTGAACATAGTAATAAGCATTATGGTTAAAGATGGGGGCATGGGGGGGGGGACCTGCAGCCTTAAGGCTACTTGTGGCTTTCTAGGTTCTTAATTGTGACCTTTTGACTGAGTCCAAATTTCACAAATCCTTAGGATTTGTTGTACAAAATTTAGATTCAGTCAAAAGGCCATACTTGAGGACCTAGAAGGCCATATGTGGCCTTAAGGCCCTAGATTCCCCACCCCTGGTTAAAGGGAATTTAAGGCAGGGCCTGGCAGAAGTACAGGCATCCCAGGGATGTGGGAAGAACAGAAAAAAGGAGAAAGGAGAAGCCAGTGGGATGAACTCCCCACCCCCCAGCCAGAAGAATGGAAAAATGGGAAATAGAATTTGAGAGGAGAGACCGACACTTGGCCCAAGGAGAATGTGCCAAGGAGGCAGTTATCTGTGTTGTACATTTTTGTCCTTTCTTGCAAGTTAAATTTAATGAAATTTGTTTTGCAAAGACTTTCCACTGTCCCGTATAGTCTTGGAGGTGGTTTATGTCTTAAAGTCTCCTAATTGCAGGACCCTTTACATTATTTTATCTCCCTGAATATGCAGAACCAGAGGACATGGGAATTAAAAGCAACATGGATTGTCACATCCAAAATCAAAACGAAACCCCAACACGGAGTTATGTCTCATAAAATCCTGGAGTCCCAGACCCTCCAGCATAAAATGGCTATTCCTAAAACAATCTTCTTGGCATGCAAACCAAATGTGCAATTCAGAAAGAACTAAACTTTATTAGTAACAATTAGTCATAATTGCATAAAGTGTCAGTGAGGTTTTATAGGGTGGGAGTGGCCTGACCAAGCTTTCTGAAACTTTTGGACCACAGCAAACTTTACCAAGAGGGAATCCAAGACTGAACCTAAGCACCCAGGAAGCAAACCATGAAATATTAGAGCTGAAAGACTGCTTAGAAGCCATGTACTTCAACTCCCTCATTTGACAGATGAGCAGAGTGAAACCCAGAAAAGTACTATGCCAATCACATGGCAAGTTAGTAACAAAGCTTAGACTACAACCCCACTCTTCTGATTCTCTTTGTCCTATGCTATTTCTACCATACCACCCTGCCCTTCATTTACCTACCAATAGCGAGCAGTCATCCTGATTTATATCTTGCCACTGGACCCTGGTTGGCTTGGAGGAGAGAGTGAGACTGGTGACTTTGTGCAGCCCTCCCTCACTTAAATCTAATTCATTTGAAAGTCATAGCATTACCTTCCTGATGTCATGGTCTTCTTTGAGAATGAAGGACAAATAACAATGTATGAGCAGTAGTAGCTGCCCCACTGGGCACCCAACTGACCAGTTCCAGTTGAGCAATGCAGCTCCTACCCCTCCCTCCCTCCCTCCCTCCCTCCTTCCTTCCTT
>NW_027185798.1:40768699-40805272 GCF_028583685.1 Petaurus breviceps papuanus
TCTTATTGATTGGCCAATAACAGGTCCCAGCCCAACCCTCATTGGGTCATTGTTTAGATTCTAATGTCTCAGATTGAGTATAAATAGCAATTGTTTCTACTCTGGCCAGAAACTCTGAGGGTCTTCCCCTCCCAGATTAAATTTATTTTTTGACAAGGTAAATGAGGCCTCATTTTTACCTAGTTTTAATCACTAAATGGGCATTGTTTCCCTCAGACAAACTGAGACCTGGGAAAGACCTTAGCTTAAAAAGGCCAAGTCCTCCTCCTGCATCCTAATCATCTCCAGTCTTTCTGATCTATATCTTGTCACTGGACCCAGATGGCTCCAGAGGAGAGACTGAGGCTGGAGACTTTGCACAGCCCTCCCTCACTTAAATCCAATTCACTTGAAAGTGATGACATCTCCTTCCTGATGTCATGGTCCTCTTCAAGAACAAAGGAATAACAACAACAGCTAGTCTTGTATTGTGCCTTTAACCCGTTGTCTTCCCAGAGAAGACAAAAGATACACAAGCTCAGCAAAAGAGTACTCTGGCTAAAATAACTGGAAGAGAATAGAGAGGAATGGGAAAGCAGAGAGGAGGTGATGGGGGGGGGGCAATCATATAGAGAAATACTGTAGGAAGAACAAAATAGAAAGAAATGATCAGGAAAATGAAGCATTGCTTTGAATTGTTCCTGCTTTATTTCATGTATTAATCTACTTCACTGATCAGATCTCAGTGGCTTATAGCAGAAACTGTCATCAACTTCTTTCCTTCCCTCATGGTGCCTGCCACAGTTCAGGACATACAGAATAAGTTTGGTAAACCCTTATTGAATGAATAGATGAAAGGGTAGATGGTAATTCTTCAGAAGATATAATCACCAAGTGTCAAAGATTGAACCTTTCTGCACCTCAGTATATCTATCTATAAATTAAGAAGTTGGACCATAAGGTCTTTAAAGTGCCTTGCATTCTCACATTCTGTGGCTTAAGGTAGGCTTGGTGTGATGTGAGTTGATAAAGCCACAAACTAGGGTTCCTAAGACTTGAGCTAAAGTCCCAAGTTCCTCGTTAATTCAGTATATGACCGTGAGCAAGTCACATGCCTTTTTCTGCTGTAAAATGAGGGCACTGGACTCAATGATCTAGCCAACATCAACTAATGCTGAAGCCCTCTCTCACTTAAATCCAATCCACTTGAAAGTCATGGCATTACTTTCCTAATGTCATTGTACTCTTTGAGAATGAAGGACAATTCACAATGTATGAGTTGTAGTAACTGCCCCAATGGTGACCCAACTGGAACTGGCCAGTTGGGCAATGCTCTTCTTCTAAAGTTGATACTATAAGTCAAATTTAATTCACTATTTTCTCTACCTACTAAACACTTGCCTCAAAACAGATACCCCAAAACAACCACTTGGAGATAACCAGAAATCCCCACTTGAGTGGGGATCATTAAGGGAATGGGTGCCCTTGATTTTTACTAGTGTGACAAGACTCTGCCACCCTTCCATCTCTTCCCACAACTGAGGAAGGATTATAAGGGGAAAGAGGATGGCTTGTTTTTTGGATCCTACTGACCACTGACCCTGAACAGGTCCATTCCATATCATTCAGCATCCAAATGAAAGGGTGGATGAGACATCAGGCACAGGGTCATCAAGTCCTTGACACTCCAAAGGAAACCAAGTCAGGTGGCAGTTCTAGTTACCGGTTAATTCCTTCACATCTCCCACTGTGAAGAGGGAAAGTTTTGGACAAGCCTCGATCTGTATGATTAAAGCTGTCTTTCTGGATTTGCAAGTGGATTAATGAGCTTGACTTTTACAGAAAACATGTTTCCAAACACATTAGCCACAGGCTAAACATCTCTGAGGAAATTATTCTCAAAAGAATACTAAAAGTCATTTTTCTCCAGTCTCTGAACCCAAAGTCAATCACAGGTAAAATTATCTGAGATTCCATTTAGTAGAAACTTTCCATGATGGGAGTGCTTCTCAGCGAATTCTCTCCAGAGTTGGGTTTCATGCTTACTAACTGTGAGAGAAAGCCCCACTCCTGAAAATTGGGAGTGGGAAGGGTGGAAAACACATCTTTAAAAAAACATTTCTAATTTTACTCTTGTCTGATGGAAAAGCTGCTAAACCAGAGAACTGAGTTCTGGGCTGGGCTTGGTCACAATCTCAGGCATGTCACAACCCTCCTGAGCCCCAGCTTTCCATTTATACAATGGGAATTAGAAAATTGACCTACTTCTCTAACCTGGGAAATATTTGCAACAAAGACAGGATGATGTCACATCTTGTGAAGAAATATTCACAGGAGACTGGGAACAGCTTCTATAAACTGTCCCTCAAAGCTCCTTCCCCAAAAGGTCTCTCTTAGAGAGGCATCATGGTATAATATAAAGATTGCAGGATTGGGAGGGAGAAGAGATCTGGGGGCAAATCCTACCTCCAATATGATGGCCACAGTCAGCTTATTCAAGTTCTCTGGACCTCTGTTTCTTCATCTATAAAATGGAAATAATAATACTTCTAGCACCCACCTCTCAGGGTTGTGGAGATCAAATGAAATAACATAAAGTACTTTGAAGTCCCTTGTTGAGAAGGTTGAGGGGATTCCTGTACAGGTATATGTCATACTATATGGCCTCTCAGGACCCTCTGAGAGACAGAATGGTATACTGGATAGAGCAAGAAGGTCTAGGTACAATTTCTCAGGACCTTCTTTCTTTGTAAAATGAGGAAGCTGGACTTGTTGAGTTCCAAGATGGATATGGGCTCCAAATCTAGGATCCTATGTCCTGTAAGACCTTTTCTAGCTCTAAATCTATAATGTTCTGAGTGTATGGCTCTTCCACATCTGAGGCTCTACGAAGGTTGATACTATTATTCCATCTCTCACATAAACTCCTAGAGTTGGGAAGGTTCAAATCCACCCCCAGCCCCCAAATACACACACACACACATACATACACACACACTTGCATGCACATACACACACACTTGCACACACCCACATGAACATACAGTCAATACAATATGAACTTCTTGAGAGTAGGAATTGTTTCATTCTTTGTATTTGTATTGAGAATTTCCAATTGAGTCCCCCTCCAATCCAATTTTAGTTTACAGGGTGTGGACCTTTGACTGAAAGGGCCACTTCATCTGAAGATGAGCATGCTCTCTTGCTCTCTGCTACATAGCATGCACAAAGGTATTTGCCAGTGTGACACAATAACTCCTGATTGGTCCCCATGATCCAAGGACTGAGTCAAAGGGACTTGCCTACTAACACCCAGGAGCATGAACTGTTCTGAATCAGGAGAATGGACTCTCCCCTCTCTCTTTTGGAAATCTCAGTGTTTTGTCCCTCTTGGATTTCCACCAAGGGAGAAAAGGAATTTCTCTCCCCTTTACTCCTGCTTCTCCATCCAGTCACAGAACCAACTACTAGCACATATATGCTTGCCTGGGAGACCCAGAGTCTCTGGGGGCTTCATTTTTCTGTCCTTTTTGTTTCATTTCCTATTCACAATTTGCCAAATATCAGTTCTTAAAAACGGTGTTTCCAACTTTGGCAGTAGCATTGTGGGTTAAGAATTTCAGAGTTCAGAATTCAAGCATCACTTAAGGGAGAAAGAGTCACTTGGAGAAGACAGCCATCACCAGGATCAACCTATTGTTGAAGAACTCTAGAGTCTTTCTATGGTCTATGTCCTATGCCCTAGCTGGGCAGAGACCTAGACCCTGTGGATCGCTCAGACAGTACAGAGCTAAGGTGATGCAAATGCTATTCGGCAGAGCTACAAAAAGCTATCTCAGCCTTCCAAGGGGGCAATAATCAGTGTAATGAACTAATTGAGGTACTTTATACTTTCTCTATGGTATAATGTGTCTGTAAGTCTTTTAAAGCATATTTTATGTGCTAGAAGAAATAGAGTCCTTCTATACCTGCTATCTATCTAGAAAAGATCCCATTATCCACATTTCAGAGAAATAGTAGACACTGGCCACAAATTCATGTTGTTTTAGCAATTTCCCCAGAATTATTCTGTAATAGAAGTGATAAGCTCCATAGAGAAAGAAACCTAATACTTTTCCTTGAGGTTAAGCCAGTCAAGTATGAAACGAGGTCTGCTTGAGCCGAGACCCAGAGTTCCCTTGTGGAGAGGGGTTCCTGGGCTTCAGGGCATGTATACATGACTTGTGCCCCTAACTAAGCTCCTTGAGGGCATGGTCGATGTCCAAGATTTCTTCTGTAATCCCCATAGCCTGTCCTTGGAATCTGAGTTCATAATGTAGCAAATATTCATAGATATATAAAATGTCTCTCTTGGTTTTCTCATTGTTTCCCAGGGATTCTATCATCATCTCTATGTAGATGATTCTCAGATCTACACACCCAACCTTAATCCTGAATGACAGTTCCAGATCACCTACTGCTTTTCAGATATCTCAATCTTATAGACATCTTACAGACAACTCACATTTACTATATCCCTAATAGAACTAATTATCTTTCACTCCAGCCTCTCTCTTCTTCCCAACTTTTCTATCATTGTCAAGGGCACCACCCTCCCCTGAGTTACACCAGGCTCACAACCTTGGTGTCATCTGAATTTTTCACTTGCACTCACACCACATATATAATTTAGTCCCAAATCTTGTTGTTTCTACCATCCCAACATTCATTTCTTTTGGATATCCCCTTCTGTTCATTCACAAATTCACTTTACCCCAAGTAAAGACCCTCATTATATCTTACCTGAATTCTTTCTATAGCCTTTCGTTTTAAAAATTATTAATTTTATCTTTGATTTATGGAATAAAACAAGCATTTCCATAACATAGTGTAATTTCTTAAAAAGATGATTAAACATGAAATGGAAAATCTATTATATACAACTTGCTTTTCCTTTTAAGTATTTAATAATCATGTATTTTTTTCCTTTTTTTTTCTTTCCACCTCTCCCACTTCAAGGATGGCTACCAAGACATAAGTAAAAATGTACACGTGTAACACACATATACATATATGTAATATATGCGTATATATGTAAAATCATTCTACACATACATCTATTTACCAGTTCTTTTAATAGGTCTCCCTATCTCAATTCTCTCCTCAGTCCAGAACATCCTTTAGTTTCTCTAAAGTACAGATCCAATCATGTCATCCACCACCTCCTACCTCACTCTCCATTGAAAAAACTCAAGTGTTTCCCTGTAAACTCTAGGATCCAATATAAAAGCCTCTGTTTGGCATTTAAAACCCTTCAAAAACAGCTCCTTCCCACCTTTCCAGTCTTTCATTTACTCCAATCCATAAACTCTATGTTCCCAGCTACTCTGGTCAACCTGTACTTCCTTACCATCTCCTGGTGAACACCCATCATGTGCCTCAAAAGTGATTGTCTTCCATGTCCAGGATGATCTTTCTCCTAAATCCCTTGGCTTCCTTCAAGACTCAGCTCAAATTTTACCTTCTTCAGGAGGCCTTTCCAAGTCCCCTGCCATTTCCTCAACTCCACACCATCCAGTGCCTTCCCTTCAAGACTGCCTTTCATCTACACTGTGTACATGTTGTACATACATAGTTGTTTGCCTATTGTTTCCATTGTGAGCTCCTTGAAAGCAGGTACAAAGTTTTATTTTTCTTTGTATCCCCACAGCTTAATCCAATGCCTAGCCCAATGAAAAGCTTAATAAGTGCTTTTTGACTGACTAACTTGATAATTGACTTTTTGGTGGAAGAAAGACTTTATATCTACTGTCTTTCCCAAAGGAACTAGGTTTTGTTTTTGTTTTGTTTTGTTTAAGGGTTAAGGAGGTGGGGCAGGTAACAAAAAAGAGGTGTTTAAAATCATTATTTCCTATCAAATGAAATTCAAGATCACTTGTCTGGCATGAAAGGCCATCCAAAATTGGGAGCCAAGCTACCTCTCCATTTCTATCCCATCTTATTCTGGTGCTTTCTAAGTTCACTATGCTCACTCTAAGTTCAAATCAATCTCTACTATTCTCCCTATCCTCCTAACAGATTTCCTGTCTCTGGGGCTTTATTCAAATTGTTCCCTGTGTCCGAATGTTCTCCCTCAACCTTCTAAATTCCTTCTTATTTTTAAAAGACCTACTCCAATGTCATCACCTCCATGAAATCTTCCCTGGTCACACACAGAGTAATTCTGGTATCTTCCTAATGCATTTATCATAATAACCATGCCACATGTATATACTGTTTTACAAATCTGCCCTTGACCTTAAGCTACTTAATATTTTAATCAGTCATGTGGTGAAGGGCATTGGTGGCATGCAGATTTGCAGCAGACAAGCTAGAACATTTTGCTAAATCTAAAAAGATCAAAGATGATAGGAATAAATGTAAATTTCTATATGTAGGTTCAAGAAATCAACTTTATAAGCACAAGATGAGAGAATTCATAATTAGATAGCCATCCATCTCAAAAATATTTGAGTTTTAGTGAATGATAAACTCAATATTATTCAACAGTATGATTTAGTAACCAAAAAAACTAATGTGATTTTATTCTGAACCAGGGGAGTGAGAGCATCCAGAAAGAAGGATGCAAACATCCTGCCAAATGCTCCCCTCATCAAACCACCTCTGAAGGGTTCCATTCAGTTCTGGTAACGAGGTATTGGAAAGAACATTGATAAGAACAGAATTTAGGGTGGCTAAGTGGCCCAGTGAATAGAGCACTAGCCCTGGAGTCAGAAGGATCTGAGTTCAAATCTAACCTCAGACATTTAACACTTACTAGTCATGAGGCCTTGGGCAAATCACTTAACCCCAGCTGCCCTGCCTTCTCCCCTCCCCCCCCAAAAAAAATATAAAAAAGAGATAAGAACAGAATTTAAGGATAGATAAAAATGATGATGGAGGGCCTCAAATTTTCTCATATGAGGATGAGTTCTTATGAACAAAGGAATACAGGTTTATGGCTGGAAGGAATCTTAAAGGGTATCTAGTCCGACTCCTCCATTTTACCAGTGAGGGAACTGATATCCAAAGATATGAAGTGACTTGTACATGGACAGTGAGCATCAAAGGTGGGATCTGAACCTGGGTCTTCCAATTCCAAATCTATTGCTCTGAACACTTTACTGTCTCTTGTGTTAAAGAAAATGAGTAGCCTGGAGAAAAGAAGAGGTAGGAAAAACATTAAATTAAAATATAAAAACAATTAAAATTGTTTTCATATATTCAAAGGCCTCTCATGTAGAAATGGGATTAAACTTTTTTTCCTGTAGAGCCTCAGAGTTCAGAGTTAGGAAAAATTGGCAGAGGTTAAAGAGGAATCAATTTTCTCTAGCTTTAACAGATGTGTCCAGAAAGTAGAATGGGTTGCCTTGGAGATAGTTGATTCCCCCTAAAAATACATTTCTCAGAAAGGTTTTTCCAGTTATGTTATGAGTAGGTTTTTGTTCAGGTATGAGTTGATCTAGATGGCCTCTGAGTCATTTTTAACTATGAGATTCTCAAAAGATTAAAGAGTATATTGGTGGGAGGTAGATTAGTGATAATCTAGTCATTCCCTTTCTTTTAATGAATGAGTAAATTGGGACCTTGAGGTAAGTGACCAGCCCAAGGTCACACAAATATAGCAGAATTGATTCAAATCTACACCTTCTGGCTGCACATTCAATATTCTTTCTCTATACTGTAGCACCTTCTTTACATCACTGAGAGATAAAGTAACATCAATTTTATAATCTCCATTTTACAGATGAGGAGACTGAGGATTAGAGAAATTAAGTGATTTTCCCATAGACACAGCTAGCAAAAAACCAGAACCAGGATTTGAACATAGATTTCTTGACTCCACATCTTCTAATTTTTCAACCACGCTATAAAAATCTATAGTTTTTTTTGCATTATCTTTCTTTCCATAAGTCAAAGATTCATATTATTTCTTGTGTCATGGACCCTTTTGTCAATCTGGTGAGGCTGGTCCCTTCTCAGAATAATGTTTTTAAAATATAAATGTGTGTGTGTGTGTGTGTGTGTGTGTGTGTGTAATATTGCAAAGTAAACCAATTTATTGGAATATATTTATAAAAAAATTTAAGTTCACAGACCTCAGGTTAAGAGCCCTTGCCCTAGACTGTAAATCCCATGAGAATAGAGGTGATCTTGTCTAAATTTTCTATCACCTGTGTTCTACTAAATGAATTTTGTTGAACTGAATTGAATTAAAACAACCAAGACCTAGACAGACATCTTAGAATCTCTATCCCAGTAGGTCAGGGAATTAATTTCCCTACTTTGTTAAAAGAGAATCAAGTGGACAGCCCTTTGGACACAGGGATAGAAGATTGCGTTAGCTGGTCGAGGTGTCTAGTAACACATAGGAATACAAAAATATCACCCACATTGGGGCTACACTACCTGGGAGTCCATTATGGTGTCCCATGAGCCTCTGGTCTCCTCAATCAGGATATCAAGGCTCCTGACTGAATAGTAACTAACCATGACTCAGGGCATCAGGAGTCTAGCCATGCCTTTCCTTCAAGCCATTTTCCCTGCCCAGGAGCACAGACAAAATTTATTTGTATACCAAAGCTGCCCACTAATGATCAGCCACAACTGGCACTAGATCATTGGCTATGTCAGATACACAGGGCCTTCAGTGTCTCTGTAGGTCCCAATTCCAAGAGAGTGCTGTGAGAACTAAGAAAACAGATACATCCTTAACCAAGAGTTTGCATAATGCTCAATTAAGTATAATTTTTAAAATTCAGTCAGCTTTTAATTATCCCCCTACACGACAAAAAATGTTAGCCTCTCAATGGCTTCCTCCAGTTCCCTAAGATGTATCACTATTTCCTGCCACTTCTCATTCATTGGAAAGAGTGTGGGGAGCACACATTAATTTTAATATTAACATGCATGTAAGATGGAAGCAATGACAGGTAACAAAAGATAAATGCAAAAGCATGGCAGAGTCTTGCAAGAATCATGAGGAATGCAAAAATGTGGAATGGACAGAGGATTACATGGAAAGCTAGAGGCATGAAATAAAGCTTTTTAAGTTGTCTCTATTGGATCCAAAAAAAGAATAGCATTGCTATTCAAAGTAGAAGGCATAATAAGAGAGCCTCAGTCTTGGATTATTCCCTCATCCATCCATTTCCAATTGCTCCTATTCACATACTAATGAGCAAAACTGGAGAAAATCATGAAACCATGCTGAGTTTCCCTACAGATTTATGTCTGGACCCTCACTCAAGCAAGGCAATTCTTTTATTCTTCCCCAATCAGTTCACTATCCTACTCACCATATACCTTTTCCAAACCTTTTCATCTCTTTTCAAACCTCCTAAGGCCTTCCCTCCCCTCACCCCCTTAGCTGAGAACCTTGTTTTATATTTCATTGAAAATATTGAGGCCACTTGCCCAAAATTCCCTTTTCCTCCTCCTCCTCCTCCTCCTCCTTCTCTTCCTCCTTCTCTCTCATCACTCAAATGCCTTCTGCCACTATTCCTCCTTCATCTTTCTCTTATGAAGAGGTACTCCTTCTCCTTACAAAGGTAACCTCTTCATGTGCACAAATGATCCCATTTCATCCTGTCTTCTCTAGTAGATTGTTCCTCTGATCTGTACTCTCTCACTAATCTTCAATATCTCTTTGTCTGACGGTTGCTTTCCTACTACATATAATCATATCTATGATTATTATTATATTATTATACCTATCCTCAAAAAATCCTACTGGGTTTGTCCATCTCTGTGCTATAGTTATCATCCTTTCTCATTTCTCTCTTTCATGGCTATATTTTTTGAGAAAGTCATCACAAATGATGTCCTCTCATTCTCTTCTTAAATCTCTGCAGTCTAGCTTCCAACTTCAACAGAAATCTCTGTCTTCAAAGTTACCAGTGATCTCTTATTTTAAAAAAAGTTTTTGTTTAAGTATTTGGGGGGGGTTTATATCATCATAGTTCCATCCGTTGTCACTACTCCTCCTTCTCCTAGAGAATTCCACACAAAAAATAGCATTTTAATATATTGTATTTTATTTTTCCCCAATTACATGTTAAAACAATGTTTAACCTTTTTTTTCAAAATTTTGAGCACCAAATTCTACCCTCCTCTTTCCCCTCCCAGAGATGATAAGCAATCAGATATAGGTTATACATGTGCAATCATGTAAAACATTTACATATGAGTTGTTTTGTATAAGAAGATCCAAATTTTTTAAAAGAATAAAAGAAAGTGGAAATAGCATCTTTCAGTCTGTATTCAGAGAATATCAGTTCTTTTTCTGGAGGCAGATAGCATGTTTCATTATGAGTCCTTTAGGATTATATTAGATCACTGTATTGCTGAGAATAGCTAGGTCGTTCACAGTTCATTAAACAATATTGCTGTTACTGTGTACAATGTTCTTTTGGTTCTGTTCACTTCGCTTTGTATCAGTTCATATACGGTTTTCCGGGTTTTTCCGAAATCATCCTAATTGTCATTTCTTATAGGACAATAATGTTCCATCACAAATATATACCATAACTTGCTTAGCTATTCCCCAATTGATCAACATCCCCTTAATTTCCAATTCTTTGTCACTACGAAAAGAGCTGCTATAAATATTTTTTTGTACATGTGGGTCCTTTTCCCTTTTTTATGATCTCTGGGATACAGACCTATTATTATGGGATCAAAAGGGAATAAATATCTTGCTTGCCCTTTGGGCATACTTCCAAATTACTCTCCAGAACAGCTGGATCAGTTCATAATTCCACCAACAATACATTAGTATTCCAATTTTCCCACTTCTTCACCAACATTTATCATTTTCCTTTTCTGTCATATTAGCCAATCTGATAGGTATGAAGTAGTACCTCAGAATTGTTTTAATTTGCATTTCTCTAATCAATAGTGATTTAGAGCATTTTTTCATATGACTATAGATTTCTTTGTCTGAAAATTGCCTGTTCATATCCCTTGACCATTTATCAATAGGAGAATTACTTGTATTTTTATAAATTTGACTCAGTTCTCTATATATTCTAGAAATGAGGCCTTTATCAGAGATACTTGTTGCAAACCCCTCCCCCCCAAAAAAAAGTTTTCTGCTTTCCTTTTAATTTTGGTTACATTGGTTTTATTTGTGGAAAAAAAATTTAATTTTATATAATCAAAATTATCTATTTACATTTTGTGATGCTCTATTTTCTTTGGTCCTAAATTCTTCCCTTCTCCATAGATATAACAAATAAACTTTAAAATTCTTCTAATTTGCTTATGGTATCACACTTTTTGAGTAAATAATGTATCCATTTTGACCTTATCTTTGTATAGTGTGAGATGTTGATCTATACTTAGCTTCTGCCGCATTGTTTTCCAGTTTTCCCAGCTTTTGTCAAATAATGAATTTTTGTTCCAAAAGCTTAGATCATATGCTAGACCACTATGGTCATTTATTATAATATAAAATATACCTAATCTGTTCCACTGATCACCATTCTATTTCTTAGTCAGTACTAGATTGTTTTTGATAATTATTGTTTTATAATAGTTGGAGATCTGCTATAACTGGACCACCTTCCTTCTTATTTTTTTATTGATGCCTTGAAATCCTCAAACTTTTTCTTCCAGATGAATTTTTTTATTATTTTTTTCTAACTCTATAAAATAATTTTAGTACTTTGATTAGTATAGCACTGAATAAATAAAGTAGAATTGTCATTTTATTATATTGGCTCAACCCACCCATGAACAATTAATGTTTTTCTAATTGTATAGATCTGCTTTATTTGTGTCAACAATGTTTTGCAAAATTCATAGTTCCTGGGTTTATGTTGGCAGGGAGGCTCCCAAGTATTTTATATTGTTTACAGTTATTTCAAATGGAATTTCTCTTTCTACCTCTTGTTGCTAGACATTTTGGTAGTATACAGGAATATTGATGATTTATGTGAGTTTAGCAAATAGTATTTTTAAGGACAAAAAGAAGAGGACAGGAGAATAATGTATCAATATCAAAATATCAATTTCTCAAAAAATTTAAAAATGTGTAAATATATAACACTTGTAGTATTCCTGCCTCTACAAGGGTGGGGGGCATCTTCTATCATTTCTTTCAAACCATGCTTCTTCTTTATTAACTTTGCAACATTTATTTTTAGAGGTTGTTCTTTTCATTTACTTTGTTGTAGTCATTGCTGCCCTACTGCTTACATCATTCTGCATCAGTTCATTTAGATATTTCCATGCGTCTTTATATCCATTTCTTTCATCGTTTCATACAGCACAGTAATACCTCATTATATTAATGTGCCACAATTTTGTAGTCATTCCTTAATCAATAGGCATCTGTTTCTAATTCTTTGCTATTAAAAAATCTGCTATAAATATTTTGGTGTGCATGGAGACTTTCTTCTTATCAATGGCCTCTTTAGGTTATGAGTCTAAAAGGAGAATCTCTGGCTAAAAGACAGGGATGTTTTAATCCCTTTATTTGCATGATTTTAAATTATTTTCTAAAATATTTGTATTGATTGACAGTTCCATCAACAATGCACTAGTATGCCAATCTTCCCACAATCCATACAAAACTATTCCCATCTTGTGTCATTTCTGATCATTTGCAGGGTGTTAGATGAAACCTCAGTGTGGTTTTGATTTGCTTTACTCTTCTTATAAATGACTTGTGGTCTTTTTCACATTGTTATTAAGAGTGTGCTATTCTTTTTTAAGATTTGTTTGCACGTATATATGTATGCATGTATTTTTGTATATATACCTATATACGTATACTATATAAATATACACATATATTTGTGTCTATGTGTTGTGTTTAAATATCTTGGACACCATACCCTCTTTAGAGTTACTGCATTACATTTTTCCTGATACTCTCATCTAGTCTGTTCCATTGATCTATCTACTTTTTAACCAACTCAAAATTACTTTGGTTGCTGTTCCTTTATGCTATAGTTTGAGATATAGAAGTGCTATTCTTTCTTCATCTCTACCTCTTTTTCACATTTTCCCTTGATAGTTTAGATTTTTTATTTTTCCAAGTGAATTTTAGAAACTGTATAGAGTTTTGGGAAGCATCCCTTTCATACTTGGATTGTTATAGAACCAAAATTGTAAATTAACTTTTGTTGTATTGTCATTTTTATTGTATTAGCACTGTCCAGACATGAATGACAAGTATTCCTCCAGCTATTCAAATTATTCTTAATTTCTCTAAAGAGTACTTTGTAATTTAATCTACTCAAGTATTTTGTGGCTTTGGGAGATTGATCCCTAGACACTTTAGGCATTTTGTAATTACTTGGAATGGATTTCCCTTTCTACTATTGCCTCATGAATTTTGTAATAATTAAATATAAATGCTAAATGGTTTTTTGAGGGCTTAATCTGAAGAGCTTGCAACTTTACCAAAACTATTAGTTGTCTTAATTAGTGGTTCTTTAGCATTTTCTAAGTATGCTAACATATTATCAGCAGAAGATTTTTTATCTCTTCATCTATATGTATTCCCTTAATTTCTTTCTCTTGTTTTATTGTTATTGCTAGCATTTCCAAAACTATATCAAATAGTAGTGGAGAGAGTGGGTATCATTGTTATATTTCTGTATTTATTGGGAAAGGTTCCAATGTATCTGCATTGCATATGATGTTCATTTTGGGCTTTAAATAGACTTCTTAGATATTTTAAAAAGGTCTGTCTTTGCCACTAAAAAGGTCCTTCTTTGCCCACTACTTTGTAGAATTTTTAGCATTAGTGAGAGTTATATTTGGTTAAATGTTTTTTTTCTGCATCTATTGAGATGATCATTTGCTTTTGGATGTTTTTGTTTTTAATATGATTAATTATATTTATTTTTTCTTGATGTTGAATAATCCTTATATCCCTGGCATAAATCCAAGTTGGTCATAATGCTGCTGCTGTTTGTACTTCTTTCTTGAAGAGGACCATGATATCAGGGAGATGATGCCATGACATGAAAATGAATTGATTTGAATGAGGGAGAGCTGTACAAAGTCACCAGCCTCACTTTCACCCCCAGAGCCATCTGGGACCAGCGAACAGATATAGATCAGGACAGCTGGAGATGGCCAGGATGAAGTGGGGAATCTCGGTATTTTCAAGCTAAGGTCTTTAACAGGTCTCAATTTGACTGAAGCAACACCTATTCATTGATTAAGGCTTAATAAGAAATGAAGAAAAGAATGACAGATAGATTAGATAGATAGATAGATAGATAGATAGATAGATAGATAGATAGATAGATAGATAGATAGATAGATAGATAGATAGATCTGGGTCATAATGAGTGATTTCTTGGATGACTTGCTATAGTTGACCAGATATTGTTTAAAATTTCTGAATCAATATTCATTAATGATATTGGTTTACCATTCTTCTGTAAGGTGCTTTGTTTCTAAATTTTTGAGAATAATTGGTGTAATATTGGTACAGATAGTACTTTAAAAGTTTGACAGAATTATCCTGTGAATCTATTAGGACCATGAGTTGTTTCATTTGGTAGTTCCTTTACACTTAATTCTACTTCCTTTTCTCAGATAGAATTATTTAAGATCTCTACTTGGTCTTCTACTAGTTTGGCTATTTTATATTTTTTGACAATTTCTTCTATTTATTTTCTTTTCTTAGGTTTGTTAGCATTTAATATAATAGGTCCTGGCTATTCTTTTTCTTTCTTCCAGATTTGTTGTGATTTCAACTCACCTGTTTGTACTTTGATGATTGACTTTTCTGTATTTTTTTTACCTAGATTGATGAAATATTAGTCAATTTTATATACTTTCCAAAGAACCAGCTTTTGGTACCCTTATCATTTTAGAATTTTTTTGCTCTAATTTATATCTTCTCTAAATTTTAGTTTTCCTTTTTGTGCTTATTTTAGGTAAGGTGACTTGTTGGCCTCCTAATTTTTAATGCAGATTCAGTTAATTAATCTTCCCTTTTTATATTTTATCAAAGTATATTTTTACAGATATGCTTTATCCCCGTGAACTGGGGATAAAAAAAAAAACAAGTTTTGGTTGCATTCCAGAAATTGGGATGTGTTGTTTCATAATTATCATTATCTTTCGTGTAATTATTGTTTCTCTGATTTGTTCTTTGATTCACTCATTATTTGGGATTTCATTGTTAAATCTACATTTGGGTCCTTCACATCTCCATAAATAGATCACTATTTTTATTTTATCATTGTCTATAAATGATGCATTTATGACATCTGCCTGTGTGTGTGTGTGTCCTAATATATGGTCAATTTTTGCAAAAGTTCTGTGTGGTTCTGAGAAACATGTATGTTCTTTTGCAGTGTCATTTGGAAAATACCATAAGTTTTATTTCTAGTATCACCAATAAATTTTTCAGTTCTGTCTTCTCTCTTTTGTTTATCTTTCTTTTAGATTTATCCAAAACTGTAATAGGAACATCGAAAATCTCTTGCCACCACTGTTTTACTGTCTAGGTCTTTACATTATTCAGATAATTTTTCCTTTGTGAATTTAAATTCAAGGACATTTGTAGTATATATTTTTAATATTGGTACTTATTGTCTATAGTTCCTTTCCCACAATGTGGTTTCCTTTCATATCCCTTTTTATGTTTTGAATGTTTAGTTTTTGCTTTGTCTAATAGCAAGATTTCAACTGCTGATTTTTTTGATTCACCTAATGTATAATAATTTTTTTTCTGCTCTCTCATTTCTATTCTGTGAATGGCATTGTTTTTTAATCTATATTACTTGCAAGGAACAGATTGTAGGGTTTTTTAATTCCACCTGTAATTTTTTATGTTTTTTATTTTTAATTTATAGAATAAAACAAACATTTTCATAGGATGATATAATAAAAATGATTACACATTAAACTACAAATCTATTATGTACAACTTGCTATTCCTTTTAAATATATAATAAAGTTATCATGTAAATTTCCTTTTTTTCTTCCCCCACCACCACCCTAGAGATGGCTACCATTAGACATAAATATGTATGTATATATAAATATGTCTTATATATGTAAAATTATTCTATACATACTTCTATTTATTAGCTCTTTCTCTGGATGCAGATAGTATGGCCTTTGTGGTCAATTTCGGTATTTATAACAGTCAAAATTACTTATTCATTCAAAGTTATTCTTAAAATAATATCACTATTACTGTATATAATGTTCTCTTGGTTCTGTTCATTTTATTCTTCATTATTTCATGCAAGTCTATCCATGTTATTCTAAGATCATTGAGCTCATCATTTCTTATAGTGCAATCATATGCCACAATTTGCACAACCATTCCCCATTTGATGGGCATCCCCACAATTTCCAGTTCTTTGCCTCCATAAAGAGAGCTACTATAATATTTTAGAACATATAGGTTCATTTCCTTTTTCCTTTAACATCTTTGAGAATAGATCTAGTAATGGTACTGCTGGATCAAAGCATATAGGCAGTTTGATAACTCTATGGACATAATTCCAGATTGTTTTCCAAATAGGTTGGATCAGTTCACAATTCCACCAATAATAAATTAATATCCCAGTTTTCCCATATCCTTTCCAATAATTGTAATTTTCCCCTTCAATCATTTTAGCCAATCTGATAAATATAAAATGATATCACAAGGTTATTTTAATTTGTGTTTCTCTAATCAATAATTATTTAGAGCATTTTTTCATATGACTGTAAATGTATGAAACTATAACTGTCTTGACTTTAACTCTTTTTCTTTTGTTAGATTATTTAATCCATTAACATTAAAAGGTGTGTGCTAGGTTTATATTTTTCATTTGTCTCTAATTTTTTTCCCCAAATTAGAATTTTTTCATCTCTTTCTCTGTAAATATAGTACTCTGCCTATTCAGTCATTTTAGCTTTATCTATTTTAAGGCAACTCTATTCTCACCAGTTTTTTTCTCTTAACCTTCAAGCCCCTTTCTCCCATTTGTGGTAACTTTCCCTAGTTTTGAAGTTTGGGTTGGTAGTTCCTTTTTATTGATTGCTTTTATCTGGTTATCTAATTCTTCTCCTATTTTTTTTCTTCTCAGGAAAATAATAGAGTAAAATTCCTCCTCCTCAATTTTATCATGTCTTATTTGTTTGGGGGTCTTTTTTATTTTGTTTTCTGCACCCTTTCCTAAAAAGGTTTCTTTTTTTGTCATCTTCACTTTTTATTTCATTTCTATCTCTTCTAGACTTTTATTCTTTGATTCATGGACTTTATATTTATTTCTGCTTCATTCTCTGTGTTCCTCATGGAGTTAGAGTTTCTAAGATACCTATTTTGAGCTCCTTCTACTAAACAGTTTCCCTATCTTCACTTTATGGATCCTTCTTCTTGGCTTTCTTTTTTTTTCTGTTGTGTCATCCTTAGAAATATCACTTTCTTAAGGTTATATCCATCAAATGGAGAATGGCTAAACAAGTTGTGGTATATGATTGTGATGGAATACTATTGTACGATAAGAAAAAATAAGCAGGATTATTTCAGTAGAATCTGGGAAGACTCAAATGAACTGATACAAAGTGAAATGAACAGAACCAGGAGAACATCATACACAGTAATAGCAATATAGTAACAGTAATGATAATCAATTATGAAAGACTTAACTATTGTAATTAATACAATGATCCAAGACAATTACAAAGAACCCACAATGGAAAATGCCTATCCACCTCCAGAGAGAGAACCAATGAACTCAGAGTACAGATTGAAGCATTTTTTTTAACTTTATTTTCCTTGCTTTTTTGCAGCATGGCTAATATGTAAATTAAGATTTCACATGTATAATTGATAGCATGTTGCTTGCCTTCTCAATGAGTGGAAGAGAAACTGAAGGGAGGGGGGAAACTCAGAATTCAATTTTTTTAAATAAATGAATGTCAAAAATAAGTAGTTTTGTTGCTTTCAGGAAGTGCTATAAAAATTAGCGATATACAATAGAGGTCAGGAGTAGAATTTGTTATATAAAAAAATCAGTTGTACTGATCATTATTTCAGACAAAGTTAAGCTAAAATATATTTAATCAAAAAAGAAAAATAGGGAAATTACACTATGTATCAGACATATTATTCAATATTATTTTAGACCATTTGAAATAACTAGATAGCATAAAATATCTGAGAACATACCTGGAAAAACAGATACAGGAATTATACAACTATAAACATAAAACACTTTTTATACAAATAAAGTTAGATCTAAATAATTGAAGTAATATTTATTGTTCATGGGTAGGTGAAGCCAATATAATGGGGAAAAATGACAATTTTGCCTAACTAATCTATTTATGTAATGCCACTCCAATTAGATTACTAAATAATTATCTTAGTGAGTGATAAAAAATAATAACAATGTTCATTTAGATGAACAAAAGGTCAGGAACTTCAAAGAAACCAGGAGAAAAAAATGTAAAGGAAGCAGATCCAGTAGTATCAGACCTTAAACCATATTATAAGGTGAGAGCATTGTTGAAGTGCAAAATGGATAGTTTTTATTATTTTAAATTAAAATTTTGTTGTATAAATAAAACCCATACTGTCAAGAATAGAAGGAATGCAGAAAATTTGGGGGAAAGTTTCATAGACAATATCTCAGAATGGGATTGGGTTGGAATGTTACTGTAGGATAGGAAATGATGAGCTGGTTGATTTAGAAAAACATGAAAAGACTTGGACGTATGAAAGAAGATGCTATCCATCTTCAGAGAAAGTCAGATGACAAGTAGAAATAAGCATAGTACAGTTATATATGTGTGTGAGCATACAATGTGTACATGTATGTGTTTATACATATCTATGTTTATGTATAATATGTGTATATATGTCTATGTGTGTGTAGCTGTGCTTAATTGTAGCCTTCTTTGGGGGGAGGGGGAAAAAGAAAGTAAAAAGTGCACAGCAAAGAACAAAAGAAAACCTACAAGGAAGCAAAGAAAAGCTGGGCAGCTTGAAAATAATGTAGTATTTATTATATAGGTTTTCTTGAAATGGAAATGTATTGCTTTATTCTGAATCTTCTCGTGTTCTGCTGTGTACATGACAATTTTTTTCTTTTCTTATTTTATACTTAAGTTTAAAATAAATTTTTTAACTTTTAATAAATAAATGTTATTAAAAAGAAATACAAATTTCTGCAAAAATAGAAAGAGAATTTCCTCATGGTAGGAATTCTCCTTTGTCTCTCATTGTGCAGTTCATTATCGAGCTTCACCTTCCCTATGACTATTTTTTCCCATTTGCCTTCAGATCTCCACCTTGGGTCCATGCTCTCCTACTTTTCTGGTTGTCAGTGGCCTCTGCAAGCTTTTATTCCCCTTTTCCTGAAGCAGAATGAGG
Organism: Petaurus breviceps papuanus; assembly: GCF_028583685.1. Taxonomy (NCBI): domain Eukaryota; kingdom Metazoa; phylum Chordata; class Mammalia; order Diprotodontia; family Petauridae; genus Petaurus; species Petaurus breviceps. Next base: position 40,788,048 of record NW_027185798.1, read on the forward strand.
GGTCTGCCTAAGCACCAAAGGTCTGCAGATCTCTCTTGCACATAATTACTGTTTTAGAGATGTTTGAAAGGTCATAAGGATTAGAGAAAATGTCTGATCCTCTTTTTAGTTACACAACCCAAAAGTCACCAATGATCTCTTCATTGTCAAATCTAGTGGCTTTTTGTCAGTCGTCATCCTTGATTTCTCTGCAGTTGTTTGCACTGCTAATCACCTTCTTTTTGTGGATATTTTCTCCTCTCTAGATCTCTGTGTCACTACTGGTGACAGTATCCTGGTACTCTCTCTATCTGTTTGACTGATCCTTCTCAGTCTCTTTTCCTGGATCTTCATCCAATTCATTCCTACTAAAGGTAGGTGTCTCACAAAGCTCTATCTGGAGCCCTTTTCTCTCCTCCCTCTCTATTAGTTCACTTGGTGATCTTATCAGCTCCCATGGAACCAATTATCATCTCTATTCAGATAATTCTCAGATCTATTTGTCTAACCCTAACCTCCCTCCTGATTTCCAGTCTCAAATCTCCAACTGCCTTCTGGGCATCTCAAATTATACATCCCTTAAACATCTTAAACTCAATATGTCCAAAACTGAACTCATTCTCTTTCCCCTCAAAAACACCCCCTTTCCTAATTTTCTTATTATTATCCAAGATACCACCATCCCCCTAGGGATATAGGCTTACAACTTAGGTTTCACTCTCAGCTCCTTACTTTCTCTCGTCCCCTATATTTAACCAACTATCAAGTCTCATCAGTTCTACCTTTATAACATCCCTCATACATATTCCCCTCTGAGGAAAAAGGTCAAGCTCTTCCACCCCATGTGGGACCATGTCCAGTCATCCAGTCATGTGTATCTGGCCACTGGACCCAATGGCTCCAGAGGAGAAAGTGAAGCTGATGACTTCACACAGCCCTCCCTTACTTAAATCCAATTCACAAGTGAATCAAGATATCCCCCCATGATGTCATGGTTCTCTTCAAGAACAAAGCACAAACAGCAAACAACAACCCTCTCTTCTGACTCTACCATCTCTCTTGTGCAGACCTGCACCGCCTCCCACTTGGATGTTTCAGTAACCTCTTGGTTAGTCTCCCTGTCTTAAATCTCTCCTTATTCTAGTCTATCGTCTATTCAACCATCAAACTGACCTTTCTAAAATACAGGTCTGATAATGCCACCTTCCTATTCCATAAACTCCAGTGGTTTCCTGTTACTCCTACAAGCAAATACAGAGTCCACTAATTTGGCACTTCTTAATAACTGACTGCCTCCTACCTTTCTAGTCATCTTATACCCTCCCCCCCTTCCCAGCCTGCACCATGTATTCCATAATATAGTGACACTGGCTTCCTTTTTGTTCCCCACACAAGACACTGTATCTCTCGATTCCAAATTTTCAGTTGCTTTCCCTTTATGCCTCCTTATCTCTATCTCTTGCCATCCCTGGCTTCCTTCAAGTTCCAGCTAAAATATCAAATTCTATAAGAAACTTTTCCCAATCCTCCTTAGTACTAATGCCTTCAATGTGTTGAATCTCTTCACTGTATCCTGTATTCTTTGCATATTGTCTCACCCATTAGACTGTGCGTTCCTCAAGAGCAGGAACTATTTTTTTTTCTTTTCTTTGTATTCCCAATGCTGAGTACAGTGCCTGGAATACAGCTGTTGTTGTATGCCCTTCATTCTTGAAGAGGATTAATGACATCACGGGGTGATATCCTGATTCACTTGAGAATCGGATTTAAGTGAGGCAGAGTTGTACAAAGTCATGAGCCTCACTCTCGCTTCCAGAATCATCGAAGTCAAGCAGCAAGACAAAAATCAGGACAAGTGATGGCCCAAAAATATAGCAAATGACTTTGGCATCTTTGGTGTCTGATCAAATTCTAAGTGGTCGACAGAGCTGCTTTGACTACCTTCATGGCTTTTGGAACAAATTGCTCTCACCCACCTATTACACCAAAAGAAGTCTTCACAAGCTTGGAGTAGGCATCTCCTAGTTCACCAATAGTTTTGAGACCTGTTAGTTACTTTCAACTTGGTTTTGAATCAATCAAGCCAATCAATCAACCTGGTTTAGCCCATCTGCCAAAGTGCTTTACCAGGGTGTAGCCTCTGGGTATGCTAGTTTCTTGGAGCCACAGGTGAGAGCTAAGTGACAGGTAGACACCAAGGATAAATAAGCAGCCCTGAAAAGGACTCAGCTAATCCTCACACCAGAGGTGCTCATCTTCTCTAAAGACCTGGTACACCCTATGGAATACAGTCGGTGCTTAATAAGTACTTATTGACTGACTGATCAGCAACCATTGGCACTAGTTTATTGACTATGCTACCCTGGACAACTCAGGTACTCAGAGGTTTCAGGGTCTCTAACTCCTTGAGAACTAAAGAACCACCTAAAAATATTTAGCCAAGAGTTAGAGAATGCTTAACTAAAGATGATTTTATAAATATACCTAGCTCTTGATTATCCCCCTGATTATCAATAAGTGAGCATTTATTAAGTGCCTACTACATACCAGATACAGAATGAGGCACTGGGAACACAAAGACATAAGCAAAAACAACCTCTAATCTCAAGGAATAAATAGAAGATGCAGAGGAGGCAGACTTGCTTAACTTTTTTTTTTCATTTTTGTCTTTTCTCTGCCAAAGAAAATCGTCTTTGGATTGGAATGAATGGAACAAAAGTATCTAGCAGAGAATTCATCCCAAAGATAAGTAGGAAGATAATAAAAGAACATCTGGTACCCCTGGTGAGTTTAAGTCACTTGGCTCAAATGAATCATATCCTCAACCTCTGGAAACACTGGAAGATGAAATTGTTGAGGTTCCATCAGTGATCTTCAAAAGATCATATAGAGGGGCAGTTATGTGGCTCAGTGAATAGAGTACCGACCCTGGAGTCAGGAGGACCTGAGTTCAAATCCGGCTCAGACACTTAACACTTGCTAGCTGTGTGACCTTGGGCAAGTCACTTAACCCCAATTGCCCCTCCAAAAAAAGGGGGGGGAAGATAATGTATAATAGAAGAGGTGCCAAAAGACTGGGGAAGAACAAATATTCTGTTTTCAAAAACAATAAAGAGGATGAGAATGGAGTCTACAAACTCTAAGCTAACATGGTCAATTCCTTACAAAATTCTATAACATATGAAAGCAGAAATTTCTAAGCTGTTTTGTGTCATGGAACCCCTTTGGTAATCTGGTGAAGCATATGGACCCCTTCTCTAAATGTTTAAAATTCATAAAAATCAAATGCATAAGATTACAAAAGTAACCAATTGTATTGAAATACAATTAACTATTTTTTTTTAAGTTTAAGGACCCCAGATGGAGAACCCTTGTTTTAAAAGGATGGTTAGTGAAAATCTAAAAAAAGAAGTTATGATCTTGAAGAACTAGTCCTATCAAGAACAGGTCATTACAGATTGCTTTCATTTCCTTTTTTGACAGGCTTACTAGGTTGATAGATCAGAGAAAGGTGGTAAATATAGTTTTAGCAAAGTATCGGACAAAGCCTCTTGCCTTATTCTTGTGGGAAAGATGGTGAGTTATGAAATAGATGATTATACAAGTTATTATATTCAGAAATGATTGAATGACCCAATGAGTAGTTATGAATGGTTCAATTTCACATGAGAAGAAAGTCTCTATTCCATACTTTTCATCAATAACCTGGATAAAAGTGTTGTTACAAAACTTGCAAATGGCAACAAACTAAGAGAGATAACTGAAAGGGTAGATGATACATCAAGATCTAAAAAGATTTTAAAAGGTTAAAACATTGGACCAAAAATAATATGATAAAATGTAATAGAAGCAAGTATAAATCCTTGAACTAGTATGCAAAAGTTGAACTTCAAAAGAAAGATAAGGAAGCATGGCTAGACAAGCAGATAGTTTGGGGAGGAAAGATGTAGAAATAGTGATGGACTGAACATTCAATAAGAATTAACAGTATTATACTTTATATATGTTTATATTTATATATGTTAATGGTAGCCAACAAAGCTAATGAGACCTTAGCCTCCACTGAAAGAACAATAGTATTCAGTGTTAGTGAGGTCATAATCCTGCCTGGTCAACTCCCATCTGGAGGGCTGTGTTCAACTTTTTTTTTTTTGGAAGGGGGAAGGCAGGGCAGAGTTAAGTGACTTGCCCAAGGTCACACAGCTAGTAAATGTTAAGTGTCTGATGTCAGATTTGAACTCAGGTCCTCCTGACTCCAGGGCCAGTGCACTATTCACTGTACCACCTAGCTACCCCTGTTTTCCAATTCAACAATTTCATGATTCTATATGATAAATATACTTTCTTCTCTACTCCCCAAATTCCATTATTCCCCCAATAAAAGGGCACAAAATGCATTCCATCTATTTATAAATTATTTCAGGACTTTTCTTCATTTTTAAGAATTACCATTCCACTGTTCATTCCCCTAGATTTGACAATACACACTCATTACCTTCAGCTGACTTACTCCAATTTAAAGAAGCAGGTCTGACATTTTGCCCCATGGTTCCCTTTCCCTATGGCTCAGATTGAAGGCAGAGAAAGTTCTGAATAACTGGATCTTCTATGGAAAATCGTCTTCTGCTTCCCATTTTCTGAGACAGAAATCTGGGAACTGTTAGCTGGTGTGAAAAGAGTTCTCCATTTGCATGGCGCCTTCCTTTCTCCAAGTCCAAGATTCACCCAAGACTTCCCCAAAAGCTCCTCAAAATCACTTGGTCAGTGCCAAACAAGCATTCTGAGCAACCAGTCTGAGGCCCTAAGGCCAGACTCTGAATCCCCCAAACCACAAATGGCCCCTGACACTCTCCAGCTGAGCTGGACTTTACCACTTCAATGTTCCAGACCAGATTCCTCACTGATAACCACTGACCATTCTCCCCCTTTCACCATGGTTTCAATTTTGATATGTGTTGTTCTTCATTGCCTGGCCCCACCAGATACATACTCCTTAAACTGTTCTCCGCGGTCACCCCACAGTGACCCATGGTGCCATGCCAAACAGCTGAACTTAATCAGCTTGTGGAGCTGACAATTTTGATCCCATGCTTTGGGATCTGTCTGGATTCAAGGAGAAGTTAAATAGAGACAGACATAATGTGTTATGTCCAGAGACTGCTTAATTCTGGCCTCATAAGCTCGGTGCTTTTTAAACAATTGGCTATGAATGAATGAAGAGATTAAAAAATACATTTATTAAGTGCTTACTAGGTGCCAAGCACTGTGTGGAAGGCCTGTTGTATTCCTTTGGACTGGACTCCAGTCTGCCCCCAGGAAACTCATTATCAGGTAGCACATCATCCTGGGAAGATTGCCTCAGCCTTGGTAGTCACACTTCATCTCTACCTTAGTATTTTCTGCCCCTCTGATTGGAGGCTAGAGAATAGAGCAAAGAACTCCTCCCAAAGCTCCCACTTAAAGAGTATTCCCAGGCCAGTCATCCCTTCATTTCCCACCCAGTTGTACCCCTTTGGACTGAACTTCATTATGCTCCATCCATGCTGAGTACCTTCCTTCTCCCTGCCTTTTCATCTCCCCTCATTAGATTATAAGCTCCTTGAAGGCAGGAATTATCTTTATTTTTTGTATTTGTATATCCAGTATTTACCATAGTACCTGGAACACGTCATTGTTGCTGTTGTTGACCTGTTTGGTCATTTCCAACTCTTTGTTATCCCCATGGACCATAATGCACCAGGTCTTTATGTCCTTCATACTGTCTGTGGGGTTTTCTTGACAAGGATACTGGCTCCTGGATACAAGGATACTGGAGTGATTTGCCATTTCCTTCTCCAATGAATCAACTTTTGTCAGAGTTCTCTACTGTGATAGCTCATAGCTTTACTGAACAATGCAAGCCTTTCCACAACAAGGCAGTGTATAGAAGGACCTGGCACACTTAATAAATGTCTGACTTAAGCACTGGGGACAAATGAACAAGTGAAGATGGTCCTTACTCTCTTTGAATTTACATTCTAGTAGGGGACGGCGACATAGAGAGAGGAGTGGTGTCCAAGGTGGGATATTATAGATGGGAAAACTTACAAGGATGGTGAGGGTAGCCAAGGGGGAGAAGATCAGCACAAGGGCAGCACCGATTTAATTATGATTCCAGAAATGGAAAAGTGAGGGACAGGAGTGGCAGAGGGTATGGTCAGCTTTGTTCTTCCACATACCATACCTTTTCCTGATTCTTTCTGGGGATCTTCTTCAACCTTCTGGGCCATGTTTTAGGAAGGACACTTATAATAGTATAGAGCATCCAGAGGAAGGTAAGCAGGATGATGAAGAGCCACTGTTTGTGCAAAGTGAAGACGCATGAAAGGAATCTAGGAGGTTTGGCGTGGAGAAGACTGAGGAGGAACATAGATGTTCGCTGATTTTGGAAGAGCTGTCAACCATGATAATATCAAGGGATTGGCCTTGTTCTCCTTACCTCCAGAGGATCGAACAAGGCTCCATGGCCAAATATTGCAAAGAAGCAAATTTAGATTTGATATCAGGAAGAACTTCTTAACTAGAAGAGAGATCCTAATGAGGAAATGAATGGGTTCATCCCCTGGTAGTTGGCTCTCCCACCTTGGAGGTCTTCAAGTCAAGGTTAGATAACCCCTTGCCATGTGTGTAGAGAGGATACTTATTTAGGTCTGGGATAAGGATAATTGCTGAGCTAAGGCTCTGTGATTCTGCTAAACTATCTAGAGATAAATTTGTTTTTTATGAGTTTCTGAGATGAAGAGAGGTCACAGTTTTCCTTTTCTCATGCTTGGCAATCATTAATAGAAATGAGGCTGTTACCAGTGGTATTTGTGGGTCTCACATACACATTTGTATGTGTGTGTGATCAGATTTAGAATTGAAAGGGATCTTTAAAATCATATAATCCAAGCTTCTCATTTTACATAAGAGGAAATTGAGGCCCAGAGAGGTTAACTATTTTGCCCAAGATCATAGATAGAAGTGGCAGAGTCAGGATTTGAATCTGAGTCCTCTACAGTCTTTGTGCACACGCACCTATACGCATACACACACACACACACACACACACACACACACTACAATGGTACAATGACATGTTTCCAGGTAACCACATTCTTTCTTCTTTTTTTTCTTTGAAATAGAGAAATGAGAATTTTGAAAATAAGCTGGACAATGTAGAAGAAAATAGACTATATATGATGCTTGAGAAAAGAATGAGACTATGGAAAATAAAAAGTGGCAGTTAGATGGTGCTTTAAGGTTATAAATCCTTTATAAATAGTTTCATTTGAGCCTTAAGACATTTCTGTAAGATAGTACAAAAATTATTATTTTACAGATGAGGAAACTGAGGCTCAGGAAAGTAAAATATTTCAGCAGTTAGATAGGAAATAAGATGGTTCCCTCTATATGGAGGTTTTGGAAGGAGTTCCTTGTTCCACTCTCCAGCTCTCCAATCAGAGGGGCAGAGGGTATAGAGGGTAGTTGGTATAGGGGACAAAGGACTGTGGTCATACAACTAGTAAATAGCAGAGGGAGAAATCAAACCTGTCCCTTCTGATTCCCAAATCTAATGCCCTTTTCATTCTACCAGGCTAATCCTCCCTTTTGTTTTAATCTTGTCACATTTTGAGGAGTTAATTTTTTTCCTATGCAAGTGTCAAGCTATCTCCTTCCTGGATCTTTCCTTTTCTCTTTTCTTTCTTTTCCCTTTCTTTTTCTTTCCTCTTCTTTCTTTTTTTCCCCTCAAATGCAAAGTTTGGAAACAACACTCTTTCTCTTTCTTGCATTTGAAAATTTGAAGCCCTTTTTAAATCTCAAAAGGGAAACCTGGAGCACAAGATCATTGCTAACATGAAATAAATGATCATTTTCTTGAGGACCAGCCTAAGAGAGTTTTGTCTCCTCCCCGCCCTTTTTCATGTTCTTATGTCCCTTTCAGTATCTGAGACCCAGTGCCCTTTGAAGTGCCTCCTAGCAGCAGTCCAGAAATGCTCACTAGAGCCCCTCTTGAGCCAGCCTTCAGGGTAGTACCCCACCCTCAAAACCTACCCCTCCTCCAAAATTCTGTATTACCATTTGAAGACACAACCAACTGGCAGGCGTCCAAGTTCACATCCTCAGTGTCATACTCAGTTCCTCTCTCCTCACCCCATATATCCAAGCAGTTGCTAAATCCTGTTCTTTCTTCACATCTCTTAAATCTGTTTGCTTAGTGATGTGCTAAGTATTTAGCATCCAGCTTAGGGGGGGGCGGTGTGCATGAATCTGTGTGCTCACAATACATTCTTCGGGCATTTAGGGAGTCAAGAATGTGTGACCCTGGGCAAATCACTTAACCCTGATGACCTAAGGGAAAATTCTTTTTATTATTTTTTGAGGCAATCAGGGTTAAGTGACTTACCCAGGGTCACACAGCTGGTACATGTCTGAGGGTGAATTTTTAACTCCAGGGCTGGTGCTCTATCTCCTGCATCATTTAGTTGCCCCATCCCCACCCCAGCACTCTTAAATTTAATCAGCCTAATTAACATTTTTCCATCACTTCCTTAAGCATAGATAATCAACAAAATAATGAATCAAGCCCTGATTTCTAGTATGTGCCCATTTTTGATGTTCACACTGGAAATTTAATAATTTACTTTTCAGATATCAGCCTAACTCAGCCTTCATCTCTTTCCTGGAATGTCTCACCTTCCTACACTCTGCCTCTTGAAATCACTGGTTTCCTTCAAAACACAACTAATTATCACTTTCTCCATGAAACCATTATTGATCCCTCACCTGCTAATGTCTTCCTTCCCATGGCCACCGTTTTGCAGATCTGTATTATGTGTATACAACATCTTGTCTCCCTCAGTAGAATGTAAATCCCATGAGGTCAGGGATTATTTTATTTGTATCTTTTTTTCTCCAGTGCTTAGAATATAGCATTGGCACTTAATAAATGCTTGTTGACTAATCCTAACCCTAATAAAAAATCCACATCTTCTGCTCCCTTTCTTCAAGGTCCTGCTGGCAAAACAACTAAAACAATTCATACTGACATATTAAAGGCTGATAGTGACTTTATAAGCTCTCTCCCTAGAGGGCTTATATACTAAAAAATATGGATAGGCTAACATCTTTTTCACTCCAAAGAATAAATTTCTAATTACAAAATTTCAGAAACTGGGACAGATCAGAGGGAAGTCTGGGAGTGAGTAGTGGGATGAATTTTCAATTTAATTAAACAAATATTCACCAGATATTCATGAAGTGTTTGCTATGCGCAGAACATTGTGCTGGGTCCTTTCCTGGAGTTATCAAGAGGCAGCAATAGTCTTTGTCCGGATTCCCACCAGCAGCTTTTCCTAGCTATAGAAATTTTTTTTTGCATAACAAAGTATTGAAATATATCAGTAAATAGAGACAGAAAGGTTTTTTGTGAGTTTTCATTGGAGAATATTCTCTAGTAAAATGAAAAGAATCGAGAAGAAATCATGAGAAACCTTTTAGACACCTTATAAAGAGACATAAGGGGTCCATGACCAGTAGGGATGATGGAGATTTTCTTTGCCTGACATTGATATGTTGTGGTCTCAAGAAAAAGCCTTCCCTGTCACAGCTTTCATGGCTACCTCTGCCCTAACAGTAATATCCAGCTACAGTTTGAGGTGTGAGCTCATGTTTTCCTAGTCTGAAAAGAATACTAGATTTGGAGTCAAGAAATTTGGGTTCAAATCCTGGTTCTGCGTTTAGTGATTTCTCTGAGCCTTGGGTGCTTTTTCCATAAAACAGAGATGATGATAATAATATTTATACAGTCTAACTTCACAGGGTGGTTTTGTAAACCATAAAGGCTTATACTAACTATTCATATTTTTGTGATGCTTTAGGGGGCATAGGGTTGGGCCTGTGATTTCATCAGTGCAAATAAACATCCAGTGTGAAAATTCCTTACTCTCCTGTAACTTGTAGTCTGATAGAGCACAGAGATTCAGTGACTTTTCCAGTGACACATACAACTAGTATGTAAGTGGGACTTGAACATAGGACTTCTTAACTCCAAGAATGACTCTCTATCTGCTGCCTCTTTGTGCTTTAAGGTTAGCAAAGTACTTCTCCCACACCCTTATGAGGAAGGTAATATATTTCTCATATTACCATCCCCCCCACACCCTTTATTTTTTGGAGGCAGTCGGGGTTAAGTGACTTGCCCAGGGTCACATAGCTAGGAAGTATCAAACTGAATTTGAATTCAAGTCTACCTGACTCCAGGACTGGCGCTCTATCTAACCATCCCCATTTTAACAGATGAGGAAACTGAGGCTTCCTCAAAGAGGTTAAATGTGCCTATGGTCACAGAGTTAGAAAATGTGTTGAAGTTGGGATCAAAACCAGTGAGAAAGGATCTGGGGGGAAGAGAAAGAGCACTGGCCTTGATACAAAGACAGAAGACTCAGGGTTTAGTCCAGAATCTGCCACATACTAGTTATATAACCTTAGACAAGTCAGTTAGCTTCCCTGGAAAGCTTTTAGTTGCTTCCACCTCTAACATTCTATAAGTCATTTCTATGGGCATCTCCCTCTCACTTTTCTCAGAAGCAGCATCATTTTCAAAGACACTGACCCCCAAAAGCTGTGTCCATAGCTATTTGAAAACCTCAGGATAATTAATTGAATCATTCTCTTTTCATCTGGATGTGTGGCATCCACCAGGCCCAGTTTATACATTCCCCATGGAAATTGCAAGAGATGAAAAGTCATTCTATCAGCCTTGAATTAAAGCTAGAGAAACATTGAGTGGGTCTCTCACCTCTCATAAACACAGTGCCTATTCAGGAAACACCTCTGGTTCTTGTGTTAACAGATGTCATGGGGCACTTAGGCTGGAGAGTGTTGTTTTAAAAGACTCAGTCTGCCTTCCTGGAGTTTTTCCTTAGAAGCTTCCTAGGTCATGTCACCTACTATTTTTTGGGGGGCCCTGGAATGTTTTATTTGGTTTTTCTGCTATAATCCACCTTGAGTACTAGCTATCTTGACTAGAAATCAAATCCGCAGCTTTTATGTTGGAAGGGACTTTAAAGGTTATCTAGTCCAACCCCCATATTTTATAGTTGAAGAAACAGAGGTACGGAGAGCTCAAGGTCACAAGTATAGAAAGGTAGCCCAGAGCTCCAATCTAAAGTCACTCCTTTGTCCACTGGGACTATCGTGGCTCTGTCACTAGGCAGTTTCCCTCAATCCCATCCATTTTCCTTGCAGGCCTGCCTCCCAATAGCTTCTTAGGCACATGGATATGTATGCACTAAGCCAGAACAACTCTAATCCATGGTTTTCAGAGACTGACTCAATGATTACTTCAAGCATCCAGGTAAAAAAGTGAAAATTTCAGTCAATCACCATTATTTCCAAGTATCTGGTTGTAAACACAAGATGATTTGAGGAGGGAGAGAGCACTAACAATTTGGGGGATCAGAGGTTTCCTAAAGAAGGTAGAGGTTGGTGACCTTGCACAGCCCTCCCTCCCTCAAATCAAAGTCAACTGCAAGTCATGTCATCATTTCCCTGATGCCACGGTCCTCTTCAAGAATGAAGGACAAACACAAGAAAGCACATGAGGAAAGCTAAGTGTGGTAGAAGCAATGTCCAACATGCAAGATTCTCTAGTTAAACCCCTCAAGACTTAATTGTCTCAGAGGACCATGACTTGGACCATTGGCATCCTTCCTAGTAGCCCAAGTAGAAAAGACCGACACACAAGGAGTCCTCCCAGAGGCTAACAGACCAGCATGGCCAACACATTGGCAAGGAAGCTGAGCCTGACTGAGACAGTAGTGGATCCTTGCTAATTGACCTTTCTCTGCTACAGTTAAGTCAGCCTCATTTTGTTAACTGCTCAAGGGTCTACAAATGTCTTCTTTCATTCTGATTCTAAACCTGAAGCCCCAGACAGGGATAAGTCAAGGTCGTCTTGTAACACTAAGGATTCTAAGAGGCAAAGGTAAGAAGTGAATGCATTCAAGACATGAAGAAAAAACCACATAAACCCATGGAGTCCCTTCATCTAAGTACTGCCCTGACGTATCAGGATGGCATGGCGGTGACTGAGTTCTCAAAGGCTATAGCAGAATAAGGCAAACTCTAGAAGATGCGACCAAGCTTCAGAGGCTTGGAGTAGAAGCTTACTGGGGAGTTGCCCAAGGCCAAGCCTCATTAAAATGGTGACTTACAGGAAGACGACATTATGGTCAGCCTGTGTCCATCCAGGTGGCTGTTCCTGGACCTCCAGTGTCCAGATGCCTACTGATTGTCGGCCTCCTTTTTGAAGCGTGGGTCAGAGAATGAGATTCCCAAGGTTAACTTTTCCGGGCAAGCTTAAGGGCTCCAAGAGGCCAAGTCCCTGAGTTTGAGAGGTGGGCACAGGACTCTTGCAAGGAGAGATTTCCTCAATATCATGCTCCTTCAAGAAGGTGGAGAGAAGAGTACCAACAAAGGATCACATGCAGCTGATCTGAAGGACTAACACCATGCTGTCAAAGGTCAAGGCAAGAGAGCTAGGCCTTGACAACCCTCTTATTGCCATAAGCTTCTAGGACAGCATGGATCCAAGATGAATAGAGATTATTTTCTCAGCACTTCTCCAAAGTCTAATAAGAAATTTGAGTGATTTCATGTTTTTCTATTTGTTCAGGGATTAATGTGAGTACTTTGTGGTGGGTGAAATAAAGGCTGTCTCATACCCCATCCCCACTTTGTACACTGAGTATCTATTTGTGTGGGCTGATAGGATCATGAATTTAAGGCTCTAAGGTATCTTAGACATAAAGAAGTTTAACCCATTCATTTTAAAGAAGAGGAAACTGGGGCTCATAAAGGTCAGCTGACTTGCTAGGCCACATAGCTAACAAGTGTCTGAGGCAAGTCTTCCTAGGCACCTGGCTGGTACAGTGGATAGAGCTTTAGGTCTGGAGGCAGGAATATGTGAGTTCAAATCTGGCCTAGATGTTTACTAGCTGCATGACCCTGGGCAAAGTCACTTAACCTCTGCCTCAGTTTTTCTAACTATAAAATGGGGGTAATGGGAGCACCTTCCTCACAGGGTTGTGGTGAGGATCAGATGAGATTATATTTGTAAAGTCCTTAGTATATGTGCCTAATGCACAGTAGGAACTTAAATGCCTTTTTCCTTCCTTCTTGATTCCCAGTCCAGCCCTGTGCTTTGTCACATTGTCTCTAAGGGAGATGGGAACTCTGTGACCCCTAGACACAAGGTACACTTAAGTTTTATTCAGGTGGTTTTCCCCAAAAACAAAAACTCTGAGATGTGGGCAAAGATCAAGAGAGATAATGACCCTTTCAGGTCACACAGTCAGGATTAAGCCCAGTCTGTATGACTGCAGAGTTCTTGGTGGGGCTGGGAGGGAGGGAGGAAAGCTGGACACCAGATCACCCTTTACTGCAAAAGTCCCCTACTATTTCTCACAATTAACCCTTCTTGGATGACTTCCCAGACAGGCCTGCCTTATAAATGTCGTGCTCTCGCATTCTAATGAGTTTCCAACATACTCTGCTCTTTAGGGCCATCTATCTCTAGGAAAAAAAAGCCACTCGAATAAACAAAGTTTGACTTCTATTTCCAAGCTGCCCATCTGACAGTACTCCCACCCCCTGCTCCCATTCTCCTTTCCCTTTGCCCTCATGCTAATCTCTGGACGTCTAGAAAGCTCCACTTCCCAGCAAACCTTCCTCTATTTTCCAAGAAACGTCCTGTTCCCTTAGGGCCTTACCTTTTGTTGGAGAATAATTCATGATAAGATGGGCTATTCTGGCTGCTGCTGGGTAGTGGTTCCCATGTCCCTGCCAGGAAGGTCTATTCATTTCAGAGGCAGAGAGGCTAGAGTAAAATCCAGGTCTGCGTGACCTGGTGACAAGTCATGGTCCTTCCCTGGGCCTTGATCTCCTCATTCCCAAATGAAGACAGTCAGTCTGGACCATCTCCAAGGTGTCTTCCAGCTTTGCATTCTGTGATCCTCAGTCATCAAAATCCCTGGTGACAGAACACTGCCAAGGCTTACAAAGCCCTTTCCACATGGCCCTCTGTGGCATGTCATAACAATCCTAGCATTTTCAGGGAGAATTGTAGAAAGTTTTGTCTGAGCCTTGCAACAGCCACGTGAGGTGGCTGGTACAGGTGGCCCTAAAAAACAGAATTCCCATCTTTGGTTATTGTTGTTCAATTGTTTCGATTATGCCTGATTCTCCGTGACCCTATTTGGGGTTTTCTTGGTAGAGATACTGGAGTGGTTTGTCATTTCCTTCTTATTTTATAGAGGAAACTGAGGCAAAATGAAATGACTTGGCCAAGGTCACACAGCTAGGAAGTGTCTGAAGGCCGATTTGAACTCAGGAAGATGAGTCTTCCTGACTCCAACTCCAGCACTCAATCTACTAGCCAAAATAAAAATTGATTCTAGGGAGGGGGTGACTGGATACATGTAGCAAGTATATGACTTGTGCTTAGACAGGGAGGTAGCAGGCGTGAGAAATAAGATCTGAATCCAGGACTCCTACTGCAGTGCTTCAGTCACTACTTCATGCTTCCTTCCTGGGCTTTTCCTCTCTTTCCCATTCTCCTGCCTCACACCCTCCTTTTGCTGACCTGCATGGAGAATGGACTCAATTCTCAATGGTACAGCCATTTTCTTTCCTGTGGCAAGAACTACTCATTCCAGCTTACATGCACCTCTGGAAGGGGAGAGAATGGAAAGAGGAAGGAGGGGATGAAGCCCATCAAAGCTGTAGACAAGGGCAATGTTGTCCTTCGGGTCACCATACAGTCTGGGTGAGGAGGGGAAGATGAGGAGTGTGATCCGGGTCTGAGGGGCCTTGCTGCAACCCTCCAATAACATCATTCAGCTACACAAAAGGCCTGAGGCCCTGCTCTTTCAACTCACACACCTGACCAGTGCTCACAGGCTGATTCCACCTGAATCACCCCACCCACACCTAACAGCAGGGTTTTTTAGGAGGCTCAGAACTTAAGCACAAAATGAACCTCATTGTCCATCTTCCAGGCCTCAATGCTGGCTGCATTACTCATTTGGAGCCTGCTTATAGGATCCTGAATGAGAAGAAAAGGATGAGAGAAGGGGAAAACTATGTGAGTAATGAGTGACCCAATGTATGTTTGATAATGATGATCTGGGGAAAAGTAGTATCAACGGATTAGTAATGAGGAAACCTGGATTTGAATTTGGGCTTGGCTTGGCCAAGCCTCTTGATCTCTCTCAGCTTCATTTTCTCCATCTGTAAAACTAGATTTAAAATAAGAATTGGACCAGAGCTGTGATTTCATCAGTATGAGGAACCTTTAACACAAAAACTCCCTCCACCAAGGTAGACCGGCACCCCATCTGTAATGTGAGTTCTGTACAGGATGTCTGGATCACTGAGAGGCTAATTGACTTGCCAAGAGTCACTCAATCAGTAACTTTCAATGGCAGCCCTTCAGCCCAGGTCTTCCTGGTGGTAATGACATCTTGCTATCCATTAGTCTACACCACCTCTCATAGAAGGAGGTTACTTACTCTTCAATTCTTTTATGATGAGTTCTTTTAAAGGGATATCAGGAGATGGTTCATTAGTGCAAACCCTTCATCTCTGAGGATGACATTGCTGTGAAAACTACTGGGATCTTCCACAAGATATCTTTCGGGTTAAAATTTCTAGATACAGAAATGTGTTATGAATGAACCCTTAGCATGAATAAATGAAGCATTTATTAAGTGCTAACTACATGCAAAGTACTGTGACACTAAGCAGTAGTGATCCAAATAGAATAGTGAGACAGACACTGTTCTCAAGGAACTCAAATTCTGATAAAGGAAATAACACATATGGAAGGTTTCAGCTGCAAGTCAGATGAAAAATCTCATGACCCTTAAGGGGCAGTAGCATGGCAAATGTTAATGTCTGTTCTTCATGGTCATTTCCACTGATACAATTATACCGGTTTCTACCACTGAACCACTTGACAAGGCCAAGACCTTGGGTGCAAGAATTTTCTTTTCTGTCCCCTCTGGATGGAGGGTAAACTATCGAACTCCTCCCCATGCCTTCCTTTATGAAGGGCAGACGGTGGACTCTCAGATCGCTCCACTTTGCATCTGCTGCTCTACCTGGTTTCAACTCCATGGAACGAGATCTTCCCGGGCAAGGTCCCACTCGCACCCCTGCCCCGCATGTCCCCTCCTTTCCTGCCTCCTTTTTGTGTGTTAGCCCCCTCTCCCATCTGATCATAAGCTCCTTGCAGGCGGGGGCTCTCTTCCTTTTTATTAATTGTATTCCCAGTACTTAGCATCCTGCCTGGTGCATAGTAGGTGCTTAATAAATATTTATTGGATTTAATTTTCTGGGTCTTCCAATAGAAGGGGTGGTAGCAGCTGCCAGGCTGCCTCTCCACCAGGGCTGCTTCCCAATGATGACAGTAGGCACTAAGCCAAGGGCTCTTGGGTTCGGGCTCCTGGCCTATCTCCATCAGAGTCTGAGGGGAGATGGTGGTCAATGTGGTGATGATGCCTTGACTTATCTGACACGTGTTTCTCCTTCAATGTGCCCTGTTGCTTCAGCTAGGCTAGCTTTCCTCCTCTGTGGGGAGGAATTGGTTGGCAGATGATGCGGATGGCTAGCCTCTCCTCCTGGATGATGACTGTGAGGGTGAGGCTGGAAGCAGAAACAATAGTTTATGCTAAGAGTTATGGGTGGACTGTGGTTTTTATCCATGGGCATTCCTCTTATTTTACTCCTGCTATTGAGAAAATAAAGTGCTGAGCTAAAGTATTAAATAAATACTCAGGGCAATCAGTCAATCAATAAGTATTTAACACCTAGTAGGTGCCTGACACTATAAGTATTAAGACTAACTTTAGAAAAACCATCTCCCATCCTCATATAGCTTTGTCTACCTTTCATGACCAAGTTTCTGCAAAGTCAGTCAAAAAATTGTGAAGTGCTTGCTGTGTGCAAAGCACTGAGGTAAGAGCTGGGAATGTGAAAGAAGGTAAAGTAGTCTCTGCCCCAAAGAAGCAATATGAATTTTAACAGGAGAGACAATATCCATATAATATAGGTAGGTAGGTGAATGGATGGATGGATGGATGGATGGATGGATGGATGGATGGAAAGTAGACAGACAGATAGATAGATAGATAGATAGATAGATAGATAGATAGATAGATAGA
>NW_027185798.1:40805282-40821962 GCF_028583685.1 Petaurus breviceps papuanus
AGATAGATAGATAGATAGATAGATAGATAGATAGATAGATAGATAGACAGACAGACAGACAGACAGGTAGGTAGGTAGGTAGACAGACAGACAGGTAGGTAGGTAGGTAGAGGGAGGGAGGGATGGACAGAAAGACAGACAGACAGATATAGACAGGTAGGTAGGTAGAGGGAGGGATGGAGGAAGGGAGGGACGGACAGACAGACAGAGACAGATAGATAGATAGATAGATGATAGATAGATGATAGATAGATAGATAGATAGATAGATAGATAGATAGATAGATAGATAGATAGATAGATAGGCAGGCAGGCGGATGGATGGATGGATGGATGGATGGATGGATGGATGGATGGATGGAGAAACAGACAGATACATACATAGAAAGACAGACAGATAGATAGATAGATAGATAGATAGATAGATAGATAGATAGATAGATAGATAGATAGATAGATAGACAGACAGACAGACAGACAGGTAGGTAGAGGGAGGGAGGGATGGACAGAAAGACAGACAGACAGATAGATAGACAGGTAGGTAGGTAGAGGGAGGGATGGAGGAAGGGAGGGACAGACAGACAGACAGACAGACAGATAGACAGATAGATATATAGATAGATAAGGAGAGAAAGAGAGAGAGAGAGAATATGGAGGATAATCTGAGAGAAGACAATGGTCTGAATCAATCAACAGGAGAATCTGGGGGATTCCACACTCATGCCCTTTGTCACCAAGTGCACAGATAATTAGGCCTGTCCTGAAGTAAAGCAGCAGTTGAAATGCACTATACAAATCTCATGACTGATCTTGGGTAGAAGTTTTTAAAAGGCTTTTTTTCAGTTTTATTTTTTCCCCTCCAAAAAAGTGCCTGCAAGATGCCTATTTTGGGGACTGGCTCCAGTTGCTTTCCTGGCTGAGGGCCAGAGACGTTCACATCAGGGGTTACTCATATTGCAGATAGTGGCTTTGTGGGTTTTTTGTTGCTGTGTATAATAGCAAGGGAGCCCTCTCATTCCCATGGCTCTATAGTTCAAAGTATGGGGTACGAGAACCCTGAATGCCACAGATGGACTCAGCTCTCCCCTCCCCAACAAGGAAGGGGTGATGGTATTGTTGAGGGGTGTAGAAGGGGAAGAGGGCACAGTATCATTCCCAAACCCCATTGCCATTTGCCCTTTTCTTACAACAATGGCAATTCCAAACTGGACCTACTCCAAAATCCTGGTGGGAAAAAACTGGCCAGGCTACCGCAGCAAACAGTCCCTTTGGGGAATGTTCCTGTGGTGTTTCTGTCATAAAGGGGTCATTTACGCAGCAGCCCATTTCCAAAGAGGGCACAGGCCCAACACAGAGTGTCACTCAAAGGGCACAGACTGCTGTGGAACACACAAGCCTCCCGGTGGGGGAGATGGAGGCAGGGCAGGAGGCCTGTGGCTGGAAGCGCAGCAGGGAGGGCAGGGGGGAGGACTGGGGACAGATGAGATGTCATTCTAGATGAATGAATCAAGGCTTCATGTGGGGATACCTGAGCTTCACTTTCACACTCAATCTAATTCTGCCTGCATCACCCCTAGCTAAGAGGATTACCACAGAACTGATCTCCTTCAGCCTTCATCCAAGGGGACACTAACCAAATGAAGAAAGTTCTTCCCTGGCCCCAGGAGACATTAGGATAAGAATGCATAGGTCAGGCTAGGCCAGGAGTTGAAAAGTCCCATGGTAGCAACAAAAGGGTAATCTGGAACAGGCAGCAGTCCAGGAGCCAACTACCCAAGCCAGGAGTCATATGAGCTTCATCCTGATAAAGTAAGTTTCTTTCCTGTTCTCCTCAATTTCATCAACGTCCTGTCAAGAGATGAAGATGTATTGCCTAGTCAGTTCTGGGAATGACAGGGCCCTGACCCAGACCCACACAGGAAGGGAAAACTATAGTTATGAAGAATTTCTAACACTGCATAATTAAAACAGATCGCGAGTTTCCATGGTCAGGTTTCGTTTAGCTCCAGGTTTGAGTAAGCAGTGTGATAAGGTGGGAAAACATGGGGCTGAATATTAGGAGAACCAGCCTGTAGTCCCTTCCCCATGCATATCCTTCCACTTCGAGAGAGGAGTTGACCCAACCTCTAAAATTCCTCCCAGCTCAGAAATCCTACAAGTTGTAAATTCAACTACTTAATATCTAGAAGAAAAAAATGAAAACTAATAAGAAAGTTTCCTAGTGCTCAGTCCTAAATTTCTGTTTTACAGAAGTGTATACATTTGGTCAAAGAACCAGGAGACTTCAGCAGGGGCCGGGGGGGGGGGTTCTGCTTGCTTCTGCCTGGGGGCCCCAGTGAAGACACTCTTTTCTCTATCTTTCATCTCTCATATTGTCAGTTGCCAAGTTTTTTGATTCTATATCTGCTCCATTGCTCATATGTACCCCTTCGTAGGGTCAGAGAAACCCTCTCTTTTTCTATTACTTCTGCTGCTTAGAGCTTGGTCAGCCATGGAAGATGCTAATGGCACCCATTGAATCCTGAATCATCACCAATCATCTTGACTTCTGTCCTGTCATTGGACTTAGACGACTCTGGAAGAGAAAGTGAGGTTGACAACTTTTTAAGTCCATTTTACCAATGAGTCAAGATATCACCCTGTGATGTCATTGGTCATCTTCAAAAACAAGTGCCCAACACTACCATTCTAGAACAGCCTCTCATTACCACTCAGATTGTTTATTACAGAACTCTAATCATTGGTCTTTCTATCTATGCTCTCTCCCCTCCACTCTAATGCACCCTTTATTCTGCTATAAGACTAATCTTTTCGCATAGATGTGGGTATGTTACCCCTGTACTCATACATTTTCAGTGGCTTGCTATGAATTATGAAGAAAAATTATAAGCTCCTTTGCCTAGCATTCAAAGCCCTTCACAATCTGATGCAGAAAGGCCCTTCCTTTCCAGATTTATTCCATCCTTCTCCATATCAAGACAATCCAGTGCCCCAGTCAATCCAGACTAGTCTTTGTTCTCCAGATTTTCCTACCTACCTGCCTTTGCTCATACTGTTCTCTGTTCTTAGGAAGCTCCGTCCTTCCACATGTTGAATGTCCATCCATCCTTTAAAAACCAACTCAAATGCCATCTGTTCCATGAAATCTTCCATGACCCTCACAATCAGAATGACCTTTCTCCATCCCCAAACTTTGAATAGTACTTGTTTTATAACTCCCTAATGTGCTTATCATGTTTTATTATGGATTATAGTTAATTGTAAATTTGTTGTATAAATTGTTAATTGTAAATTATGAATATAAATTATAATATATAAATAATTATAAAAGTCCAAATGCCTCCTACAAGAGTGCAAATGGCAAGAAAGTTGAAATGTTGTATTATCTAAACTTGTTATCACCACCATCACCTAACACAGAGCTCTGCATAGATTAACAAATACATGTTCTATTAAAGATACTTATGGCAGATGTCATGAGCTGTCTTTAAAAAAAAAAGCTACAACATTCTCTGAGGCCAAAGGCACCAATTATTCCTAGAAACTGGCCAGACTTGAGTCAATTCCTATCCAGTCTGGGAAAACAAGAACTGAAAATGTCACAAACCAAGTTCAACTTCAAATAAGCCAGGAGATAGAATAGACCAAATCTTTTCCCCTTCCAAACGGCAATTTAATTTTGATTTCTAGCCTCACACATCCTTCTGCAAAGAGTCACCCATCCACTTGCCCAAGGCCAGGAACAATTTCTATCACATGACAAGTTAAGCTTGTTGCTTTGTTGTCTCTGGGGGTAAGGGGAGAAGGGAGGGCAAAGGGAGGGGGAAAACAGTCCCAAAGTCATTAGGGAGCTCTGCAGAGCTGGCTCTGACACCTGAGCAGTCCCAGGGTCAAAGGTGGCCAGAGAGCAGACCCTTGCCTGGCTTACTGTGCTGGTGCTGCCTGGCTTTAGGATCTAGGCTCTCAAATGATTAAAAAGGTTTTTCTCTATACTACACAGGGGAGCTCAAGGGCAGTAACAGATGTAGGCTTAGGTCTCAAATTGTTTCCACCTGGGAAGGAAAATGGTTGTGGAATTATCTCCATACGGAGCCCCAATTGGTGAGAACCAAAGAAAAATAACTAAAAAATCTAAGAAGAAAAAAAAAGGCAAAGTTTCTTAGATTTATTGCCACCTCTGTGATGAGGATCACCTGGGGGCGGGGCGTGGGCTGGGAAGGTTTCCTTCCCACTGTTTCTCCTCCCAGCCTTCCTCTCCTGGGCACCCCCACCCCAACCCCCACAAGAGTAATTATTCCCACTTTATAGATCAGAATGCTAAGATAGAGACACATGTTGTCATTTGTCACTTAGCAGGTCAGCTGGAGGACCAAATTCAAAGGGGTCACAGACATCTTTGACAGCCAGGCCAAGCCTATGGACCCCTTCTCAGAATAATGTATTGTTGCCTATATTCATAATTGAAGGAAATGCTTGATTTCATTTTGAGGTTAGTGAAAATAAAATTGTAGTTTTTTCCAAATTCACAGACCCCCTGAAATCTGTCCATTGACCCCTTGGGGGTCTATGAACCTCAGAAGACCATCCCCCCACCTTGTCTCAAAAATATCTTCCAAATGGGCTAAGAACTAAGATGTGCTTAGGGAGAGATGGTGTTAACAAGTCAATCAGAGCAGACAAAGCCGAACATTTCTATTTTGTGTTAGAACATATATGTGATTGTAGGGGGAGGAAAGGTTAGTAGATTTTCCTTGCTGATTGTACTTTGTTTAAGCTAATATCACAAATGACATATTTCCTCACCAAGGACAAATATACAGTGAGGGGCTGGTGGTTCAAAAGTTCTCCTAGGGGGAAGGGCATCCATTTGGTATGAAAAGTTTATTGTGGATAAATGAATGAATGAAAAATTATTTATTAAGTGCTAACTACATGTAAAACACTGTGCTAAGTTCTAGGAATACAAAAGCAAAAACAAGACATTTCTCAAAGCCCTTAATGAACTACCTTCTAATAGGGGGACCCAGAAAAAATATCAGAGTGGTTTTTAGGAAGAGTTCGTCCAATGACACTCCTTTTCTAGAAGTTGTGTTAGTATTGACTTATTGAGCTAGAAGGTAGAAGGGGGTTGGGGGCAGCAACAATGATCTAGGTAGATGACTAGTGAAACTAGTGAAACTTTATGCACAGATAACTGAGAATTGTCTCTACCTGAATGTTCCAAAAAAGTTCTACCCTGCAATACAGCAAAATAGGAATAATAAAGCTCTAAGGACAAAGTGCTTTTAAATTCTGAATTTATAAAGCGCTGTGCTGTTGATAATCCAAAAATCATCTCTGGTTTGGGGCGGGGAGGCAACGATGTAATCTCTGCCCCTGTAGGAACCCTGTCCTGTTCCTTTTCTGGAACCCTGTATGTATGGAAGCTTCCAGATCCAACAGTACAGAAGATTCCTCCCCAATTCCTGGTGCCCTACATCCTGAGCCATCAGAAATGGAAAACCAATTAGACACCTGCTAGAAAGCTCTTCCCTCCCAATAAAACCCCATCCTTCACCTCTATCACTGAACTGCGATAGCTGTGTGAATAAAGAGACCCATGGGGGTGCCTAGAACCTGAAAGAACCCAGGCAGCAGGTCTAGAAGGCAGTCTCCTATAGGATCATCAGATTCCCCTTCTTTCTGCTTTTGTCCCAAGATCATAGACCCCAAAGCCTCTGGTGAGTGTGACACAGATTCAGATTTAGTCTTTACCATGACTCCCTCTCCTGTGTCCTCTCCCTGATGCCCTGCTCACCACCACACTGGGTAGGACAAGTTAAGAATCAAAATTTTCCTTATGCGAAGTAAAACATAACTATCATAAAGGCTTATTGCTGTCCCATGAAAGCCTCAAAGACCCTAAACCATCTAGAATAGACTGAAAAAAGTTATTTGATTCCTCTGGTATTAACCTTGCGGGCAAGATGGAGAAGTGTGGGTTGAATACTAGTGAAATTAAGTTGAATTAGTAATAAGTTGAATAACATTACACAAAGGGTACTAAGGACTAGGTTAATATTATCTGGAAGAAACCATCCTCTAATAATAACAATAATAGCCAGCATTTAAGAAGTATTTTCAGTCTTGCAAAGCACTTTACCAATATTGTGTCATTTGATTTTCACAACAACCCTGCATGAGAAGTACTATTATTATCCCCATTTTATAGGTGAGAAAACTGAGGCTGAAAAATTTGCTGAGTATTTGAACTCAGGTCTTCCTGACTTCAAGTCCAGCATTCTATCAATTCCACCACCATCTAGCTGCCTCTAGTAGGCGTTTTACATCTAGAGTATAAATATGTTTTTAAAATATTTTGACAACTGTTATATCAGTTAGCTTCCTCTACAACCTTATACATTTTGTTTTATATGCTTAAAAACATTATTCTGACAAGGGGTCTGTAGGCTTCACCAGACTGTCAAAAAGTTCCGTGAAAGGAAAAAGACTGAGCAGTCTTCCTCTGATGGATTTCTGTGTGATGGCACGATACTGGATTGACAGAGAGAGTGCTGACTCTGCTGTAGGGGCAGACTTAGTGCAAATGCTTTGGAGAAGAGAGAAATTCTTCTCTCCCTCTTCAAAAGAGACATACCACCCAATTCCAGACTCTCTTTGGGGAGAGACCTATGAAGAAAAGGGGAAAAAAGACTTTGGGAAGCAACAGACATGAGAGGAGTCAAGACTTCAACCCATCCCTGATTCCCAGCTTGCCTCCCAAGATACTTCAAGGAATTTCCCCCTTGGGTGAGATTGGGGCCTATTTCTGGTTTGAATTGAGATATCTTGCTTTTGAGAGAGCTCATTCACTCTGTGTATTTTCTGGTATAAGCTAATCTGATTTCTGTTTGCTATTCATTTAGATAAATTCTTAAATAAACATCATTCACTATTTGTGATAGGCTTTTGTGTAACAAGGTTTTGGTGAATGACACCAGCAGGTATAATCTTGGGTATGATATTTCTTTAAAGAAAGCAGGTTTTGAACTAAAATAAAATCATGTTCATAGAACACCAATATTTTAAGGGGGGTCGGGGAATAAAGATAA
Organism: Petaurus breviceps papuanus; assembly: GCF_028583685.1. NCBI lineage: Eukaryota > Metazoa > Chordata > Mammalia > Diprotodontia > Petauridae > Petaurus > Petaurus breviceps. The sequence goes on from NW_027185798.1 coordinate 40,812,373, forward strand.
TTCTAGTCCAGTATCCCTTTATAAAGAGAACAGAGCACTTGCCCCCTTCTACTGCTCCCTTTCCAAGCAGGAATCGAAATTTCCTTTGGAGGAGAGTGGGCAAGATTCTGGAAATATCTATCCATGTTTCCCTAAAACGTCTTATTTGGCAACCCATATGGACATACACATCTTACAAGGACATCTCGCACACACACACACACATGCACACTTTACATTAGCAATTAGAGCTCTCTGAATCTTGAAATAAGCTTGCTCATGAGGAAATGAGATCGCCATTACTGGAAGTGTTCAAGCAAAGACTTAATGACCATCTGTCAGTGTAATTTTAGAAGAATTTCTTGCGGCAGGAAGTTGGACAAGATGACTAGTAGGGTACCTTACAACTCCTAAGAAAGATTCTATTAGAAGCTCTAAAGGCCTCCCATTATCGAAGTAGATCTCTGTTTGTTCCCTTGTTGGCATCTCCTACTTCCCCCCACCCCACTCCTTCCACTCCCTATTACACACCTTCTCTGCCTCATGGATGCCTGTGTACACACCTTGCCCCTCCCTATTAGCAAATTACCTTTGCAAATTCAAAGCGAGTCTTTAAAAAAATATTTTAAGACTTTAAAGAATTTTAAAATTAGAAGAAATCTAGTCCAATCTCTTCGTTTAACCAAAGAAGAAACTGAGGGACAAAGACAGTGTTACTCGGCAAAGGTCACATAAGAGATTAGTGAAAACTAGGATCAGAACCCACCTCCTCACTCCATGAGTCCATTGGTCCTTTCATTATACTATGCTGCCTTGAGGATGTTTTTAATTAAACTGACGCTCCAGATTTCAGATTATCTTTTTTTATTCCATCTGTCAAAGTTGTTACACTAGCATAAATGAACAGTCATTCTACTTCTGCTTTTATCTTAGCCACATCCTAGGAAACTATTTTATTGGAAAACGTAAAACCTGGTTCGTTTTAGCCATGTAAACAGAAAAAGGTGCCTTTTAAATTTTTTGGTTAATTAAATATGTGTCCTGTCTGTTTATTCTCTGATGTTCAGACTGACGGGATTTCTAGACTGAAGGTCATTTTGAAGTTTCTTTTCATTGATTTTTCCCCGTACTTAAGTAATCAGCCTGTTTTCAGCTTATTGTGTTGATCAAAGTTACAAGAAACTTTATCTTGGTCCAATTTAAGATGAAGAACATGGTGATTTCACATCAGTGGACAATTCTGAGGTCATTTGACTCTCAGATCTCTCTAAATCAGTATATCTCATACTGTGTTCCATACAACACCAGTGTTCTGCCCAATGGAAATAGGGCTTCTGAAAAGGAATGTCAATGCTAATACTATTTCCCATTCTTAAATATTAAATATGAAAGTGTGTATGTATCAAAATCTTCATATATAACTTTCAGAGGTATGAAAATAAGTCTTGTTTCCTCAATTTTACAGTTAAATACCCCTCAACTTCCTCAGGAATGTTCTGTACCCTCAGACCAACATAATGGTTTTCATCAACATATTCCTTCTACAATAGATGCTCTCTACTTTGCAAACATTCTCTATTCTCTTCCCACCTCTATACCTTTGCTTACCCTCATCTCCATGTCTTGAACTTCCTCCACCCTATATATTGAATTCCAATTCATCCCTTAAATTCTACTCATTCGTTCATTTAATAAACATTTATTAAGCACCTATTATGGAGTAGGCACTGTGCTAAGCTCAAATGCTGCCTCCTCCATGAAGTCTTCCCTGATCCAATCATTAAAGACCTCCTACCTCAGGAAAAGCTCTGTCAGTCTGGCTATGTTTCCCAGGTGCCAGATACAGCAAAGAAAACATGATACCACTAATCGATCAAATCAATCTGCTTATTAAGCAAAGGACATAGGCAAAAAGACATATGCACTGCATCTGCCACAGAGCCCATGAATTCTGTGGTATATAGTATTACAGATGTCATCAGAGCATTCACAAAACCAGTAAGGGACGGATGTGTTGACCAAAAAGTCCTGGTTGAGATGATCCAGTGGGATATTTCCAACCCAAAGATGCTCTCTAGTTCAATTAGTTTTACAGTGTTGTTCTAGAGATAAAGAAAAAGAGAAAAGAAAGAACAGATTAGCATATATATCACCAGACCACTTCTTTTCTGAAAAGCAAGTGTACTTTAATTTCACTGAGACCAAGAATGTTGGAGAATGTCAATCAGAGAATAGCTTTATGGACACTAGGAGACAATTCCGGCTGCTCCTCACTCTAACAACAAATATCATGGAGAACCTGTCACGTGTAAAATTCTACACTGACAAAGGTAGGTAAGATAAGACCTGAGAGGATCTCAAGGAGCTTACCATTCAGCAGTAAGGGACCAGTGGTTAACCAACAATTTCTGTACCTGGGACAAATGAGAGGTGAGAGGGGAAAGATATCTACCTGGAGTAGAGCCTACAAGGAGAAGCAGCCTATACCAGGACCCCTTGAGGTTTCTAAGCTGCTAAAGATAAAGCAAATACTCCTACAATGATGCCATTACTTCTGCCTCCAGGACTGGGCAGGTAGGAGAAGAAGCAAACTCTAAATTTTCTGACTTGGTTCAAATCCTCAGTCATCCCACCCTAATGGTATCTTAATGTGAGCAAATAGATTTATACACAAATAACTATTAAATAAAGTGGAAATACATTTTAAAAATCCACCAAGTTTCTATGAGAGTTCAGAAGAGGGAGCAATGACCTTATGCATATGAAATTCATATCATGGACTTATAAAATTTCAGAGCTAGGTGGAAGAGACCTCAGAGACCATCTAGACCAACTGATTGCTTGAATAGTAATCCCTTTCACAGCATTCCCCAGTCTCTCTCTGAAGGTCTCCAGTGATGGACAATTCAACACGTTCCAAGGCATTTCATTCAGAATCACAGAATCAACCATCTCTGAGATGGCAGGAATCCCAAATGTCATCTAGTCCAACCTATTCCTAACCAAAAAAAAAATTTCTAAGATAAACCCAGCAAGCTTCCTTTGGGCCTTTGCTGGAAGAATGCCAATGAGGGAAACACTGCCTCCCAGGGTCATAGGATTTTACAGCAGGGACTTCAGAAGCCAAATAGTCCAACCTATGCTTGAATAAGTTTCTTCTTTGCATCATAGCCAAGGACGAACTGAAGAGAGAAGAGACTGGAAGTAATAAGGCCAATTAGAAGGCTATTGCAGTAGTCCAGACAAGAGGTGATGAGGGCCTGAACAAGGGTAGAGGCTGTGTGGGTGAAGAGAAGGGGGCTAATGCATTGGAGTCTGTGAATTCTATAGAGGTAGGATCACAAGGCAATAAGTACTGGCAACTTATCGAATGGTCAGCTAGGTGGTAGAGTGGATAGAGCACCAGGCCTGAAGTCAAAAGAATCATCTTCCTGAGCTCAAAGCCAGCCTTAGACACTTACTAGCTGCATGTTCCTGGGCAAGTCACTTGCCTCAGTTTCCTCATCTATAAAACAAACTGGAGAAAGAAATTGCAGACCACTTTAGTATCTTTTCCAAGAAAACCCCAAATGGGATCACAAAGAGTCAGATGTGACCAAAACCACTAAACGACAAATTCATTGAATAGGAGAGTAAATTTAAACTTTCATTTCATCTTCAAAATGAAGGTATTTTTAAGTCTGATTTTGCTCATTTTTCCTTGAAAAGGTATTAAGACAGTAGTGGGCACTTGGTTGGCTCAGTGGACCAAGGGTTCAGACTACTGATGTCCTTTCATCAGCCGATTACCAGACAGCCACAAGAAACTTCAGGGGGCTCTGGATTCTTAGCTGATGGATGGGATGGGAGTTCCACCCAGCTGAATCACCTCACTGGTTCTCCATGCCGATCCTAGTTTTATGTCTTTCTTCCGCTATGGCTCAATAAATCTCCTTTTGTTAACAGCTGAATGGCCTAAGATGAGTGTCTCATTTTCTTCTAATATCAAACCTAAATTACCACAAGACTGACCTCCTACTTCATCCAACTGCATTTATTCAGCACCTAATTGTGTGTGATGTTGTATATAGTATGTTAAACACATATGGCCCCACCCTGGAGGAGTAGTTTGCAGTCCCAGGCAGACTGGTAACACAAAGAACGGATAGAGACAACTCAACCATAAACACTAAATGCCTGTTTCAATAAGATTAACTTTTCACACAAGCTGTGCCTATAAGATGCCAAACATCTGGATGAAACATGCCGAATGCAGCCAGTCCTCTGGGTCATGGGGTGAAGTGCAGATAACCAATCCTACCCAGGAACTGACAGAAGGTTCACTTTTCAGTCAAATGTTCCTGTGTTGTACACATGAAGGACTTTGTCCACAAATAAAGGACAAGAATATTTGTGGAGTGTCCAGGCAGAAGGGAAGGAAGGGAGAAGATTTCATTTACAGAGTCTTTAAGGACAACCAAAGGAACTTCCATCTGTTACCTTCTTTGATCCTTATGAAAGGACCTGACTTCAAACCCTGACTTTCATATGTGTTTGTGTGACTTTGGACAAATCACTTAGTCTCCTCAGGCCTCAGTTTCCTCATATATTAAAATGAGAGGGGTGGACTAAGTTACCTCTGATGCTCTTTCTAGTTCTAGAACCTGTTCCAGCTTGAGAGCTATGATCCTTTGTCGTTGACAAAACACTGCATTGGAAGCCAGGAGACCTAAGTTTGTTTTTTCTTTTTGTTAAAATTGAATTTAATTTATGAAAATCTATTTTCTCTCTCTTTCCCCTTTCTCCTCCCCTATTAAAAAAAAAGAAAAACAAAACTCTTATAACGAGTATAGGGTCGAGCCAAACGAATTCTCACTCTGGCCATGTCTATAAATGCATGCCTTATTTTGCATTCTGAGTCCATAACCTGTCTGTCAGGAGGTGGGTGGTAGATTTTATCATCTGTCCTTTGGAGTCATGGTTGTTCATTGCATTGATCAACATTCCTGAGTCTTTCAAAGTTGTTTATCTTTGCAATGTTGTTGTTATTGTAAGGAGACCTTGATTTGAACCCTCGCTTTGCCATTTTCTAACTGTAAAAGCATAGGTTTGGGTTCTAGCTCTATAAGCCTACCATTTAACCTCATCATGACTCATTTTCCTTATCTGTAAAATGGGATAATAATCTGAAGCTCAAACCCAAGTCTTCTGACTCTAAATCCAGCCCTCTTCCCATGATGCTAAGATGTCATGATGCCTAAATTTGGCATAAGAAGTCCATATGCCCATTTACTGATGCTTTGGCCCTGCATACTAGCACCCTCTTAGATGAAATACCCTCTGATAAGTGATGTGGGAACAGACAAAAGAAAGAGAAATCCAATTTCCTTGCCCTTGATGAAGTCTGCAATCTAATATGACTAGCCACAAGCCCCTGAAAACAGTTTAAGAATGTTTAGAAGGCAGCACATGCAAATGCAAAGAGGATTGATTATAAACTGTTCAGAGGCTATGGGGTTAAGGAATATGGGAAGGAGTTAGGTTAATCAGCAGCAGCCACCACTTAAGAGGCACCCAGAAGTTGTCTTTGGCTTCCATGTGAGTCTTCCCAGGGATCTACCAAAGGGGGCCCCACGTACTATAAATAGACACCACCAAGAGGCTTGTACACACAAACCCAGCACTGGGAAATGTAATTATGAGGTATTTTCCTAAGACAAATACAATCACCATATGTGAAGGGTTTATGAATGGCAGAAGAGGAGTAAGAGTTCTACCTAGTTCCTTCAAAATCCCAGGATTCACCACTTTTAGTGAAAGGAATTTAAATTCATTCCAGACATTCCTAGAGAGGCAGCAGGTATAGTGGGTTGAGGGCCAGTCTCAGAGTTAGGAAGGCTGAGTTCAAGTTCTACCTCTGAGACAGTCTATTAGTTCAAATCCCACCTCTGAGAAAACCCTTTCCCCCTTCCTCATATTACTAGTACTTTCCCACTAGATTACCTTCCATAAACATGCGTGTATGTGTATGTATGTGTGTGTGTGAAGACTCGTCTTTGTGAGTTCAAATCCAGTCTCAGACACTTACCCTGGGTAAATCACGTAATCCTGCTTGCCTCAGTTTCCTCATCTGTAAAATGAGCTGGAGAAGGAAATGGCACATCACTCCAGTGATTTGACTTTGCCAAGAAAATCCCAAATGGGGTCACAAAGAGTCAGATACAACTGAAATTATTGAACAAGAAATAAATATGTGTATGCATATATGCATGTACACATAAATATCTATATATAACATATCATGTATGTACATTAGAACATGAGGGGGCTCTTCAAAGGCAAAGACTGTGCTTTTGCCTTTCTTTGTAAACTCAGTACTTAGTAAAGTGTCTGGCACATAATAATCACTTAATAAATGTTCGTTAACTTGACTATTTTGACCCTGGGCAAGTCGACCAAACCTTTCAGTGCTTCCAGGCAACTCTTTAAAACACTAAGTTACATAAAGTTGTCAATCTGCATTAGGTGAGGGAGCTTCCACCCTGGGAGTTCCCTGCACTAAAGGAAATCCCAGGAGAGGCGCCACCAACAACTGCCAAAAGATGGTGAGGAATGAAGTGGAAAATGGGAAATTTCCTATTTACCTACAGTTTTAAAAACCAAGGGATGTTTCTTTCCCTCTTAGGGAATGTCATAAATGGTTTTAAGGTATCCTAAGAAAAACTCTTTGTTGCGCAGTGATTTCATTCATGTTTAATTCTCCATGACCCCATTTTGGGGTTTTCTTGGCCGAGATAATACAGTGATTTGCCATTTCCTTCTCCAGCTCATTCTGAAGATGAAGAAACTGAGGCAAACAGGATTAAGTGACTTGATCAGGGTCACACATCTGAGGCCATATTTGAACTCATGAAAATGGGTCTTCCTGACTCCAGGCATGGCACTTTACGCACCATACCACCTAGCTGCCTCCTAAAAAGACCAAAGGATGACAAAAGTGACCTAAAAATGAAGCTAAACAACACATGTTAATGGAAAATCATGTAAAGAAGAAAGGTTCAAAAATGAAATCAAGAAGTAAGTAGATAGCATCACTAAGATTTGTTGAAGCAAAATGGACAACCCTCCATCCCATCATTTTTGAAACAAGTCATTTGCATTTTGCGCCCTGTGTAATCCAAGAAGGGCATTTGGAAACAGACTGGCATTCCCTTCTCCCACCCCCACTTCCCCTGAATTCTACAGTCTACACCAGAGATGGGGAACCTGCAGTCTCAAGGCCACATGTGGCCCTCTAGGTCCTCAAGTGAGTTCCTTTAACTGAATCCAAACTTCACAGAACAAATCCCTTTAATAAAAGGATCTGTTCTGTAAAATTGGACTTAGTCAAAAGGCTGCACCCAAGGACCTAGAAAGCCACATGTGACCTTAAGGCCATAGGTTCCCCACCCCTGGTCTGCACAATCAGAGCTCCTAGCTCTGTCCATTCAGAGCACTGGATTTAGTCAGAAGATTGGGATGTGAATCCCAGCTCAGCCGATTACTACATCACCTTGGGCAAGTCATTCCATCTGTTCTAGCCTCAGTTCTTCCATCTGTGCAATGACAGGGTTGAACTCCATAATTTCCAAAGTCCTCTCCAGATCCACCATTCTGGGATTCAGTAATGTCCTGGGCTTTCTTACCTCCACACCTGAAAGGACATTCTCCCTTCTCTCCCACCGACTCCCATCACCTTTGTCTGCTGCATTCTAACAGTCCTTTAGAGCTAACCCTGAATGCCACCTCATCCTTCAAGCTTTCACTGATCCCCCACTTGGAAATATTCTTTCCTTTCTCAGAGCACACGATATTTTGTTGCATTTCTCTTATGAACTTATCATTTGGCCCTAGAATTATTTATATGTCTCTCATATCTTCCTCACTAGACCATAATGTTCAAAGATCACACTTCTTATGTATATAAAAAGTCGGGGATTATAGCTTATTGTGACATGTGTGTTTATATGTTAACATATGTATATGCATATGTACATCCGTGTATATACATATCTTGTGTGTACATAGCTATTTGAGTGTTGTCTTCTCCATTAAAATGTGTGTAGATGTATGTGTGTTTATATATACATTGTACATGTGTGTATATATTATGTATATATGTATACATACATTTATATTATAAGTACACGTATACTATATACACACATATATCTTGTAGGTACATAGTTATTTTCATGTTGCCTTCCCCATTAAAATGTGAGCTCCTCTAAGGTAAGAATTGTGTTTTTGCCTTTCTTTATAAATTCCATATATGATATGTATGTGTATGCATGTATGTGTATACAAATGTATGTGTATGTATACATGTGTACGTGTGACATATACACAAAGGTATAGGTGGTATATGTCAGTGGATGGATGGATATATCACTTAGTCTTAATTTTATTTCAAAGAACATAGATACTATTCTGGAAGGGGCCTCAGAGACTATTTTGTCCAATACCTCCATTTTACAGATGAGGAAACTGAGGGCCAGGATGGCTAAGTGTCATAGTTTTCTGGGCAAGAGGGTAGATTGAAGGAAACAAAGGTTTTGCAATTAGCCACTCCTTTATTTTCATTCAATGTTATCATATTTTGGTGCCCATATGGAAGTTCATTCTTATAATATGAAGGAGCCTGCTGTTTGCAGACTTCCCAACTGGCCCTCTAGCAATTAGGAAACACATTAGGAGAGAACCAGCTAAGGCAGGAAGGACCACATGTGAAAACCATCCCACCTTCCTATGTGCCTCAGGTAATCACCAGCAAGGCAGAAAGACCCTCAGAGGGCAGCCAAGGCGGGAGGCGGGGTGCTCCTTCAGCTGCTTCCTCTAGCTGTGAGGTCTCCAGACTTCATGCTGCATCACAGTTTTATTTACATTCATAAATCTCCATGTCTTTGCTCCGACCTCCCCATCCTTCTCTCTGTTTGTGTACGGAGTGATCTTTTCCAGTTCCATTTCGAAAGATTTACGTAGTCCTGGTCTGCAAACATCTAACAACAAGTCATTTGCCTTTTCCTCATGGTTGGTCCTTTGAGCCAACGGCAGCCCAGCTGAAGGGCAGCCGTGTGTCATATTAAGACAATTAAGAAGACTGCTTTGTGAGATTCTTGACAAAGACCCTGATCATTTCCTTTGGCACGGCACAAACCTCCTGTTTTCCTTAAAGTATTCAGACAATACTGTAGAAGATCATTTGCCTACAAATCCCTTCCAGAAAAAAAAAAAAAAGGGAAATGGTTCTTTTTCCATCTCCATCCCCCAAAACGCTCCTCTCCACTACCATTGCCACATATACTCCCCACTGTGAAGTGGATTATTACTAGCACAATAGTAAAAAGAGCACAGGATTTTGAAGTCAGAAGACCTGAGTTTAATGGCAAGGTTCTGCCAAATTCAACTCATATGACCTTGGGAAAGTCACTTATCTTCTCTGGGACTCAGTTCCTGGAAAATGAGAGCCCTCCAATGTTTCTACCAAGTCTAAATCTATGAGCATATGATCTTTTTCTGCTGGACAGAGAGAATTAGTGATCTCTCTCTCTCTCTCTCTCTCTCTCTCTCTCTCTCTCTCTCTCTCTCTCTCT
>NW_027185798.1:40821972-40857814 GCF_028583685.1 Petaurus breviceps papuanus
TCTCTCTCTCTCTCTCTCTCTCTCTCTCTCTCTCTCTCTCTCTCTCTTTCTCCCCCTCCCTCCCTCCCTCCCTCCTTTCCTCCTTTCCTCCCTCTCCCTCTGCCTTTCTCTCTCACTCCCTCTCCCTCTCTTTCTCTCTCTCTCTTTTCCCTACCCTATTCCCATACTTTGTCTTTTTAATCATTTTTACCCCACCTCCCCCTGACCCTTTCCCCTTTGCTCAAATCCAGCATTCTCTCCAATACAAGGCCATGGATGTGGACATGGGAAGAAGATCAGAGACACAGGAAAAAGAGCTAAATTTAAGACACAATCTGGATTTCAGCAATTACCACCCTTCCGTGCCTTCTCTGTCAAAAGGGAAAGAGAATCAGTTTTTTTCCTTGACTATTAAGACTCTAAGTCCAGGATGTGAGGGAATTCAAGCCTGACCTGGGAGAGAGGGAAGGGGAGAAGAGAAAGGATAAAAGTTAATATCACAGAGCCAGAGAGGGAAGCTTCTGCTGTGTCCAACACAAACCAATCAGAGATCACCCCAAATCACCAGACTTTAAGATGGAGCCCACCCTGGGCTAATTTGACTGGGGGAAGATGACAGCACTCTATTTCTCCTCCAGGGCCCTAGACCACTTTACAAGAGGTGCGATCCCCTTTCCGCTGACTTCCCCCAAATCTGTTTCTGAAGGAAGCACACAGCTCTACTGAAAACATACCGTTCTCCCTTTGCATTTGATCTTTCTCCCACATGCCTTTTGTATTAATCCTGGCATTCTACATCCATCTGTTTTTAACTTTGAGTTAGACACTCCAAGCCTAGCTCTAGCATTCTGACAGTGCTCAGGGCTCCTCCTAAGGGTGCCACAGAGAGGAGAAGAAATAAAAAGATGCATCAGATCATTGGAATCCAGCCTAGTACTTTAACCTTATCTCTGGGTCCTGCACGTCTTGCTTCCATTTTATCAAACCCCACTCCTCCCAGCCCCCTTCTTGTTCTGGCCTTCTGCATTGTACAGTTTGGGTGCAGGGGAAGGAGAAGGACTCTGAAGACAGAAAACCCTGGTTCAAATCCTGCCTCTGACACACCACCTGCATGACCTTAATTAAGCCCCAACCACCATGGGCTATATTTCCTCATCTGTAAAATACAGAGATTGGATTCAAAGGTTGGGAACCTATGGCCTTGAGGCTGCATGTGGCCCTCTTGATCCTCAAGTGCGGCCCTTTGACTGAATTCCAACTTCATAGAACAAATCCCCTCAAGAAAAAGGAGTTCTGTAAATCATGGACTCAGGCCAAAGGCTGCACTTGAGGACCTAGAGGACCACATGTGGCCTCAAGGCCACAGGTTCCCCACCCCTGGATTAGATCATTTCATCTCCAAGGTCTCTTCCATCTTTCAATCCCAATCTGCTGCAGGCAGGGTATGGAAAAATATAAGAAAAATTATAGACAATTCTGCAACTAGATAGACACATGCCTTAAGAAGAAGAATTCTAGGGGCAGCTAGGTGGTACAGTGAATAGAGCACAGGCCAGGAGTCAGGAGGACCTGAGTTCAAATCCAGCCTCAGACACTTAACATGTACTAGCAATATGACCTTGGGCAAGTCACTTACCCTCAATTGCCCTGCCTTCCCCCTCCAAAAAGAAAAGGGAAAAAAAAAGAATTCTAAGGAGTCAAATGAGGTACCAGTCAAGTGTGTGTCATCTGCATAAGTCTGGCCTGTACTTGAGTGTTTTTAAACCTCCACACCCAAGCCTTTGGATACCACAGAGTTTGCACAGGAAATGGGAGTGTGAAGACAGGACCTGAGGAAACATTGGATCTGAAGACAGAGAAAGAACAAAAGAGCATCCTTTGTAGTTCAAAAGTATGAAGTGTGAAGTCTGGAAACCCAAGTTACTCACTGCATAGCCCTGAAGGCACCAGGGACAAGTGTAGACAAAGGGTACTTGAGAGCAGAGGAAGACAGAGCTTCCTCTATGCCAGGCCCTGGGATTCCATATGTAAAGGATATATGGACAAACCTTGGAGTTTTCCATAAATGCCAGCTATTGTTATTGTGATTATTATTGTAATAAACAGTCCTTGTTTCTGGGTGATACAATATCAGTCCAGAGCATAAAACCAATGATGACAGATGAACAGATATAATCAGATATAATTATGAAAAATTCAACAATCTAATTCAACCAAAATTTGTCAAGCACATACTATGTGCAAAGCCTTATGTTAGTCATTGCAGTGTAGTACAATAAAAAGACCACGGGCTTTGGGATCAGAGCACTTAGGTTCAAACCCAGCCTCTAGTACTTAGACCTAGGGAAATTCACATAACTTTCTTGGCCTCCGTTTCTTCATGTGAAAAAGGAGGGACTTTTGAAGTCCCCTCCAGCCTAGGTCTATGACTCCATCATCTACAAAGACAGAGAGGGGTAAGCCCAAGATCTTTTTCTCAAGAGGTTTATAACCAAATAAAGGTTTTACATTGACTAGAGGTTTACATAAACATATAAATTAACATATGTAACATGATACAAGTAACTATTATACTAGAGAGAAGGGATAGTTCAAAAGAGATACCTGGGCAAAAGAACTATGAGAAATATAAAGGAGAGATCCCAATGAACTGGGGATGGGGTGGTTTCAGGGAAGGCTCCATAGAGAAGGTGGCCCCTAAGCTGGATCTTGAATAAGGGTAAATAGAAGTGTTGGGGGTGTCCATTCTAAGTGTAAGCCAAGTCTCAAGCTTGGAACATTTGCACAAAATTCTCCTCATTGGTGGAGAGAACACAAGCTCACTCTGTGCATGCATGAGAAACAGAGTTAGCTCAAGAGTTTGAGAGAGGAGAGACAGTCTTCTTTCTTCCTGCTTCAAAAGTGGATAAGTGGGACTGAGAGAGAAAAAACTTTAAGAAGCTGCAGACATACAGAAGCAGGACCTCCCTGCTGCTCTAGCTTCCACCTTCCCCAATCTATGTAAAAAGAGGACTCTAAATAAACTTTGGAGCTGCAGAACCCACAAAATGACACAGAGAAGCTAACCTCCCACTGAGGAGAGCCCAGCAGAGCTCTGGGAGCCGAGCCCAGACCCACGCCAAGGCTTTAGCCCCAGGGTGGGCCTGACCAGCCACCAGCCAGAGGGACTCCAGATCAGCAGCAGCTGTGGCCATTTCCAGATTTATCAATACATAGATGCAAAGAACAAAGTGAGAGGTCAGTGCAGTCTGGACTTTGGGACCCAGTAAGTGGGAGTGCATGGCTTTTGCCCCCAGGTCAAGAAACCGCTGAGATGCCAGCACAGCCAGCCAGCAGCCACATGGCAGCTTCCGCTCCTGGCCTGCAGAGTGTAGGGGGACCAATCACCAGTCTGAAGGGTAATCCCTCTTGCTTTAACCTTCTTGGATCTGGATTGCAGTCTAGGGTGGAGGTCCTGGGGTGTGTGTCCAGCTTGCCAGTGTGGAGACCTCAGAGAGGGTACCCATCTAATACCTCTGGCAGCTGAGAAAATCCCAGCATTTGGGATGAAAGCTCCCCTGTCTGGTGGCAGAGTCCTACTGTGGCAAAAGGCCCAGGAGTCAAGTGACTGAGGGGTGACATGACCAGGCAAAGGAAACAAAGCAGACATAAGATTCCAACATTACACTCCTATTTTGGGCACAAAAAGGAGCAAAGCATGGAACAGGAGGAAGACAGTGAAGTCAGAACTCCTGCACCAAAAGCTTCAAAGGAAAATACGAGCTGGTTACAGGCCATAGAGGACCTTAAGAAGCAGATAAGAGAAGTGGAGGAAAAATTGGGAAGAGAAATGAGAACAATGCAAGAAAATTACAAAATGAATGTCAACAGCCCGACTGAGGAAAACACTACCTTAAAAAATAGACTAGCTCAAATGGCAAAAGAGGCTCAAAAAGGCAATGAGGAGAAGAATACCTTAAAAAGCTGGATTTGCAAGATGGAAAAAGAATCTCAAAAGCTCAATGAGGAGAATCATTGCTTCAGAATTAGACTGGAGCAAATGGAAGCTAATGACTTTATGAGAAATCAAGATGCTGTTAAACAGATCCAAACAAATGAAAGAATAGAAGGTAATGTGAAATATCTCATGGGAAAAACCATTGACCTGGAAAATAGATCCAGGAGAGAGAATTTAAAAATTATTGGACTACCTGAAAGCCATGATCAAAGTAAGAACCTAGAAATCATCCTCCAGGAAGTTCTCAAAGAAAACTGCCCTGATGTTTTAGAACCAGAGGGCAAAATAGAGGTTGAAAGAATCCACCAATCACCTCCTAAAAAAGATCCCCAAAAGAAAACTCCTAGGAATATTATAGCCAGGTTCCAGAATTCCCAGATTAAGGAGAGAATATTACAAGCAACCAGGAAGAAACAATTTGAATGCTATGGAAACACAATCAGGATAACCCAGGATCTGGAAGCTTCTACACTGAGGGATCGAAGGGCTTGGAATATGATATTCCGGAGGGCAAAGAAGCTGGGATTAAAACCAAGAGCCACCTACCCAGCAGAGTATCATGTTTCAGGGGAAAATATGGTCATTCAGTAGAATAGTGGACTTTCGAGCATTCTTGCTGAAAAAACCAGAGTTGAATAGAAAATCTGACATTCAGATACAAGAAGCAAGAGAAGCATGAGAAGGTTAACGGAAAAGGAATCATAAGGAACTTATCAAAGTTGAACTATTAACATTCCTACATGGAAAAACAATAATTGTAACTTATGAAACTTTTCTCAGTAGTTGAAGGGAATAGAAATATATACATACATATATATATATGTGTGTGTGTGTGTGTGTGTGTGTCTATATATGAGGGTACATGGGCATATGAACACATATGTCAATGTGTGTATATATGTTTACAGGTATACATAGATAGAGGGCACAGGACCAATTTAATAGGAAGGGATGATACTTAAAAGGTGAAATTAAGAGGTGAGAGAGGAATATAATGAGAAGAGATGGGGAGAGACAGAATGGGGCAAACTATCTCATATAGAAGAGGCAAGGGAAAATGGTTACAATGGAGGGGAAGAATAGGAAGGCAAGAGGGAATGGGTCAGCATTATTCCCATTGAATTTGGCTTGAGGAGGGAATGAAATACACACTAAATACGGTATCTCACCCTCCAGGAGAGTGGGGGGGGAAGGGCATGAGAGGGGGGATGATGGAAGGGAGGGCAGGCTGGTGGGGAGGGAAGTTGGAAGCACCCACTTTTGAAAAGGGATGGGATCAAAGTTGAGAATAGAACAAGTGGGAGGTGGGATAGGAGGGAGGGAAATATAGTCAGTCTTTGACAATATATCTACTATGTTATTGTTTTGCATTAGCTACACATGTACAACCTATACTGAACTGCTTATCTTCCCAGTAAGGCTGGGAGACAAGGGAGGAGGGGAATGAATATGGAATTCAAAGGTTTAAAATTGAATACTCAATATATATATATATATATAATTATTAATACTACTTTACATGTAATTGGGAAATAAGATATACAGGCACTGGGGCATAGAGATCCACTGGAAAAGTCAAAAGGGGTATGGGAGAAAATATGGGACAGAGCACATTGGAGGAGGGGATATCCTGTGGGACTGCTATTTTGGGGCAGTGGGTAGGGGGAAAACGGGGAGAAAATTTGTAACTCAAAATCTGGCAGAAATGAATGATGTAAATCAGAAGTTAATAAAGCATTTGAAAATAAATAAATAAATACATAAAGTTCTAAAAATAAAAAAAAAGAAGCTGCAGACACACAAATGTCCCTGATCTCCAGCTTTTCTCCCTAGAGACTTTGGGGAATGACCCTCTGGGTGAGATTGGGGTCTCTCTCTCATTTACTCAGTGTATTTTCTGGTATATTCTAATCTACATACCTTCTCTCATTTCTGCTTCTACCTACTTCCATAAATTAATTGCTCACTATTTACCATTTGTGATAGTGGTGTATAGCTAGTATTTTGTGGGAAGTAGTGAGGCTTTAGGTTATAAACTGGAAGTACCCTTCCCTCTTTAAGGGACAGTGACCAAGAGAGTGCCTTGAACCTAAGACAAAAAATATCATTCCCATAGACTGGCAATATTTTGGGGAATCAGATAGATACAATTCTAGTCTAGTATCCCCTCTCTAAGAAGAACAAAATGTCCAGCCTCTTGGCTCCTTCTCCTGATCCCCTCCAGGCAAGGAATTAAAGTCTCCCTTGGAGAAGGGCAGGTAAGATTCCAAAGAGAATCTTCCTTATATTGTCCACAAGCTACACTGAGAAAATTCATATAGGCATAAACTCAATCTATGCAGGCAACACATGTATCCTACATGGGCATGAGGATAGCAAGAGCTCAGGCGTGAAAGATGGGATAGGGGAGGATAAGAATGGGAAATACTTGATAGCCCAGTTTCTCTATAATGCAGAATACATGTAAGGTAATGATGTAAGGAAGACTGGAAAGGTAGGTTAGAACCACTTTTTGGAGGGCCTTTAATGCCAAGATAAGGCATTCATATTTTAATTCTTTTTTTTTTTGGCAGGGGGAAGGTAGGTCATTTGGGGTTAAGTGACTTGCCCAAGGTCACACGACTAGTTTTGTGTTAAGTGACTGAGGTGGGATTTGAACTCAGGTCCTCCTGACTCCAGGGCCAGTGTTCTACTCACTGAGCCACCTAGCTGCCCCCTATATTTAAATTGTTAATCAGTGTGGATTCACTTAAGGTTCTTTGCATCAGAGAAGTGAATTAAACAGATCATAAGTATATAGAACTAGTTGGAAAAAGGACAGCCTGGAGGTGCAAAGGTCACTTTGCAGTCTTTTGTAATAGTCCAGTGACTCTAAAAGAATGTGTTGGGATGGAATTTGAAATCATACATACTTGCATGTTGCCAACTTTTTAAAAGCTTGGAATTCTGAGGCACCACTCTGGCAGTCTAAGTGAAAAAAAGTCAAGGGTCTGAGCTAGGATACAGTGAGACAGAAAAGCAAGGCATGGCATAGGAAGAAGAGGGAATCAGATGGAATTGGTGACTGGGGAGAGCAAGAAGGGAAAGTAAAAAAAAAAAAAAAATGAGTCATAGGTGTAGACCCCAGGCACCCGGAAGGATGGCAGCACCATCCTCACTCAAAAAGGGGAAATCAAGGGGAAGGGAAGGTTTTTGAAACTATGAAGGACATTGTCAAATTCATTTTGAAGCTCTGTTCAGGGCAAGTATCAATAGAAATAAAACCTCTGGCTTCTAAGCTCATGGGCAGGGGCTTATCAGCAGTTCTTTTCATAAGAGATTTGGAGAGGAAACCAAAAAACTCAAAAAATCACAAAGATAGCAATCTGTGCATTTAAGGGGCCATTGAGCCACAAGAGTCTGGAGTCCCCAATAAATTCAGGAAAGACCCTGCCCCTAAACTCATTTGCAGAGAGATAAATCACCACTCAAAGAAGGAGCAGCAGGAGATATGGGGGTAGGGAGGAATTGGGTCATTTTCCAAATATGAAATAAATAGCTGAGAATAGGAAAGACTCTACATGGGGGGAGGAGGAGGTTGTGGTTTTTCCAAGAATGAGATGGGTTGAAATGTATTTTTTTTTTCCTTTTTAAAAAAGAGCTTCCAGGCTTGATATGCAAGTGCTACATGCCAGTGAAGCCCCCAGAGTAGCCAGCTAGAGATCAGTAATGGCTCTGCCACCGAACAGGGGACACACCTCCTTTCTGCTATTCACTCACACTTTCCCTAGGCTGGGCTCACAGTGTATACATTATCCCAGGCCTGCTGACGGGACCATCTGGGTGATACTTCAATATTGCATTTGGGGCGTGTTTACTTGCAACATTTGTGAGGGAGAGATGAGAGCCACATGTAAGGCACATGCAGGAAATGCGCTGTAATAATCGCATGTTTATAATTCAGAGAGAAGGATGGCAGAGCCAAGCATGGTTTGATCAGGCTCCAAATCTATTTCCTGGACCTCAATTGAAAGGGGAGATGTTGATGTGGGTACTTTGGGCTGAGCTACAAGTTTATTTCTCCTGGTGTTGGTACACTTTTCAAATCTGTTTCAACCAACAGTCCCTGGTCATTTTTTCCTTCTCACACATCCTGTCCTGCGGATGCCAGAGTATGCAGTCCTTGCAAGGAGGCCTCCTTGCATATCTCCCTATAGAGAATGGAGAATCTGATTTATCAGGGTTCACTTGCAGGACAACTGTCCCTCCTTGATGAACCTCCTTTATCATGCTCAGATTCTTAAACATTGCCATGTGACAATTCCATTGCTTTTCATGGATGTTAAAAAAAAAATCCAACTAATCACAGTCCAGTTCCCAAATTTCCCTTTGAGGCAAGAACTTGGCAGGGCTCTGTTCCTATTCCCTGGCATGAACATATCCCCAGAAAAGATGTTTCCAGTCTTGTAGAGTTTCTTCAAAGGGCCTCATTCGAGCCGACAGATCCCTTCACTCATCATGAGTCACCATTACTCCATTGTTTCTCTGTTATTACAACTCAGGAGGGGATGTTTTATAGCTACTGCTGGGAAGTTTAGTCCTTTGACTTTCTAAAAAAGCACTTAGATGCCACCTCACTTGGTTTAGGTAAAGGAGCCTGAGGGAAGATAGAAAAACATGTCAATGGGGAGACTGACTGAGGGAAGAATGAGCACTAGAGTGCCTTTGAGAGACAAATTCCTCCAGGAAGAGGAAATAGTTCCATTTGTCTTCATGTTGTGCTTCCACTGAGGGAACTACCAAAGTAGACGTTTTCCCAGAGTTGTAACTAAGTATTTTTCACCTGGGGCAAAAGCAGTTTGGTAGGGAGTGGGAGGAGAGAAAGTAGCATTGTTATAGAAGATTGTATGGTAAATAAGGGGAAGGAAGCAAGATGAAAGGGGTGTTATACCAGAGGTGTGGTTACACTGTGGGAGAAAGTGCTGGTCCATTTCCCCAGAAAGTAGCTTTACAGGCTCTTTCCTTTATCTATGGAGGGGGGAGGGGGGAACCTGTGACCCCGAGGCCTTTTGTGGCCCTCTAGGCCCTCAACTGCAGCCCTTTGACTGAGTCCAAACTTCACAGTTCAGTGATCTATACTGTGTTTGTGAATTTGGATCAGTGCACACATCACTGCAGAGGTAAGGACGTCAAGGAGAGGGGTGCCAGGGCAACAAGGTGGTGGCCAAGGAGAAAGATACAAGAGATTCATGCTTCAGGAGTAGATGGAATCAGATGAACTCTGAGACCCCTTCTGGCTCTGAGATTCCATAAGACACCTTTTGTGTATCATCCTAGCCTGCTGGCTTGGGAATCTCTTTGAACTCAGAAATTATATCTAAATTTCATATGTGTGTGTGTATATAAATAAATAAATTATGCAAATTACATCTAAATCGAAAAGAACAACAGAATTATACAGGGAGTGCAGAAATGGTTTCAAGTATAAAGTGCTAACGTTCAGTATATCTGAGTTTTACTAAATTAAGAATTCCAAAATTAAAGGGAGTGTTAATGAGGAACATCATGACCTATTTCCCAAGGATTCAAATTTCTGAGGAAGTCATCAGTGCTTGAATTGCATAGTCTCCCCAAAATAGAAGAAACCTCTAACCTTCATTTAATCCAGAGGTGTCAAACTTGTAACCCGCTAAAGTCCCACTGCTGGCCTAACCAGATTAAAATGAAATTGTGAAACGTTTAACAAAACAAATAAAAATGCAATACAACATAGATAATGTTAATTTGTGGTTTTCTAAGTCAACATACCATCTAGTATAAGTGAGTTTGAATTAGTCTTTCCTCTCCCTTCCAAAAAAAGATCATTCATCAAATACTACTTCTTTACTTCTAAAGCACTTCTCCCTACAACAAACAAATATCCCATCATCTTCAAGGAAGCAACACCACAAAGTCAAATGTGTTATTAAAAAATCTGTCCATCAGCAAAGAGTCAGGGATTCCCTTGCATGTACAAGGTCTTGCTCTAGTGCCATGGGGGAATACAAAGAAGACTAAGGTATGGCCATTCTTCTCTAGAAACTTACATTCTAGTTGGGGGGACAGTCTTCCCATGCCAAGACCCCCCATGTGGGTCTCCATTAAGGTAAGCCCTGAGCATGGTTTACCATCCTTTTTAATTCTGTTTGGTCCCTTTGTTCCCCCCACAGAATCACAGATCTAAAGCATCATCCAGTTCAAAATGCTCATTTTGGAGATGAGTGAACTGAGACCTCTATGTTAGATATTTTTCAACCTAAAATGTCTAAGGTACCACCTGCCAAAGTGACTCCAAGTAACCAGTGTCATATTGCAGAACGTAGTAATTAGATTTGCTTTCAGAAAATTTAGCCTTCCAGCCATTGATGCCACCAAAGTGTATCTACTGTAACCATCTACTCATTTGATCGCTCGATAAATATTTAGTCTAGTCTCCCTTTTCCAAAATCCTAGAAATCATCAGCTGTGAATCTAAACTGATGCTGACAAACTGAATAGAACCAAAGATATTCCTTGCTGTGCAGACTCTGGGCGTTTCCATTGGTTATGCCCTCTTCTATCTGGAGATTCTCCCTCCTCACCTTTGTCTCCTGGCTTCCCCGGCTTCCTTCAAGTCCCAACTAAGATCCCATCATCTATGAAAAATCTTTCCCCCTCCCCCTCGATGCCGATGCCTTCCCTCTAAAACTACGCCCAATTTATTCTGTATATCTCTTGTTTGTATGTAGTTATTTGTATGTTCTCTCCCCATTAGACCGTGAGCTCCTTAAAAGCAGGAATTTCTTTTATTTTTCCTTGTATCTCCCAGTGCTCAGCACCATATCTAGCATAGAAGGTGCTTAATAAATGCATGTCAGCCATTGACTATTGACAACTTTACCCAGGTTCTCTCTTAAAACTAACAGGAAAGACCAATCACCCAGGCTCAAACCTTGGGTTCTTGGATTATCCCTTCTCTGTTAGCCATACCTTGAATCCTATTAGTTTTATGCCCATGCTATGTCTCATATCCAACCCCTCCTTTCCATCTCTACTATCTCCATCCTTACTTTGAGCCCTCACCCAGACTACACCAACATGGTATAATAGAAAGAGCTCTGTATTTGCAATGCTGAATTCAGAGTTGAGGAAGCTGAGTTCAACTTCTGGCTATGCCACTTTGTGCCGCTGTGACCTTGAACAAGTCATCTCACCACATTAGGTCATTTTGGTTGTTACTTGGTCATTTCTGTGGTGTCCATCTCTTTGTAAGGTTTTCCTGGGAGTGTTTGCCATTTTCTTTTCCAGTCAATTTTACATATGAGGAAACCAAGCAAGCAGGGTGAAGTAACTTCTCAGGATCACACAGCCAGGAAGGGTCGGAGGCCAGACTTGAACTCCAGGAAGAGGAGTGTTTCTGACTTCAGGCCCAGCACTCTATGCACTATGGCACCACCTAGCTGCCCCTCTAGGCCTTCAAATGAAGTTCCTCATTTATAAAAGGAGGGAGAAACCCCAGAAATTGGTCCTTAGTCACAACAATAGGTGAAGAAATGAGATATATTGAGTCTGGACAGGAAAAAAGCCACCATCAAATATGTGCAATTCTGTCACAGGGAAAGCAAGAATGGTTTATATTTTTTGCATATTAAGGTTTGCAAAGTGTTTCCTTCATAACATCCCCAGTAGGCAGTTGAAAGCAAGTATCATCCCCTTTTTACAGATGAGAAAATTGAGTGTCAGCAAATTAATTGACCCACTCACAATAAGGCAATATGATTTCAGTTCTTCCCGACTCCAAGCCCAACACTTTATGCAGCATAACATCCTGCTTCCTCAAGTCGAAAATAAAGTATTTGACAACCGGAAATGCATAAACCCTGAGGAAGAAGGGAAGAAGGGCAGCAACTCTTCCATGACAGGTGAAGATGGAAATAACGGAGAAACATGGTGAAAGAGAGAGAGCCTATCATGCCAAGACAGCTTCTTTGACTGGAGGATGTGGTTAAGGTCCCGCCATCCAGGACGTATGTATTTAACTATAAATAGCTATTTCTAGAGCCAAAAACTCTGAGGAACCTTTGAATGAGCAGAGCTCTTGGGCAATGACCCAAAGGAGAACAATACATATTCTGTTGAGAGTTAAGAATGATATCCCCATACTGGGCACATGGTAATCTGCCAGCCACCATTAATGACTGAGTGCCCACTGTGTGCTTGGCATCGTGGGCTGAAACAAACCAAAAAATCTAGCAAACATGGTCCCTGGGCTCAAAGAAACTATAGTCTAGCCAGGGAGACAGAACACCCACGCAGCAAGCAACTGACTGGAGAGAATCAGGAAGGCAAATGACTGTGTAAATACCTCAGGAACACAGGGTAAAAAGAAGGGAAAGGAGTTGGGTGGAATTAATCGGGCTACAGATACAGGTGTGCCCCTTCCTGAAGGGAAAGGGACAGGTGTGGCCCAAGCACTGGGACAGTCAGTCATCCCCTTAATGCTCACACAAAGTACAGGTGTGTCCACCTTGTGCTGCAGGAGATTCCCTGCCCTCTCTCTGGAGTTAAGTCTTAGAATTCTCAAGATTATGACTATTAACTTTCCCCCTTGAACAAATATAGAGATACTCCAATTATTGCTCTTCCATCTTCCTGTTCTCTCAAGTCCAATCCACTACTAAGTATCTACTTTATCAAGTGTCAACTGCACCAGATACTGGGAATAACTTGTATTTGTTTTTTTATGTTTTGCATATGTTGTCCGCTTCTGCTGTAAGCCAGGCCTGACTCAGGTCAATCTTGTGGTTCAGGTTCAGGACTAAAAGAAAATGAGATTCTCATAGACCATCGATCAGTTAAGAAAAGAATGGTTACTTAGCCATGATACAGAAAGGATATTCGGCAAGGACACAGCATTCATGCAGTTAGGCTCTGTTTTTGCTGCTTCTGTGCTAGCTGCACTGGTCTGCACTGGACTCTTAGCTGACTTTTGTACTCAGGACTCCTCAAAGCTTCATCAATGATTCCAGCCTTTGTCTCCTAAGACAACTTAGTGTCAAGCATAGTTTTAATGCCTTTGGGAACATTGGGAAAGGTCTTGAAGGAAGATAAGGATTCCAAGGGGAGGTGAGTAGGGAGTATAATCCCAAAAAAACCCACTGGTCTACATTTAGGCCATTTGTATTTTCTCAACTGTGTAAAACTTGTGCCTACCCCACTAGAATGCAAACTTCTGGAGGGCAGGGATGGTTTCAATTTTGTCTTTGTATCTCTCTTACCTGCACTTTTTTTTTTTAACCAGACCTGTGATTTCATCAGTTGTAGGAGACAACTCCCTCTACCAATACAGGTCAGCCCTTCTCTATGATTTAGCATCTTAAAGACCTCCAGGGAGCACTGAGAGGTGGTGAATTGCCCTGGACCACATAGTTGTTCATACCACTCTGCCCAGCACATAGAATGGATGAATGAAAGAATGAGCACTCGTGAAATGCTAATGTGCTGTGTCAAGCACCATGGAAAGCACCAAAGACACAAAAATGAAGATAGTCCCTGCCCTCAAGGACCTTATATTCTAATGGTGGGAAAGGAGAGAGAGAGAGAGAGATGGAGAGATAGATACATGGAAAGATAGATGGATAGATCAATGAATAGATAGGTGATAGTGGATAGATAATAGATATAAAACATTATATAGATATATATAGAGATAGATATAAACGTAGATATAGATATGGAATGATGGCCTGGAAGGGCTATTTTGGTTTGAAAAATTATAATAATAGTGAGTAGACACTTACAGGGCTAGATTCACACACCTTTTCCAATAGCAATGATAGTAATCATTTGATTATGGGGAGAAAAAGGGGAGAAACAAAATGACTGGTGAAAAAATAGAAAAAAGAATAAAGTGAAATATGATTGAAATAGCCAGTCTTAAATAAGAGCCCCATATGAGGCCCTCACCAAATAGGGACCTGGACTCTCAAAATGGAAAGTTCCAGAGCTAAAAGGGTTAAGTCCTCCTCAAGATGGGATCTGAAGGCAATTAATTAATGCTTGTTGAATTGAACTGAACAAAATTGAACTGAATTGAATTCAAAAGATTCCATCCAATCTACCTGCCCAAACTGGCCACTAGCCTTGGTGCGTCTCACAAAGCATATCTCAGGTACAGAAATGGCCACTTTAACTGCCACTGAGTCAAAGATATCAGAGGTGAGACTGTGACGGCTCCAAAAACCACCCACATCTCAGCCAGGCTGCAGGATGTTCTCCCAATATTGATAGTACTCATTTGAGACTCGGGAGTTCCCTCCCTGGGTGATAGCAAACTATTCCATGTAGGTTTGGAGCGAAGAAGATAACTAGAGGCAAGGCAGCCTGTCATTAAACCTAGAAATTCCTGGAAGCTGGGCCCTCCCTAGGACCTGTGTGAAGGTTTTAGTCACATACTGTATTTACTCATCTCCCTAGGCTCCACTAATACATGCTTCTATTTCCAGCTTGTGAGGCAGTAAACAGAAACACATTGCTTAGTGAGTGTGGACCCCAGCACCAACTCACCAGGCAGGCAGGCATGCAGTCCCGAGCAAGGTAAACAAAGAAGATAGCTTGTCTCCAGGGCTGCCCCATTTCCCTATCATACTCCCTTCTGGCAGCAGCTTCAGCCTATGCCACCCCCCCAGACCCACAGATCTGTGGGCTCTGCCTCTCACCCAGCTACACTGTTCCCCAGAAGCCAAGCTCCCTGAAGCTACAAAAAGTCCATGGGCCAAACCAGATGCTTTCTGGAACCCTGGGGGCCCCATCTGTTTCCACCAGCTGCAAGCTTAGGGACCCAAACTCAGTGTCTGGGGATGACACATTTAATCTACACAATACCTACCTTGGCTGAAATGAAACCAGCCTTGCTGCAAAGCCGATTTGTTGAGATGCCACATCGTAAATCAGCTGGTCAGCTGTTCTTTACCCCAACCAGGGTAGTATCACCTTTGCTCTGAATTAACTGCATCTGAAACTTAACCTCCCAACTCCAAAGCCGGCTGGAAACAACATGTGCTCAGGGAGTCCAATCCATGAGGCAAGAACTTAAGTTATTCCACATTTTTTAATAAAAGAGCCAGAAGGGGGGGGGGTGGAATAGAGTCAGGGAGGAGAGTGTCCCTATTAGCCTGGAGGCTTTAGAGTTGGGTCAAACAAATGGATGGAATTAGATTTTGGGTAACCACATTTAGGACAAAGTATTTACTGACAGCAGGAGGTTCAAATCTAGATGGTGCTACCTAGCATACCAGTCTGAAAAAAAGAAAAAAAAAGATCCCAAAACAATGGAAGAGGTTTCCAAACAAATTCTCTACTGGGCCCAGGAGTTAAAGGGGAGAAGGAAAAGGGGGAGAGGAAGAGAATTATGAGTAACAACTATCCAGGGCACCCCACATTGACACTCACCTTGAGGCCTTCTGTGGCGCTGCCTTAGAAATGAGGGACTGTGGTACAGTGCCAGAAACACTGAATCTGGAATCAAGAGAGGAGCTGGCTGTGAATCCTGCCTCTGACAAACAGCCGTGTGACTATGGGTAAGTTGTTTAACATCTCTGGTCTTCCATTTCCCCATCTTTAAAACAGAGTGAACAAAACTTACAGTATTCACCTCACAAAGTTGTTATGAGTATCAAATGAGGTAAAATACTTTGGAAATCTTAGAATGCTTTACAAATATCCATTGTTTTTACCATGAAAAGGAGCAGCATGATAGAGGGTCCTCTTCTTCCTGGAAATCAGAAAGACTTGGGTTCAAACTCTGTCTCTGACACACACTAGTTGTGTGATCCTGGACAAGTCATTTGACCTCTGGTCTGTGCTGGAGCCAGGTAAGACAGGCTTTCCAGAAAGTATTATTAAATTTTCATCACAAGCATTATGACTCAGGACGAGGCAAATGCTACCAACCAGGGCTTGATTTGTCATTTTGTTGATTGTCTGGACTTAAGGGGTGGAAAAAACACTAATGATACAAATTAAAGCTAAAAGTGTGTCCTATGACTAAGGTACAGAGGGGTTGCTGATTTACAACAGCAGACAGAGTTTCCACACCTGATCACCCACACTAAAGCAATCACAAATCACAAAAGAAAACACTATTATTATGAAAGGAATATATCCCTAAGTTCTTTTGGAACTTCAAATAACCAGTCCTCTTCTCCCTCCAATCTTGTCTGGATGTACAAGACAGATTCACCTTGGATCACATTCTTTACTGTAGCAAAATGGCCTCCAGGGCAACATGGCCTCCTCCACCCAAGGGAAATTCCAGTTAGTAAAGCCTAAAGCCCTTGAAAAATGAACAGAGAAGCCCTACTATGGAACTCTAGCATATTGAGGTCACTGCCCTTTGAAACAGGGACTTTGAAGGACTGAAACCCTTTTACTCAGTCTGGTCAAAAACCATAAACCATCCAAACTCTTCAAGATGGCTAGCCGAAACCTCCAGGTGTCTGTGCTGCCCAGCCGTGGTGGTCACTCATATCCTGTCTGAGTTCAGCTCAGGAAAAGGGTTAGCCAAGATTTGGAAAATAATGGTCTCTTTGGAGAGTTGCACGTAGGTAGTTATTGACTCGTAAATAATGTGGAAACAGTCCAGGAACAGAGCCTTTCTCTCAGAGGCAGTACTGATGTTGCCGTTGGAGGCAGGCAGAGGAACAGCATCCACAATCCACACTTCCCTGGAATTCTGTTCAGGAAAATTGACATAATACTAGGAATGAGGGGAGTCATGTTAGCCTTAGAGGCCCTCTGGTCCAATGTTCTCCCTCCCTTTACAGAGGAGACCAAGGTCCAGAGAGATCAAAAAACTGGCTCAGAGTCGGAGAGATTTGTGCCAATGGCCAAAGGCTATAAGACTTGCCTAAAAAGGAAAGAAAACTGAGACTTCCTGACCTCTCTTAGAAAATGACTAGAACTGGCTCTTCTCAAAAGACCAGGATCATGGGATCATGTGATTTAGAGTTGGAAGAAACCTTCAAGATCACTTCAAAAACAATTTGGCAGGCTAAACCATTGGGCTAAATTGAAGAATATTAGATTTATTAGGGATACTTTTAAAGTATTTTACACTTATTCAACTTCACAAGTACAAGATGGCAGCCATTCGACTAGATCAAAGTTCATCTGAAAATGATCTGGGGGTTTAAGTGGACCACAAGCTCAATATGAGACAACAGTGTAATGAGGCAAGTTACAAGAAACCTTGACTGCATTTAGAGAGGCATAGCATCCAAGGAGAGGGCAGATACACTCTCACACTGCTCTGCGCCAGTCAGACCACATCTAGCACATGGATAGCACATTTTAGGAAGGTCAATAGAGAGTGTCCAGCAGAGAGAAACCAAGACAGGAAATAACCTTGAGTTCATTTTCTATGAGACTCAATGAAAGTAATGGAGAATGTTTAGCCTGTAGGGAAGATTGAGAAGATGTCCAATACTTAGCATAGAGATTGGCATATAGTTGATGCTTAATAAATGTTGATGGACTAATTGATGTGATAACCACTTTTCAATATTTGAATGACTGTCAACTTGAAAGAGGATTTAAACAGATTCTGTATGAATCCCAAAGGCAGAACTAGGAGCAAGAGGAACTTGTCTTTAAACTTACTAATAGTTGAATGGGCACCCTCTAAAGGTAGCAGATTCATAGAAGAGAGTGTAGTATACTGGATAGAGCTTTGGACCTATAGTAAAGAATACATGTTCAAATTCTACCTCATATCCTTACCAGCAGAGTGACCCTGGCCAGGTACCTGAACCTCTGTGAGCTTTAGTTTCCTCCTCTATAAAATGGGGGATTGGTCTTGATGGCCTCTGGGGTCCCTCCCAGCTCTGGTCCTATGATCCAGTTGGATACCACTGAATCCTATGATGCAATGATCTTCTTCATTGGAGTTCTTCAAGACAGGTCAGATTTATACTTCTCAGGAGTGTTACAAAAATGACTCTTCCTGAAGTCTTTTCAACTCAGAGATCCAATGATTATCCAACTTCCTCATTTTATAGATGAGGAAACTGAGGACCAAAGATGTAAAGTGACTTGCCCAGGGTCACAGAGGTAATAAATCACTTTCTACTATATTCTACACACTATCCCAAACAGATAATGGCTCCAATCCTCTCACCTAAAATCCACGTTAGCATAATTTCCTAAAAACTCCTTGGAGTACAAGAAGGTGGCACTCTAGAAACCCCAAAGCAGGTACTTCTCAGTAGCCAAACAAGATCCAAAATATGACGTGGACCTTATTCCTAAAACAGGGCACAAAAAAAGAAGTTATTCTTTACAAAGATGATGATGTGTGTGTCCACCCTGCCAAATACAGGTTCTTCAACTCAATCCTAACAAAAATAGCGCTGCCAAAAAAGAAAGAAAGAGAAGGAACATCTGCAGACAGAGACATTATGCCTTCAGCCAAGCTGACTTATGGTTCATCACTCCCATTAAACTTTCCATTTTCAGATGCCATTACTGGAAAGAAACTTTTATACTGTGAACACTTTACGATATAAGACAACATAAATAAAGCACAGGCTTGGCTCTTCCAAGCCTGGAATAGAATTGCAAGCCAGATCACAGGGGAGAAGCAACCAGTCTTTATAGCTTCTTATAGGTAAGAATCTCACTATCATTCATGGACAGACTGCCTGACCTCCTGAGGTATCTGTGACCCCAGTAGAATGTAAGCTCCCTGAGAGCAGGAACTGTCTTTTTTTTTTTTGCTTGTATTTATATTCCCAGCACTTAATACAGTGCCTGGCACATAGTAAGCATGTAACAAATGCTTCTTGACTTGACTTGACCATCTTCAGCAGTTTGCAGAGTTCTCAGAAAGGTTGTTGCTGTTTTTGTCCTTCATTTTCGAACAGGACCATGGCATCAGGGAAATGATGACATGAGTTGCAGTTGACTTGTAATTGGTCTTTGAAGTTTACCTTATATTTGTGTGTCAAATTTTCTAGTAAGTTCTGGTCTTTTTGCAACAAAATCCTGAAAGTCTGTCAATTCATTGAATACCCTTTTTTCCCATTCCAGATTATGCTTAACTTTGTTGGGAATGATTTTATTAGTTACAACCCCAGTCCTTTTGCTCTTAAATATACAGCATTCCAAGACCTACGGTCTTTAAGTGTAGACACTGCTAGGTCTTGCATGATTCTAATTGTGGCTCTGTGGGATTTAAATTGCTTTTTTTTCTTGTTGTTCACATTTTCTCCTTAACCTGGGGATTTGGCTATGATATTCCTGTAGGTTTTCATCCTGGGGTCTCTTTCACGTGGTGAATGGTGGATTTTTTTTTCCTATTTCTACTTGCCCCTCTTATTCTAATATTTTAGGGCAATTTTCTTTAATTTTTCCTTGTATTATCATATCAAGATTCTTTTTCTGATCATAGCTTTCAAGCAGTTCAATTATTCTTATGTTTTCTCTCCTTGATCTGTTCTTCAGATCAGATATTTTTCTTATAAGATGTTTCACATTCTCTTCCATTTCTTCATTCTTCTTATTGTTTTATTATTTCTTGGTCTCTTATAATATCTCTGACTTCCCCTTGCCCAATTCCAGTTTCAAAGAGTTGTTTTCTTCCTTAAGATTCTGAATCTCCTTTTCTAGTTGGTTGACTTTCTTTTCATAATCTTCTTGGTTTTCTTGGATTGTTCTTTTTAAAAAAAATTTCCTCAATCTCTCTTATTTGATTTTTAAGTATTTTGGGGGTTCTTTTGAAAATTCTTTTTGGACAGGTAACCATTTTATATTACTCTTTGGGATAGGAGAAGCTTTTTTTTGCTTCAGTATCCTCCTCTGAAGACAAACCCCAGTCTTCTCTATTCCCATTTTTGTGTCTATGGTTGGGTTCTTTCTCCTCTGCTTTCCATTTTTTTTTTTGTTTTGTTTTCTTTTTAGCAATTTGTTATTATAATCACCTCTAGTCCTTGGGTGTGGGGAATGCTACCTCTGACCTCAGGTCCCTCTTACTGTCATTTTTTTGAGTTTTGTACTGGGCCCAGACTCTACACTCCTTTCCCCCTCCAAGTCACAGCTAGCCTCCCACCCCTACCCCCACCCCCAGAGGCTATCACCTTCAGTTCTCCCCTCTGGCCTAGAACTGAAATGAAGAACTCAGTGTACTCACTGGACCTGTGCTAGTTCCTTCTTACCCTAGGCCAATTCCTTCAGTCTTCCCCTGCTTAGATGTCTAACACACTGTGAGGTAAAAATTCCTGTGGCTGAGGTTAAGGCTACCTTCCAACCCAACTGACTCCAAGGCTTACTGTTTATTGTTCCAGGGAGATAGCCTGGAGATGTTCACTCTTAACTCAGGTTGAACTTTTTTAAGATCTCTCCAGTTGTCCCAGGAGGACTGTTGGGATTTAAAATGTTGAGGTTTAGGGGTGCTCAGGACCCCAAAACACCAACACGCTGGGTCCTGCCCAAATAAATTTGACTCAAGCCTTCTCTTAGCCAAAGAAAAGCAAAGTTTATTAAGGATTCACCATATTGGGTAGACTCTTAAGGAGCCTAAGCATTTGTATGGCTAATGTGAGCAGGCCAGATTGAACCTTGAGTCTTTATCAGTCTAGATTGAATCTGAGAACCTTCATGGAGGCAGAATGGATCTTATATACAGAAAGACTGTGGGAAGGATCTAGGGGGTGGTCTAGTAGCCTGGGGTAACTAGAGGAGGGGTTTAGGGAAGGTCTTCAGGAGGAGTCTAAGAAGGATCTTAATGGGTCCAGAGGGGCTAGAAGTCAGATTCCCTGGAACCAAGAGAGCATGATTTTGATACAACCAAGGGTGGAAAGCAGCAGGAGACAATCCAGAGGTAACAGACAATGGAGGACTTGGCTAGGTTAAGGGTATCAGATTTGGGCATGAAAAAGCCAGATTAAGTGGGAAAATCCAGGAAGGTTCCAGAGGGTTCCTAGAGTCTATATCCTATCAGGACTACTGTTCGGCCCGACTCTTTCTTATTTTTGCTGCTCTACATTCACCCTGAAGCACTGTTTTGTCTTGTTTCTAGATGAAATCTGAGGAGTTTGGAATTTTCTGACCTACTCTGCAATTTTCCCAGAATCCTCTCCCATGTTTGATCCTTATAACCCTGGGAGGTAGGTAACATTATCTATAGATGAGGAAACTGAGGTGGGGAGAGGTGAAAGGTCTTGCCCAATGTTACACTGCTAGGAAGTGTCAAAGGCACATTTGAACTCAGGACTTCCCAGGCCTCTCTACCTGCTTTGTCACCTCAGGTAAGGGAGAAATAAGAGTCAAAGGTGACTCCTCAGGTTTGAGTCTGAAGAATGAAGAGGAAGAGAATCAGTGACAGCAACCGGACAGCTAAGAAGATAGGTCCTAGAGGGAAGATGATGAATTCCGTTTTAGATGTGGAAATCCAAATCGGCATGGAGCCATCACTGAAACGACTGTGCAGGAGTAGATGAGGGGATGGGGAGGGGGGAGGGAAATGCAGAGGAAGAGGAGGGGAACAAAGAACAGAACCTTGAGGGATAGCCACACCTAGAGGGTAGGTGGAAGATGAGCCAGTAAAGATGACCAAAAAGGAATGATCAACCACAGCAAACCTTTGCCCTTTAAGAATAGATTTGACTTTTGCAAAGAGATAAAAGCTATTATTCAGAGATGATTTTAGTAAATAAAGTGGATGAGCAAGGTGGATAATGCATTCTGGGGTCAGCACGAGCCTCAATTATAATGTAACAAGACTGTTTTTATGTGGGGCTCACAAACTATCTCTAAAGTCAATTTTATGAGGAAAAACATGGTGAGCAATGGCTGAGGTGCCCTTGGCGCTAAGCGTCTGGCCTCACGGGGCTTCCACCGGGGAGCAGACAGTACTAATTGGGGTGTAGTCTTGCTGGTATGTTTGCTTAAAAGTCAGAGACATGATTTTCCAGTCCCACCTCACGTGGGATTCTGCAAAAGTAAGTGAGTGACTGTGTGTGATTCACCCACCTGTCCTTCCAACCCTGTACCTGCCCGGCGGCCTGAGGAAGAGCCTGCCGTGAGTCAGCTGGTTATCTGATGTCTCCTGAGTCACCAGTGTGCTGGGCAGGCACCCCCAGCCAGGATGAGTCAGAGCTTTTCTTCACTTTCTATTCCCTCACATCACTTAGCTGTCTTGTCTGGTGAGTCACCTTTTGTGTTTGTTACACCCCCCCTCCCCCCTAGGGACCAGTGCTTTTCAGCACATGTGGAGTTTAAAGATTCCTCAGCTGTGTGTCACACTGGACAGGACTGGAGAGCAGCCGGGCTCTGCCAAGATGTCAAGAGTCCTGGGTGCTGCTGCTGCTGCTGCTGGAATAGCATCCCCTGCACAATTTAAGGCTTGTTCACCAAGGCTTGCTCCAGTACCTAGGTCTTTCCTGAAGGAAAAAGGGAGTGGGAGTAGATGCACTCCATTTCCCCTTTTAAGATACTGACTCCTTTGTTTCACATCAACACGCTCTTCTCCAACCAAAGCAACTGACCCACTCCCATCTACATCCTCAGGGACCCTTCTGTACACCATGATACGGTACAAGGGTGGGGAACCTGTGGCCTCGAGGACACATGTGGCACTTTGACTAAAGGGCCACACTTGAGGACCTGGAGGGCTGCTTGTGGCCTCAGGGTCACAGGTTCCCCACTCCTGGTATGGTAGATAGAACAATAAACTTAAGTCAGGTAGACTTGGGACATGGGATCCAAATACCCTTACTAGATAGGCATGACCCTGAGCCAAGTCCCACAACTTCTCTGAGATTTAGTTTCCTCATCTGTAAAATGGAGATAATAATATTGCCTGCCTCCCAAGGTTGATCTGAAGAACAAACTAGATAATGCTTGATAGCTGAGATCATGCAATGTAAAATGCTATCATTATTATTTCTAGGAAGTAACTACTGATAAAAACTTAAGAGGTTATGCCCCCAGGAGAACTAGAAGAGACCGTTGTTGTTGTTGTTGATGTTGTTATTGTTGTTGTCGTTGAGTTGTGTCCAGCTTTTCCAGGCCCCGTTAGGGATTTTCTTAGCAAAGGTATTGGAATGGCTTGCCATTTCTTTCTCTAGCTCATTTTATAGATGAGGAAACTGAAGCAAACAGGGTTAAGTGATTTGCCCAGGATCACACAGCTAGTAAGGGCCTGAGGCCAAATTTGAACTCAGGTCTTCCTGACTCTAGGCCCAGAACTCTATCCACTATACCACCCAGCTGTGGAACAGACCTCAAAGGCCATCTATTCCGACCCTCTCCTTTTACAGATGAGAAACTGAGGACTTGTCACACAGGAAGTAAATAGCACACCTGAGATTGGAACGCAGGTTCTCTGATTCTACGTTCTGTGATCTGTCTTCTATCATGGAAACTTGAAGGACAAAATGCCCTCCAGAAACAAAATAATCCATCTCCAGGAGAGGAGTCAGGCCAGTAGGAGGTATATTTAGAGATAAGTAGTGGTTTTCCTGGTGCGTCTCCTGTGTTACCACACTGCCCATGCCTGTGATGATCAACCTGAGTCAACATAATAAAATAGTAAAAACACTGTGCCATGAGTCAGGAAGCCCAGGTTCTAGTTATTAACTGACTTAGGCAAGTTACTGAATCCTTCTGAGTCTCAATTTCCTTTTCTGAAAACTAAAGGTTTTCAATTAATTGGCCTCTAATATCCCTTTCAGGTCTAATGGGACATGATTCTGGGACCAGCAGCAATGGTGAAGAGTAGGGAGGGGTCAGAGGAGCTGGATGCAGTCCTGACTGTACTATTTAATACCTGTGTGACCTTAGGCCAGCCACATCTCTGACCCTCAGTTCTTCTTCTCTAAGATGAAGGGCTGGAACTAAATGGCCTCGAGTTCCACAACCAACTGTGAAATGGAAAAGTTTTCTCTTTGCCTCCTCCCTGCCTTTCTGTACAAGGCTTCCCCTTCTCAATTTTTGCAAACCCCAACCCTTTTCTCCCAGCCACCTAGTCTGTGTAAAGTTCCCAGGGAGCATTAGTTACTCCTTATAGGTAGAAATTATCCTTTCTTGTGAGATGATAAGAGTTTTAAGGTATTACAGAGCTCAAGGAGGTAAATTCCCTCTCTGAGATCCTCAGTGGCAGAAAATTTTTATTTTTCTTCTTCTCAACCCCAAAGCACCCAGCAGTATTTGCTTCACTTTTCAGTATTTGCAGAAAAACCTTCAAGATCTAAAGGAATAAATCTCTAATAGCAAATTTTAAGCACATGAAATGCTAGTAGGAAGGAGTGATATTTCTGGGCATGGGGTTGGGAGAAGTTCTTCTCAAGATCCTCAAACCACAACATTTGGGGAATTGCTTTACTAATCCTGAAAGATCACATGGTAAAATTATCATACAAATAGATCACATTCATATAGTGATTTAAGGTTTATAAAATGCCTCACATTTTTAAAATTTCATTTGATCTGCATAACAGCCTTATGAGATATAATTATCCCCATTTTACAGATGAGGAAATGGAAGCTCATAAAGGTTAATCAAGTCAACAAACATTCATTAAATACTTTCTATGTGCCAGATACTATGCCAAGCCTGAACGCAGATCACCTTACCTCAGTGACTGATTCCCTATCTACTACACCACACTGACTTTATTGAGCCAGAAAATCTGGACTGAATTCTGAGATCTGACACATAATTATTAACAATAATAGCTAGCATTTTCTATAGTGCTTTAAAGTTAGTAAAGAACTTTATAAATATCATTTCATGTTATCCTCACAACCACCCTGAGAATTTGGTGCTGTTGTCTTCCCCATTTTGCAGATGAGGAAACTGAGGCAGATAAAGTTAAATGACTCATCCAAGGTCATACAACTAAGAAAGTGTCCAAAGTCTGATTTGAACTCAGTTCTTCCTGAATCTAGGCCTGGTGCTCTGTGCACTACAGTGCCACCTAGATGCCTCAAAAATTTCTTAGTTGTATTAGCCTGGGAAAGTTATATAATGTCTCTGAACCTCATCTCTAAAATGGGTATAAAAACATTTATACTTCCTCACAGGTTTATTGTGAAGAGAAAACTTTATAAATCCAAAGAGCATTATATAAATGGAAACTATTTTGGGCCTAATCTTAGTGTTTGTCCAGGGTTCCTCCTAACTTATATTTCTGCTCCTACCCCCATCATGCTTCCTCCTCACTCCCACCTCATCTCACCCAAATAAATAGAAATTTGTTTGGCTAAGTTGATGAGCTGTCTTAATGTTATACAACATACTGACCATTCAATCTGCATTTAAATAGAAATTTGTTCAGCTAAGTTGATGAGCTGTCTTAATGTTATATAACATACTCACCATTCAATCTGCATTCAGACTCCTTGGGGGAGTATCTAAATTTTCAAGATTTTCCTGTGTCATAAGTATTTCTAAAACCATGAGGTAAATACTACACTCAAGAATTTTTATTGTTGTTGGAAATGTGGGAGAATTGGAACACTAATGCATTGTTGGTGGAGTTATGAACTAATTGAACCATTCTGGAGAGCGATTTGGAACTATGCCCAAAGGGCTATAAAACTATGACTTTGACCCAGCAACACCACTTCTAGGTCTGTCTTCCAAAGAGATCGTAAAAATGGGAAAAATGTACACATGTACAAAAATATTTATAGCTCTTTTTGTGGTAGCCAGGAATTGGAAACAGGGATGTCCCTCATTTGGGGAATAGCTGAACAAGGTGTGGTATATACATGTAATGTAATGTAATACTACTGTGCTATAAGAAATGATGAGCAGGTGGACTTCAAAAAACCTTGAAATATTTATATTAACTGATGCTTAGTGAAACAAGCAGAACCAGGAGAACACTGTACACAGTAACAGCCACATTGTGCTATGACTGACTTTGATAGACTTAGCTCTTCTCAGCAATGCAGCTCCAAAAGACTCATGATGGAAAATACTATCCATATCCATAGAAAGCACTTTGGAGTCTGAATACAGATGGAAGTATAGTATTTGCTTTCCTTTTCTTTTGTTGTTTTGTTTTGTTTCTTCTTTTTTGTGGTTTCCCCCATTAGTTCTAACTCTTCTTTACATCATGACTAATATGAAAATATGTTCAATATGAACAGAAAAGTAGAGCCTATAGTAGATTACACTTTGTCTTAGAGAGGGGGGAGGATTGGGAGGAGGAGAAACTTAAAACTCAAAATCTTATGGGAGTGAATATTGAAAATGAAAAAGAAAGTATTTTTTAAAAGAATTTTTATTGTTGTTAAGTCATTTCAGCTATATTTGACTCTTCTGACCCCCATTTTGGGATTTTCTTAGCAGAGATACTAGAATGGTTTACTATTTCCTTCTCCAGCTCATTTTATAGATGAGGAAATTGGGTAAACAGGGTTAAGTGACTTGCCCCGGGTCACCCAGCCAACAAGTGTCTAAGACCTGATTTGAACTCATGAAAATGAGTCTACCTGATTCCATGTCCAGTGCTCTATGTGCTATACCACCTAGCTTCCCATCACTCTAAAGAGACCTAGACCACAGGGGAACTGGGAGGCCTGGAGCCTAAATTAGAAAACAGTGATAAGGTGGGGGTTGCTCCAAAGATTTGGCATGATGATTTGCCATCTTATCATATTAAAATTTAGATATGACTCTGCTTAGTAACATTAAATATGATTAATGATGTTTGCTTATTTGGGATTTTGCTGATCTTTTTTATTATCCATTGCCAAGAACAGAAGAAACCCTGAAAGTATTTCATCCAGTCCTTCAGGCAAACAAAGGCTTGGTCTAGACAAGGTATCTCTGCAATAATAACTAATGCTTATATAGTGCTTTAAGGTTTACAAAGTAAGTAATATAAATGTCATTATTCCCAACTTATAGTTGAAAAAACTGAATTCAACAGTCTCAGTCAAGGTCAGACTACTAATTCATGTCAGAACTATGATTTGAATCCAGATCTCCCCTAATACTAGGATCAATCAATCAATTAATTTAAAAATCCCTTTTTTAAGTGCTTACTATAGAAAGGTTAAAAAAAATCCCTGCCCTCAAGGAGCTCACTTTCTATGGAGGAAGACAATGTGTAAACAGCTAGCTACATACAAGTGGGTAGTAGTTCATTTCAGAGGGAAGGCCTAGGGAAGAAAGATGAGGGCAAAACTGGAAAAGTCCCCGCAAAAGGTAGGATTTTAGCTGATACTTTAAGAAATTCAGGAAAACTATGAAGTGAGAGTGAACAGGGAGGGCATTCCAACTGGGGGGCACAGTCAGTACAACAATATGATGACAGGAGATAGAGAGTCTTGTGGAAGGAACAGCAAAGAGGCTCATGGCACTAGACCATAAAGTACATAGAGGGGAGTAAAGTATAAACAGACTACAAAAACAGGAAGGGTCCAGGTGCAAAGGGGCTTTAAATGCCAAACAAAATACTACCTGTAGGAAATAAGGAGCCACTCTAGTTTAATGAGGGAGGGCATAAGGGTGACATAGTTACACGAGCTCTAGGAAAATATCTTGGTCAGCGAAGTGAAGGATGGGTTGGACTGTATAGAGATACATCATCCCTGAGGTTTTTCTTTCTCATCTTTTTCCAGTCCCAAGACCTGAGGTTTTAGGGACAGATAGGAAATACTAGGGGAAGTCAGGAAGAAATGAAAAGAGCCAAAGAAAGGAAAAATGAAAGATAAATCTTGTCTGAGAAGCCTGTGGTCTATTTGGATGTTGATATGAATAGGGTTGTTGTATTAGCAAGGGTCTGTCTGAAAGTGAAAAAAAAATGTAGGGCTAGGAGTCAGGAAGAGGTGTGCTGGTAAACATTTAACAATGAGCAGGACAAACTTTTCCATTTAATCTGCATTATTAAAATTTCTTAAGTCTAGACAATCAGTAAAACAATAAATCAAAACCTGAATTTATAGCATTTGCCAATTTCCAATGTGTCAATGCTCACATTGAAAATTTAACAATCAGTTCTGTTAGTTATGATGAGTACACCCCTGAAGTTAGAAGACCTGGGTTCAGATTCCTTCTCCCTTACTTCCTAGCTGTGTGGCTTTGGACAAGTCATTTTCTGTCTTCATCTGAAAGTTTGCACTGGATGATCTCTCAGTTTCTCTTAGTTTCAAAATACCTCTGCTACCCTGGAAGCCAGAGAAAAGGAACAAAAAGATCAAAATCAAACATTACTGGCCCGAACATCAGAACCGGAAATGCCACCATTGGATGCTTCTCCTCTGAGGAATCCACAGGCCTTTCCAGGTAATAGAATTTGCCAACCTCTTGGTGGCTAAGGATAATCAATAGGGTAAAAGGTAGAAAGCTTTAAAAGACAAATGATGGCCCATGCTGGGAGAAAGAATAAGCCTTTCCATTTCAAGCTCACTGGAAATGGGAATTAGAACCAAAAATGGAACACGAAGCAGTGACCTGAAGCTGGGACAGTTACCATGGAGTCAGGAAGGCCAAACTACAAAGGAGAGTGAGAGGTTTCAGCAGAATGTCAATATTCCCATCACAAATGGCTTGTACCAGGTCGCATTCTTTCATTGTGGCATGCTTTGGACCCAGGCATCATCATCCTCTTAAATATTTCCCTGAAACTTAATGCTTTAGGTTGATGAGACAGTCCTGGTGGAAGGTCCCCTACAAACTCCAGCACATGAATATGGCTTACTGGACCCTCTGTCTTTTCCTTCTCCAGGTTGTTTTACAAATAAAGAAACTGAGGCAAAAAGGGTTAAGTGACTTGCCCAAAGTCACACTATAGTATCTGAGGCCAGATTTGAACTCAGGTCTTCCTGTCTCTGAGCCCAGGGCTCTATCCACTGAGCCACGTTGAAACCCCATCTATTCTTCTTCCCCATCCACAATTAACAGAGATGGATGCACAAAAACTGTAGTGAGTGTAGTTTAGGGCTGCATTGCTGCTATCCTAATAAAGACTGCAGATGTGTCATCCAGGGATAAGTCAAAAACAAGCCAACAAGCATTTATAAAAAGCTTTCCATAGACCAGGCAGTGTTCTAAGCACTTGGAATACAAATGCAAGCAAAAAGACAGTCCCTGCCCTTGGATATCTTACATTCTAAGGGAGGAAGGTAACGCTTAAAGGAAAGCTAGAAAGTAAGGGGAAGGGGGAGGAAATTATGAAGAAAGAAGCCTAGCGAGTCAGGAGTAGATTCTAAGGAGGAATGAAAGTGTGAACAAGCTTGATCCGAGAACTTTTCTTCAAACAGAGACTCCAGGAGAAATTAATCAGAGGAAGGGGTCGAAGAGACAGCTGTCCTTGAAGGTGAGAAAGCTGGTGCATCATAGTAGAGAAAGAAGTCCTGAGAGTCAGCAATGGAGCCCAGAGAGGGAAGAATAAGGAGATGATAGTTCCTATCTTAAGTATTGTGTTCTGTCTTCTGGGCATCACATTTTAGGAAAGATACTATCCAAAGAAGGACAGCCAAGATGGTTAAAGACCTCAAATTTATAGCATATAAGGATTGGATAAAGGAACTGAGCATGTTTAATGGTATGAAGAGGAGACTTGGATGGGGGTTAGAGGGATGAAAGGGTCTTTGAGTATTTGAAGTACTGTCTCATGGAAAAAAGACTAAAATTGTCTTGCTTGAATTTGGAACTATGGTCTAAGGGCAACCATACTGTGCATACCTTTTGATCCAATAATACCGCTACTAGGTCTATATCCAAAAGAGATCATAAAAAGGGGGAAATGTACAAAAATATTTATAGCAGCTCTTTTTATGGTGGCAAAGAATTGGAAATTGAGGGGATGCCCATCAATTGGGGAATGGCTGAGAAAGTTGTGGTATAAGAATGTAATGGAACACTATTATGCTATGAGAAATGAGGAGCAGGCAGATTTCAAAAAACTTGGAAAGACTTATATGAACTGATTGTGAATGAAGCGAACATTGTGCATAGCAACAGTAACACTGACTGTGTGAAGGGTAACAATGATAAATTTAGCTCTTCTCAGCATCCAAGACAATTCCAAAAGACTCATGTTGGAAAATACTAACCTCATCCATAGAAAGAACTATGGAGACTGAATACAGATCGAAGCATATGATTTTCGGGGGGGGGGGATTTTTTTGTTTTTTTTTTCTTGTGGTTTTTCCCTTTTGTTCTGATTCTTCTTTCACAACATGACTAATGCAGAAATATGTTTAACATGATTGTACATGTATAATCTATATCAGATTGTTTGCTGTTTTGGGAAAAGGGGAGGGAGGTGGAAGACGAAAGAGAGAAATTTGGAAGTCAAAATTTTACAAAAATGAATGTTGAAAACTATCTTTACATATAATGGGGGGGGGTAATACTATTAAGTAAAACAAACAAATAAATTAAAAAATGAAATTTTCTTGCTTGGTCTTGAGAGGACAGAACCGGGAGTAGTAGGCAAAAGGTTGAAAGAGATAGATTTAGGCTTAGAGAAAGGAAAAAGTATATAACAAGTAGAGGAATTCAACAATGGAATGGGCTGCTTTGGGAGGGAGTAGGGCTCCCTCTGCAAAGATCTCCAAAGTAAAGCTGGCTGGCCATTTGTTGGCTATGTCGAGGAGGGGACAGTCCACCTTCTCCTTTACCAAGTCCTTCTCCAATAGTTGGTAGTAGTACAGATGCTAAAGGATGACCAGGCCCAATTCAGTATTCTGGATGAATATGTGTGGCTATCACTAGGATAGACCATGCCTCTCCATTACACGCCCCCAACTGAACAGTTCTTGAAACATCAAGTTTATGAACTTAAAAGGGGGGGCAGTGCACGGTAGTGACCCAAAGAGTATAATTTGGTATTCCTAGAATCTAGAAATCCTCTAGATAAATAATGCTGAATCATCCTAATGGTCCTGGTGCTAAGAGAAGTATCGAATTCAAGTAGAGGATTCTGACTCAAAGTGGGGAGGAGATCTTGGCAGGATACTCCATGTAATAACCTCAGGGTAGGTAGGAGTAAAAAGTGACCTCTCCCAACTTTCCTGAAATAATTGAATTAAGTCACACTGGCCAATAGAGCCTCCAGGATGCCTGGGAAAAGGGAAGAGCATCTCACAATGCCTCCCTAATCTTGACCTGCTGGTGCTCAATCTCCTAGGCACCAGGACAGAGCCAAATTACTGTCTATCATTTCAAATACCACAAGGTAATGAGTCAACAAAAAAATTCAACTACTACTAGGCAATGGGCTAAGTAGTGGAGATAAAGAGATTTTTTTAATGAAACATCTTACCTTCTATTATTCCTTCAATTGAAGGAAATAAGAAGAACATATATAAAGATATACAGAATAACTTTAAAGTAAGTCAAATCCCAGGTAGTTTAGGGAAGGAGTGCACTAGATGCTGTAGGTATTGGGAAAGGTTTTCTATAGAAAGTAAGATTCAGATGAATTTTGAAGAAAATGAGGGATTCACTGAGGTAGAAGTGGGAAGAAAGTGAATACTAAGCATAGGGTATAACTATTGCAAAGGTTCACAGGAAAGAAATGAGGGATAGAATGAGAAGGCAGCTAGGCTATATAGGTCTAAATGTCAAGGGCCTCTATGAGCATTAAAAATATTTCCATTTTGTAGATGAGAAACCTGAGACTCAAATATATTAAATAACTTATACATTGTCACACAATTAGTAAGTTTTAAAGGAAAGATTTGAACCCTGGGTTTTTCCTGCCCAAATTCAAGTACTCTATCCTGTCTGTCCCATACTTCTTGAGTTGTCTGACTCAGTACACCTACCTCCCTTTCAGGGCCAAATTCCTTGAGTGACAGGATCCAATAAAAGTCCCAGTCCTCTGTAACAGCAATGCTACTTGTAGCTGCTGTGGAGATATAAGACCAATAACACCAGCACACAGGAGGGCTGCTAGCACAGGTTCTTTGAACTGCTTTTCTAAAGGAAAGCAACTCAAAAGGGGTCAACAATCTCACTTTAATTAAACATATATGTCATTTACTTAGTTCAGAGGGGAAAGTCAGCACCCTGAATGTCAGAGAAAATACAAACAGAAATTATAAGCAGAAATAATAGCATAAAGACCAACAGATAGGGCTTCTAACCATCTGACCAAATAATACATACATCACAATAGACAAATCCAACTGTCTGACCATTACATACACACATAGTTACCAGAGAGAGAACTACCAACATCTGAGTTTTCAAAGGGGTCATGAGCAGGCAGATTTCTGAAAAACTTGGAAAGACTTAGATGAACTGATTCTGAATGAAGTGAACATTGTACACAGTAACAGTAACATTGTGTGAGGGTTAATTATGATAGAGTTAGCTCTTCTCAGCAATACAATGATCCAAGACAATTCCAAAAGACTCATGATGGAAAATACCACGTCCAGAGAAAGACGTATGGTGTCTGAATATAGATCGAAGCACATTATTTTTTTGGGGGGTGGTATCTTTAAAAGGGAAGGGGAAGTGCATGGTAGTGACCAAAAGAGTATAATTTGATATTCCTAGAATCCAGGAATCCTCTGGATAAATAAAGCTAAAACATCCTAATGGTCCTAGTACTAAGAAAAAGATCAAATTCAGGTAGAGGATCCTGACTCAAAGTAAGGAATACTGAATTGGGCCTGGTCATCCATTAGCATCTTGCACTACTACTAACTATTTGAGAAGAACTTGGTAAAGGAGAAGGTGTACTGTCCCCTCAAAGCCAAAAATGGCCAGCCAGCTTTCCCTTGGAGATCTTTGCAGAGGGGGTCCTACTCTCTCCCAAAGCAGCCCATTCCATTGTTGAATTCCTCCACTTGTTATATATTTTTCCTTTCTCTAAGCCTAAATCTATCCCTTTCAATCTTTCACCTACTACTCCCAGTTCTGCCCTCTCAAGACCAAGCAAGACAATTTCATTTTTTTTGTATGTTTGTTTTCCTTAAAACGTTACCTAACATCTCATCTGGCTACATCACTCAAACACTCTTCCATGACTGAGCCCCAAAGCAAAATGCTAACCTCAGAGTATATATATACACTTCTTAAGGGTCAGAGGACATCACAATCTTTGTGACCCACTGCCTAATTACAAAGTAACAAAAGGTGTGGGCCTTCCTGAAAAACAAGCTTCCCCTAATCAAGCTTCACTTGTTGGGCTCCAGGTGGGGCCTATTAATGGACAGGGAAGATCTTCCATTCCCATTAACATTACATCTTCCTTGGATTAGTTAACCCCTCACTGTTATGCCCCCACTGAGCTCCAGTACTTAAGAGTTTCCACAGTTAAAATGAACAGACTAGTTCAGGCATGGGGAACAAATTTGTTCTGTGAAATTTGAACTCAAAGGGCCACACTTGAGAACCTAGAAGGCCAAATGTGGCCTCAAGGCTACAGGTTCCCCACCTCTGGACTAGTTAGTACCTGAGGGGAAAAAGAACACTTGTTTTTCAGTCATTTTCAGTCTTGTCAGACTCTTCGTGACCTCTTTGGAGGTTTCTTAGCAGAGATACTGGAGAGGTTTGTAATTTCCTTCTCCAGCTCATTTTACAGATGAGGAAACTGAG
Organism: Petaurus breviceps papuanus; assembly: GCF_028583685.1. NCBI lineage: Eukaryota > Metazoa > Chordata > Mammalia > Diprotodontia > Petauridae > Petaurus > Petaurus breviceps. The sequence goes on from NW_027185798.1 coordinate 40,855,518, forward strand.
GCAAAGAGGATTAAGTGATTTGCCCAGGGTCCAAGGTCAGATTTGGACTCTGGAAGATGAGTCTTCCTGACTCCAGGCCTGGCACTCTATCCACTGTGCCTCCTTAGCTGCCCTACAGAGGATTTAGCTGCCCCACAGAGATAAATTAGAAAAGATACCCTCAAACTGCCAAGAATCATCAAAACCTTGACCTCACTCACACCCTTTGTAAAGATGCCCTAAAAGAAGCCATTGAACCAAAGTATAGCCCAGAGGAAGGAAGAATCTTGAGTTTATTGCACCAAAAATATTCTGTGTCATAACCTGGGGCCTGAGAAAATGATTATGAGCACTGAGCAGGACAGAGCATGCCGAAGGAGGGAGCTCCTGGCACTTGAGGGTAGGACGGTCATGAATGCTTTCATACTTGGACTTTGTCCCTCTGATTCTGCCTGGGATACACTGCCTCTGCCCCTTTGATCTGTAATGTCACTGGCTAAATGGGACAATTTCACAAGGACTCCAGTTAAATATGTCCTGGTGGATTCACCTTCCACAGCTTGCTTCTGAATACCTCTATTGTAGCACTGATCTCCGGAGGTGGGAGATTCTTTCCCCTCTGTCTTCCCTCAACTACATGTTGGTTCCCTCCAGTAAGCACCTGGACAACAAGGACTGCTTGGAATCTCTCTCTATGTCCCCAACACTTAACACGGCAACTGGCATACTGTAGGTGCCTAAAACATGTTCACTGGATTGAATCCTTAACATTCACACTCCCTCCCCACTCATTTTTCTTTTCTGAGATGGAAACCAATGCTGCTATCAATTACCATCTTCCCAGAGGGATGAGGTATTATGGGGTCAAATTCAAATAGAAAGGGGTCACTATCCTATACATAAGGATCCCTGTGGACCACATATGGACTTAGAGAACCATACATGTATGTGTATGTGCATGCACATGCTGCATATGTGTATATGTACATATATGTGTGTATATTTATTTTGTTGGCTCTCTCAATTACATTTTAATCTGGTTCAGGTCACATTTTGGAGTGTTGTAGGCCACATAAGTGATACCTGACACCTTTGTTATAGATATTAGCAAGCTAGAGTAGGAATCAAGGAGATTGGGGTTCAAGCCCCACCTCAGATATTTATTAGTGTTCAACTCTAGACAAGTCACAATCTCTTTAAACTTCAGTTTCCTAATCTGTAAAATGAGAATAATAATAACATTTCCTTTCTAGGGCTATTGTAAGGCTCAGATAAGATAGTGCATGTGAAATGCTCCCTAAATCTTAAAGCTGATATGTAAATGCCAGCTGTTATAATACCAGCAAACACTTATTTAATACCTACTGTGTACAAGGCACTTTTCTAGGTGCTGGAGATACAAATAAAAAAAATCAGAATGATCCCTGACCTCAAATTGCTTTCAAAGAGGCTTATTGCAGTAGAAATAATGTTAGACATGGAGTCAGAGGATCTGGATTCAAATTCCTACCATTTACTTTCTGAGTGACCTTTGGCCAAGTCATTTAACTTTCTAGGCCTCAATTTCCTCATTTGTAAAATGAGGGGGTAAGAATGGATGATTAGAAGAGATGACCTTTGAGATCTCTTTGAGCTCTAAATCTAGAAATACATGATACTACTGAGGAGTTTTTTCATAGTCGATGAACAACTATTAAATCATCCAGAAAGGTTATTTCTGAGTGACTGAAAGAACCTCCTATCTAGGTCCAAGACAGGATAGATAGATGGATTGATTAATTGATGGATTGAGAGAGAGAGATAAAAGGATACATAAATAGATAAATACATAGACACATAGAAAATAGATACATACACAGATCCATAAATTGATGGATAAATACATAAATAGATATATAGATAAATGGACACATGTATAGGTAGATATATGCATACATAGATAAATAGCTATATAGATAGGTAGAAACATAGATAAATAGATACACAGACAGTTACATGGATGGATGGATGGATGGATGGATGGATGGATGGATGGATGGATGGATGGATGGATGGATGGATGGATGGATGGATGGATGGATATACGGATATACAGACAGACAGACAGAGAGACAGACAGACAGACAGACGGACAGACGGACAGACGGATGGATAGATGGATAGATGGATAGATGGATGGATGGATGGATGGATGGATGGATAGATACATAGATACATAGATAGATAAATAGATACATAGATAGATAAGGCAGGATGGAAGGGAGGATAGAAGGGAGGAAGGGAGGAAGGAAGGAAGGAAGGAAGGAAGGAAGGAAGGA
>NW_027185798.1:40857914-40860789 GCF_028583685.1 Petaurus breviceps papuanus
GGGAGGGAGAGAGGGAGGGAGGGAGGGAGGGAGGAATACCTATTGAGCACTTACTATGTGCAAGGCACAATGTTTTATTGTGGGAGTTACAGACACTCTAGGTTGGAAGGTACTTCCAATGCCTTCCTGTCCAACCCATACATGAATAGGGAATCCTTTTTACAACATATCTGACATCTTCCAACCCTACCTGCCTGTGTGGTAGGGAGATGAGTGGTTATTATTCCCATTCGAAAGATAAGGAGCTGATGTATGGAGAAGGAAGTAACTTGCCTAAGGTCACACTCTGAATGAGCTCCAGAGACAGGGAGACAGTTCAGATCCCCTGTTGTTCTTTCCACTGCACTACCCTGCCCTTCACAGGTCACTAATTATTTCCATTTATTGGTGACAATAAAGGATGCAATCTAGTCCCCTTCCTGCCCAGAGTGAACATCATGCTGCATTCAGAGCAGTTGTTACTTTTTTATTGGGAAGATTAACCAATTCTAGGTATGAACGTACCAGTTGAGCTTAAGGGCTTCCTGTGGAGGGGGCAGATGCTATGGAGATATAAACAAACTCAAATAAACCCCAAATCCTTGTTCTTCTGGGTACTGCTGGGCATACTTTTCCTGGCCCCAGCTCCCCCTCTGCCTCCCCTAACCACTAAGATTCTTCCCATTTCAATCAAAAACCCAGGTCTCTGCCTCCCCACTCAGGGCTCAAATCCAATAGGACATTCTCTATCACACCCTCCATATAGAAGTTGGCCCAGGCAGGAATGGGGCAAACCCAACAGCATGAGAAAATCTCCATCTGGGATTGGATCCCATTCCTTTTCTTGTTTGGGGTTTTTTCTATACCTCCTCCTGACCCAGTTCAGTTCACTGCCTTTTGGGTGTCAATAGACTTTGTTAATGTGTCACACCATGTGGGACTAGATCCTATTTCTCGTCTTGTCTGAGGTCATTTCTTTGCATCTCCTCAGTTCACTGACCTCTTTTGGAACTTTTCAATGTAAGAAGTCATGCATGTGAAAGGATGTAGGGGGTGGGGGAAGAGATTAGAATTTTCTTTCAGGATCAAACATTATACTGAGTCCCAACTCTGACACTCACTACCTACAGGACCATGGACAAGTGACTTTTCTTCATCTCATTTTCTGACTGGCTTCTCTAAGCTCCATATGCTTGGGCTAAGCCAAGACTGCACCCCAGGAATGGAGTTTGGTACTATGAAGCCACACCAGAAAAGCATATTTGGAAACATCTATATAGCTAGATTCTTCCCCCTTGCCCCCACCCCCACCATCCAGATGTTGGTGTTGTGTAGACAGAATGTAGGGCTTCAGAGGTTTCAGCCCAGTGCAATGTTTTTTATTACCATTTGGAATAAATCATATTCAAGTACATCATTCTCCTTAGAAAAGCAGTCCTTTTAAGCAAAGCAAATCCTGGGACCACACCCCAAAACAAGGGACAAAATTACTCAAAAGATTTTAACTTCTAGAATTATTATTCTTATTAAATCAGAAATGGGAAAAATTGCACAACAATTTTTTGCAAACTATTTTCTCTGACAAGGATAGTGGAACCATCCCACGTGGATCCTATCATGGTCCCAGATGAGCTGACAGAGAAGGTAGCAATGGCACCAAGAACAAAGACAGAAAATGCAGTCCGACTGGACCAAATATTCAAAGAAAAGAGTCTTTGTGGCGGTAGTACAATTGTGAAAGTGTAGAGGTAGCAGTATATAAGGTATCTGAAGTAGGGGATGGTGCCAAAAGCGTGGAAAAAATCTTGGACCCCATTAATTCCAAAAGAACATCAATAATTGGCAGTATAAGTGCCTACCTCCCCTTCTATATAAAATCATTATGAGAGTCATCTATACACAAACCACAGGCAATACTCCTTTCAGAAATTGTATTCAACAATGGACCACTTCTTTACCATTTTTCAATTAACTGAAAGATGAAGAGAATATAAGTTCCCATTGTTCTTACTGTTAGTTGATTATGAAAAAATAAATTGACTCAAAAGAACAAAATACTACCTTACAGGTATTTTTATAACATGTTGTTCCCATCCATAAACCAAAATCATCCCATATTCCCTAGAAAATGTAACAGAAATAACTTTGCTAGCTGAATTTTGATATTAATCATCACATGAGCATAAAACAGGGTGGTGATGTGCTCCCCTAAGGTATTGACCAAAGCAGTAAAGGAAGGAGTAGTTTGGTTGTGTAGTGAATAGAGCACAGGACCTGGAGTCCAGAGGACCTGGGTTCAAATCCAGCCTCAGGCACTTACTAGCTGTGTGACCCTGGGCAAGGCACTTAACCCCAATTGATTCCACAAAAAAATACACACACACACACACACACACACACACACACACACACAGGAAATCTAGTACAGAGTCTAGATAGGAAAGGGATTCACTGTAGGTGATGAAGTGTTTGTGTAAAACATATTGTTGATAGCTTCAAACCCTCAGAACAGTGTAGATGCTTCTAGAAAAGATTTATAATCACACAAAGGAGTTGGTCTGTCCATCCACAGGAAAGAACAAGTGTCTCTTGCCCAGATTTCACCATGCATTTGAATGGACACTATAAAGCTTGTCTAACACTATTTATATCTGGTATAGATGTATAGATGGACAACAAGTTGAACATGTGAAAGAAATCTAGGATGAAGGCCAGGGCAGAAAAGAATGATAAAGAGCATTTAAGTGAAGATCAATGGGAAAAAAAATAAAATTCTCATGTGTGCGTGTGTATGTGTATGATTAAATTTACTTATATATAATGTGGAAGGAAGGAAGGAAGGAAGGAAAGAAGGAAGGAAGGAAGGAAGGAAGGAAGGAAGGAAGGAAGGAAGGAA
>NW_027185798.1:40860799-40862686 GCF_028583685.1 Petaurus breviceps papuanus
GGAAGGAAGGAAGGAAGGAAGGAAGGAAGGAAGGAAGGAAGGAAGGAGGAAATAATAAGCTTTTCTGTAGCACCTGTAACATGCCTGGCCCTGTGCTCAATGTTTTACAAGTATTACCTCATTTGATCCTCACAACAAGCCTGGGAGGTAGCTACTATTATTATCCCCATTTTACAGCTGAGGAAACAGAGGCAAACAGAGTAACTTGCCCAGAATCACATAGTTAGTAAGTATCTGAGTCTGAATATGGATTCAGGTCTTCCTGACTTCAGGTCCAGTGCTCTATCCATCGTACCACCTTGCTACATATATACAGTATATTATAGACCCTCAGGACAGAAAGAGGTAATAGACAACAAAGTTAGGAGACAAATCACCAGACTAGCAAAGACTTAGAGGTGCCAAGGTAGCTATCTTCAGGCATTTCAAGGGCCCTATTGGGGAAGGAAGAAGCTTGTTCCGTTTGACCTCGGAGGACAGAACAAGTAGTTATGGATAAAAATCGCAAAGAGGCTGATGTAGGTTTGATATGAGGAAAAACTTCCTAACGACCACAAGAGCTGTGATGGTATGGAATAATTTGCCTCCAGGAGGTGGTGAGTTCCCCCTCCTTGGAGGTCTCCAAGCAGACTTTGGATGGCCACTTATCAGGTATGTTACAAGGAAGGGTTCCTTTTTTGTATGTGCTCGACTCAATGACTGCCAAGGGCCCTTCCAGCTCTCAGATTCTGAAATTCTGTGTTCTGATTCCAGGTTTGATGCTCTTCCAATCACATTTTGCTTCTTAAAGCCCTCCTAAGTACACCAAAAACTTCAGGTCATTCTGCAACCTTGGAAGGATAAATCTGTCATCCAGTATTATTTGTGAGATGTAGATTAGATAATGCACGTAAAAGTGCTCCCAAAATGACCAGGCACTATCCAAGCAAAGACATTATCATTATTTTGATTCTAGCCAATTTAGCTTAGTTACTTGAAGAAATACTTAATGAGGTCATAGGTTTGACCACCATAGGGAATAGTTAGCTTCCACAGAATCATGTAATGCTTGAACTTCATTCTGTTCCAAGCCATAGAATATACCCTGAATCTTGGCCAGTCAATTCATTAAATCCTAATCTTAGACCTAGAAGGGACCTCAAGAGAATTTTTAATCCACTAAGCAATTGGTCACAAGAGAGATTAGGCATACCCAGAGGTGTGGGTGGATTATCGAGAGAAAAACACTCAAAAGTACCTGCCCTACTGGTAAGGTAAAACAATGGTGTCAACTTCCTATATGAACAAATTTTTCTTAACCCTTCAAGCAATGCAACAGGAGAGAATTAGAGGAAAATATCTAAGATAAAAATTCAGACTCATGACCGAGAAGGCCATGTCTACCCTACACCCAACATCTAGAGGGAGGAAAATTCAGTCAGTCATCCAGATGTTTCCAAATATGCAGATGTTTGGCATCATGGTGAGGCATAGGATCCAGGAATTATCATTGCTGAATAAAATTTCCCCTTTTTAAGAGCAATTCATGAGCAATTATGACAACAAAGGGCTAAAAGTGAAGCTGATTGAAATGAAAACAATTATTCCAAAATGATGAAATATAGGGGATTAAGTCTGATTGTTTAAGGCTAGTGCAAACAAGTCAGTTTTGACTAATTCCATGGGAAGCTTTATAAATTTTCCTGTCCATGATCTGGGGTTACCTGGCTGGAGCACACCCAGAGCTGGTGGTCCTCTTTCAGACCCAACAACTTGTTGACACTAAAATTGCTTTTGACTATACCACAACTTACTAGGGGAAACTGCGATTGTGTTTAAATGGGTAGGAAAGGAAGGGAGGAAGGAAGAGGGGGAGGAAAAGGGGGAGGGAGAAGAATAAGGAGGGTG